>NW_024704744.1:21129122-21580294 GCF_018977255.1 Callorhinchus milii
GAAGCCATGGAAGACTACACATTAGCGATTCAAAGCAAAGAGGAGTTTGAGATTCCCTATTATAATCGAGGATTGATACGCTACAGGCTGGGTAACCATTTATTTATACAATCTGTATGTATTTGCATAATAATATGGTGAAAGAGATCAGGTTTGAATTAAATTGGGTTTTTTGGTCCATCTGTATTTGCTTTGCCCGTGTTTGATTTGCTCCTCATGTTCAGCCTCAGAGTTACTGCTATCTCTCTTGCTCGTTCCTTGCAAATATTTTGAAATGTGGTTTGGTTTCATCTATCTTAAAAGAGTCACGTTCTAAGGTAACTTGCTAGGGTGAGAACCCAGAAATTTCTGGTTATGTGCTGTGAGGAGAATGACAGCAAGCACAATTTGCTGCTGTGTATGGGACATGTTCTCGTAGTGCAAGCTGTCAACGTTCTGCTGGCAGACGTGAGTGTGTCACAAATACACCGTAAGTAAGTGCTTTGAAATGACCCGGTCTGGAATTATGACCAAGAATTTATACTATTAGGAGCAGCTGGTAGAACTTGCCATCAGATTTAGACACAGGAGAATGGTACCCTCAGGCTTGGTAGAGATCAGCCATGTTGCTTTGGAAGGGGCCATATGTAAATACAGGTGGAATTGGTCGGGCAGGGCACATGAAGCAGGCCGGTGTTCACTGAGTGAAGTGAACGGCCAGGTTGGTAGGGTTTGAGTAGGTTGCAGAGATAAGGTAGTTGCGCATTTGCTTGCAACTTTGACATGAAGCATTTAAAATGTAAAATGTCGACATGTTAACATTTTATACCGTTACTATTTGACCGTCTGAATTTCACCTTTTTGGAGTGCTCAAATCCCTGAGTGTCCAGTGCCTCGGGTCGTCCTCCCGACATGGAAAGCATTGTACAAATGTGATTTTGTATTGTATTGCTCAGCTACAAATGGAGATCTGCTGCTACACATTTTGCCATCTAGTGGTCATGTGTTACACTGATAATGGTTAGTGAGATTGAATGACTGACTCAGCACATTGTATAGCTATGTCCATCATGCCACCAAAACCAGGGCAAATTTTTTAATAAAATATTTTAGGTAGCAAAAAATCAGGATATTGTTTAGTGGGGAACAAAATTATTTCTTTAAAGGGATATGACAACTTCACTGTGAAATACAGTTCAAGATCCTGGTCCTCACCATCAAAGCCCTCCGTGCTCTTCCCCTACCTCTGCGACAGCCTAAACCCCTACCATCCTGCCTGTTCCTTCCGCTCAGCAGGCTCCGGCCTGTTTCATGTCCCCCGCCTCGCTCGCCCCACCACTGGCGGGTGGGGCTTCTGCCGCTCTTCCCCCACCCTCTGGAACCCCATCCCGCAATCCCTCCGCCTCGCCCCCTCCCTTGCCTCCTTCAAGACCCATTTCAAGACCCTCCTCTTTGACCATGCTTTCAATCACCCTGCACCCTGTTGTTGTAATATCCCAAACAAATGTTATAAGTTATATGCTTGTACTGAAATATTGTGATACAGTTTATGATTGTAATCAGTTGTCTGGTACATCTCACACTTGTCCAGCTTTACAATGTCTTTTAAAAATAAATTAAGCATTAAAATCATGTCTTTTTACATTTTCAATAAGTCATGTTTTAAGTTGCACATTATTGCATGTTTTTGATAACATACAATAACCAGGTATGGTTTGTTGTGTTTCCAGGCCTTTTTGACCAGGCAATTGAAGATTTCCAGAGAGCATTGGCTTTGAATCCAGCTTTTGAGGATAGCAGACTGGGTCTTCAACAGACACTTCTAGATAAAGAAAAAAAAGAAAAAAGAGGATACTGAAATGACGTCAGTGAAACGCCATACATGAACTCCTTCAACACACATTTGACTTGCAAGCAAACAAGGCAATGAGGTTTTCCATTACTTTCAATAATGAGTAATCCACTTCCCACGTACACTGCTCTGCCCGACTAACCCCACCTGTATTTACTTACACTGAAATCCTCTATTTTCCACCCACATTGTGTTCTATTGAGACTTATATTCTGTAGTTTTAGAATTGTAAAATATTCCTGCTGCTGCTCGCTACGTCTCACCAGGGGTGGAGGAGCAGGCAGAGCGAGAGGATACCCTTCCTGTCATTCTCTGCACTGCCTCATGGAGACCAACCAGAAGAGGGGTGCAGCCGGGAGGTAAAACAGTGAAGTCAGAAATGGTTTGTGAGCCGGACAAAATCATCCGCAGCACCGCTAATAGCCACCTGTTGGAACGTAATGAAGTTGTGTACTATTTTTGATATAAATTAAATAATCAATCAATAATAAATGTATTTTGATATAAATCAACCTGTCAATCCGTAAGAAATAAACCCTGTGTGTTTCTAAACAGACACAGACTGTTTAGTGCTTTATTTGTGTTTTCCTCTCCATAAAGCAGGCGCTTGCATAGCATTATTATAGATTATTATACGTGTTTAGTGACTGAATCTTTTTTAATTATCAGCTTTTCATCAGTTCTTTCATTGCTATATTGATAATTTCTTCTGGTAAATTAAGTCAAATGGTTTGTCTGGTGCAGATCAAGTGTTATAGCTTGTTATATTCTACATCAAAAATATTTAAAAAAAACTTTGGTCATGAATTGTAGCTCATAATTATGATATTTCCTCCTGAGGTTTGAATTAACAACACAAAAGCATTGTGAAGACTGTCAGTATTTTGAACAACAACATTTACAGTACATAAAACTTGTATCAAAATCTAGAACAAATTTTAACCTGTGGATTTGCACCAATTTTATTATTTCTTAGTTTTAAAGCTTTTAGTTCACACTTGATGCTAAACAAATACTAGTATAAAGCTAATAATACACATAGCAACTTACCACAAACAGAATGAGCAAGAGAATGACTAATTTTATTTGAAAAATTATTGGCCAGGATTCCCAGGAAAAATATTTGAATAGTGATATGGGATATTTAATACCCACCTGAACAGGCAGACAAAACCTCAATTTAACACCTCATCTGGAAGACTGTACCTCTCACAACGCATTGGAATTTCACCTTAAACTGTGAATTTAATATCCTGATGGTATTCCCTCACACCTTGTCTTCATCACTTCCCGACTGGACGACTCCAATGGCCTCCTCACTGGTGTTCCCAGCGTCACATACACAAAATACAACTAATTCAGAACTCCACCACCCAGATACTCACCCGCATGAAACTCCGTAATGCCATCACACCAGCCCTTGTCAGGCTCCACAACACTAAACGAATCGACTTCAAGATCCTCTCACTCGCTTTTGAATCACTTCATTCCCTTACAGCTTCTTATCTATCCGACCTGCTTACCCCCCCAATCCACCACCTGACGATCTCGCTCGACTGGCACTAACCTCTTGCTCGTCCCCGCACCTCTACCTCACCATCGGAGGTTGCGCTTTCAGCTACTATGCCCCAAAACTCTGGAACGCTCTCCCTCGATCCCTCTGCCTTGCACCCTCTCTTCCCTTTTTCAAGTCCCGTTTGAAAACCTTCCTCTGCGACAGTGCTTATGGCCACCTCCCACCCACGGCTCGTTGTCACTCTGCCACTGTTAAGCGGTCTGAGACACTATCCTGAATGGAGGGCGCTATATAAGTGCAAGTTGTTGTTCTAGAAATGCGTGGGACTATGGTGTGTTACAGATATGAAAAACTATAAACAAACAGTAGGGTTTTATTTTATTGGTCAGAGTTCCTGTGAATTGGAATGGAATGGGCACTCTCTTCATGGAGGGACACATGATGCTTATCTAATTCCAGAGCATATTTGGCTCAGGCTGCCAAGAACCAAGGCTTGGGGACCCCAGTGTGTGCATTGGGATACTTCTGGAGATGAACCAGCTTGCCATTGAAAGCACTGTTTGGTAAGCTTTCCTGCTGCTTGTCCAGCTAGGACCACTGTTAGGGCTTTGGCTTGCAGGGTTAGTGGGCTGAGTGGAAAGAGTCCTTGCTCACAGTGTAAGGGTGTTTGCCCTTCCATGTCCTACTGATGAGCCAGGCTGTTCAGTCTGTCATCACTGGTGCCCTGGGATACTGGGGACCTGCCTGCCTCAGGAACCAGAGTATAGAATCCACCACAGAGGGTTGACTCGATTTTGATATTCTATTAAAAAGTAAGTCATCTTGAGCCAGCGTAGCTCCATTAAGATTTAATACACCCCTCCATCCCCCACTCTCCCAAGGAAAGTCACTAATTGGTCATTTGACATCTGACAAGCTTTAAGCCCTCACTCAGTGGATAGCAGGTATTAGGAACTCCCTGCGAGTTCCTGGTGGGCAACAAAGCTAAGGACGAAATTTCTATCCATTGAGCGATGGTTCCACCATTTGGAGGTGCATTTTTAAAAAAAAACTATTTCTTGCAATGATTTGGGAAATCAATCTTATTATTTAAAATTATTGAAAATATACAGATAATATGGACACATTTGGACATTAAAAGATTTCTGTTACAATGTTAGATAAGAATGTAAGAATTTGCTAAGCAAAAGACCAACATCCATCCAGTTTGCCTTCCACCATCCTGGCAGTTATATGACGTGTCCCAAACAGATATTATTTCCTAAGAGAAATCTTTCTAATTTGTTCTCAAAAAATCCTTGTATTACTGTACTTTCTGATTATATAGAAAGCACAGCGTGTTGTGAACTGTGTGTGAATGGTGTAATGGGCAGATCAGCAAGTGCCTGGTGATGGTTTGTTGTTGGAAACGAATTTGTTCAGGTGAGGAGATTCTGATCAGACTGTAAAGTAGGAGTGCTTAAATCATAGAGGGAGGATTGACAAGAGCAGCACTTTGCTACGCGCTGCGTTTGGTAATCTTTTTAGGGATTTTAGTTTATTTATGGTGAGCTCTGCATAAATATCAGATCGTGCTTGATTTGAAGACAATCACTGCTGTATACTTCTGAGATTAAACAGGTGGGTTTAAACTTGAAATCATGTATTCATTGTGAGATACTTGAAAGATTTGATGAGTTTAATGTGGAGAAAATCTACATTTAATTGATATTGATTTGTTTGATTTTTGTAGAGGTAACACTGTGTCTTTTATGTTTACATGACAGACAAATGTTGCAATTTAATAATAATAATATTTGCATTTGACATAGATTAATGGTGAGAGATTATTATATCATCAAGGCATCTCAAAGCACTTCAGAGAATATACTGTATATTTTGTGGGTGAAAAAAATGTTACAGCCTTTTTATATAAATTCAAGTTATTAACAGACCAATTCATCAATCCTTTCAGAATTATTGGATGACAGTGAGTGAGAGATTATCAGGAGAGAGCACAAAGGACACTGGTATTAAATACCTCTTAAACTCTATCCCAAATCAATCAACTCTGACTAGATATCAAGTAGATCTGCCCATTACACCAATCACACACAGTTCACATCATTTTAAGGCTTTCTACACAATCAGAAAGTACAGTAATACAAGGATCTTTCAAGAACAAATTAGATAGATTTCTCTTAGGAAATAATCTCAGAATACAATACATAGTTTGGGACATGTCATGTGACTGCCAGGGCGGTGGAAGGCGAACTGGACAGACCTTGGTCCTTTTTTGCCTAAATTCTTATGCCTTTATAAAACATTTCAATAACTCAAGCAATGTCACTTTTAAAACATTCATTAAACTTCCAAAGCTCAGTGTGAATTGTTGTATATAGTGAGCTGACTATTAATGATGTAAAGGTACTGTTGCTTTGGTACAAATAACTACATAATGCATTTCCGGACTTGTACAGCTCCCTTGAGCATCAGTCACCAGTCTACCCATATCAAGTTCTGTCATCAGAGTGCCTAAGTGTTCTAAAATTTTGCACGTAGATGTGAAAATGGATGCAGGATTCATATTTTGAACAGTGGAATTGTTTTAAATTCTATTGAAATATTGCACTCAAATGTATTTAACAAACATTTCTGCTATTTTCCACAGGCTTGTGAACAACATGGAAGACTGGTGCAGGCACCATTTACTCAATGAAGATACAATCAAACTTTTAAAACATCATGATCTTAATTCACCTCAGAACATAAAGTGCATGACGAGGGCTGACATTGATAACCTTGCCATAAGCATCGGTCAAAAAACAATACTTCGACATGCACTGCGTTCAGAAAATGCTCAAACACAGATGCAGCAAATCAAGTAGGTTTCTTCTATTACTGATTGTACCAGGGTGAAAAAAAGTATTTTCATCTTTACCTTCACATTTTCATTTTAAAGCCATTCTCTTTTTCTCCTACATTTCACTCTGAAGTAGGTTTATGGAGAATTCCAAATTAGCTACTGATTCGGAATTATTAGGCCTGATTAAACCATGTGCATCAGCTTTAGAGATGGATTTAGAGATGGCCTTAATTGTTTGGCTATTAAGCAAAAAAAGGGCACCTTTTGCAACACAGACAAATTGGCCTAATGGCTTCCTACTGTGTTGTACCTTTCTATGGCTGCCTGTATCTGTTTAATAATAAACTTTACATTTGATACAGCATTGTATCACGTCGTCAAGATGTCTCAAAGCACTTCAGAATATAGTGGAATGAATGTATTTTGTGGGCAAAACAATGTCCCACAAACAGACATTTTTAATTTTTTAATTCGTTTTTAATTAAAAATATTTGTATATGTTTAATACAACCTGCAAATTAGATTCCAGATTAATGCAATTAAACTGGGTAAAAAAAGGAGAGGCCCCAAATATGCCTCTATTTTTCTATTACTCTTGTAAATTATTCCTTTTTTTGGCCAGCTGGGTGACACATACAGAAACCTAAAGATTCTTAAGGCTCTTGACAGGATAGATGCCGTGAGACAGTTTCCCCTGGTTGGAGAATCTAAAACTAGGGGTTACAGTCTCAAGATTAAGGGTCAGCCTTTTCGAACTGAGTTGAGGAAACATTTCTTCACTCAGGGTAGCGAATTTGTGGAATTCTCTACCCCAGAAGGCTGTGGATGCTCAATCCTTGAACATATTTAAGAATGAGGTTGATAGATTTCTAAAGAATGTAGGGATTAAAAGATATGGGGCTAGGGCAGGTAAATGGAATCGGGTTAGAAGATCAGCCATGATCTTATTAAATGGTGGGGCAGGCTCGAGGAGCCGAATGGCCTACTGCTGCTCATACGTCTTATGGTCTTATACAGAAACCCATCACCACGTGTACGAGCATCCAAATGAGACAGTTCCATAAATGTATGTCCCCTATTTATGAAAATTCCCCTTTGCTTGAAATACAATGCACATTTTCTCTCTGGAATTACACACCCATCTTCTGTATTCATAGAAAGCATTCATCAGGTTGGCAAGAATCAAGGTTTTGAGCCCCAAGAATGAGTGTTGGGGTACTGCTAGAGTTTATCCAGCTAAGACCACATAGCTTGCCTTGGAGAGGACTATTTGGCAAGCTTTCCACTGCTTGTCCAGATGGGATCATACTACCCATTAGGACTTTGGCTTTCAGGGTTAACAGTAATTGATTTGGAAGAATCCCTGCTCTTTGTGCTTCTTTAAGGCCTTTCAATGAGCCAGGCTGTTACCCACAGTGCTGTAAAGTACTACAGATTGCCTGGTTCAGAAACTGGAGGAGTCCTATATTTCATTGGAAGGTGCTCCATAAAATTATTGTAGATTAATAATGCTTACAAAATAAACCAGCACAGCTCCAAAGGAGACCCTGTATAACCCCACCCCAGATGCAGACCCAAGGAGGATAATGGTTCCTTAAAGCTTAGTATATTTTGAAGACATGACACTAAAAGTGTTTTATTTGAAAATTGAATATTTGCTTTTTAAAACTTTGTAATTTTTCTTAAAACAAGATTTCCACAAGACAATATTGATTTTGGATGGATAAACTACATTACAGAAGTCTTTATTTTGTGAGTATTGTTAATCTACAACAATTGTATATAGCTTTTCCACTTCCAGTTCAGTCCAGCCATTTTATTTCTAGCAATGTGCATCAACAAAAAACACTTTAGCTTGGCTTGCTGTAGCTTATTCACCCCATTTACTTTTCCTGTTCTTTGATTTCTCCTTTTACTTTTTCTTCCAATATGTACAAATTCCACTGCTTTTACTCCCTCTCCCACCCCTGCGATACTATTTTAAACTCTGCCCCACAGCATAAGCTAACCTCCCAGCTAGGATATTCCTCCCTGTAAGTGAAGCCCATCCATCATAAACCAATCAATTTCTTCACCAGAAAATACCCAATGTCCCAGGAATCAGCATGCCCCCCTCCTGCACCACCCACACATTTAGCTTTCTAATCTAATCTTCCTATGCCTATAAAGACTGGTGCATGGCTCAGGTTACAATCCTCAACCTCCTGCTCTTTAATTTAATTCCTAACTCCTGGAAATCCTCTGCAGAACCTGAAGCCTTCTCATGTTGCTGGCTCCAACATCAGCCATGACAGCCGGCAGTCGCCCTTCCCTCTAACAATCTTTAGCACCCGCTCTACGATGTCCCCCACCCCATATACCAACATTGTAGAGTCCTGTAGCATATCAGTAGGAGCACTCGCCTCACAAACAAGAGGACCCAGTTTGATGCCTGTGCTGGATAAAACCTTCCGCAAGTTTCCTTACTCTGTTTTCCTAGCAGTAAGTAAGAACCCAATTGTTAGTGGATTCCTTTCTTGGGGCAATAATCCATTGCAAAAAGTATTATTTCAGTCACTCAATCCACAACTGTTTGTGGGACACTGCTGTGTGCAATTGGCTGCTGTGTTTTGCCGACAATACATACAGTCAATTCATTTTACAGTATATTCTGTGAAGCACTTTGAGACATCAATGACATAAGGCTCTATATCAAATGCAAGGATTATTATTGTATAAGATTCCTGAACCACAATAATTTCCATCAATTCCCCTAACTATCGCATCTCCTATTACCATTGCATTCCTGCCCTCTGATCTGCCCTCTCACACAACCACTTGCTCTGCGATGCCTTGGCTTTTCCCATGGCTGTGCTCCCTCACTCAGAAGGAAAGTTAGGAGTGGAATCTTTGACTTGGGTTTACAATGCTGCATACCTTTGTGAAGAATTGGACTTAATCAAACCATGATAAAAAGTATCACTTGTGGATTCAAACCTCATGTCAGCAATTGATTAATCAATTAATGACATTAATCTAAGGTCCTGTCAGCCTATTCAAATGGATGCTAAAGATCCTGTCATAATATTTAGAAGAGTTTCTCTTGGTGCCCTGAGCAGCAATCTGCCAAATAAAATTGGGCATTTACTTCAGAGCTGTTTGTGGGAGGGACACTGCAGCATTCAAGTTAGCTGCTGCATTTGCCTGCAAAGTCACTGGAGATTACAGGAATCAGGTGAAGCAATTTGAGATATTTTCCTAACAAAATAGTGAAAAGTACAAATATCAAACATGGCAAGAAGCAAGACAAATGCATTAGGACTTGCATAGCAGTAGAATGTGTTTATACTAGCATACCTAATTGTAAAAGTTTCATTATACAAAAAATGTAATACAGATTGATTTCCCCCCCATCACTAAGTAGGTGCGATGGTTGTGGAAGGGATCCAATAATGGGTACCAGATTTGTTTGCACTCAATGTGACAATTTTGACTACTGTGCCAAGTGCTTCCACACAAAACACCATAAAAGCCACATATTCAACAGAATTGATTGCCAGGTATGTTTGTCGGGTGAGTAACTGTCAACCATTTTTCCACCCTAGAATAATGGCTTTATCTAGCTTGTATAGCATTGTAAATACTTTGTTTTTATAGCAAGTACTTGGAAGAATTTCTAGGATGACTCTGGGAATGTGGTTTAACCTACAAGCAGAGACTGGCAGAAGTAACACGTTTCTACTGCGACAAAGATTGTGGTTTAAAAAAATCAAGAGGGATTTTGAGGAGTCAATAGGGAGACATTGCTAGAGGGCAGTAATTCAGCAACTCAATTTATGATAGTTAACAAGGAATTTCTCCCTCTTGTTGGTTCTGAAAGTTGTTATGGGTATGAAGAGAAAAAAGCTACAAGATTGGTCTTTCACATATCAAAATATGAACCACTTCAGCTCCAATAATTGACCTTGGTTACATTTCCTTTTCCAAGAGTGTATTAACAAATTACAAAAACTACACTTGTGGTTCAAAAGTTGAAATAGGAGAGATTTGTATCAGTGACTTGGTACTGAAGACATACAATGAGCATTGCGATTAATGTATAATAGAAGCAATTAGACCAATTAAGTTTTGAATCCTTCAATTGTTTGTTTCAGGTGCAAACCCACGTTATGCAGGGATATCAGGAAGAGCTTGAAGATCAAGAAATTACATACAAATCTAGAATTTGAAGATATGCACCATTTAAAGTTGAAAGTTCTAGCTTCAAGTTAAATGTCAAGCAATGGCATTTGGTGATACTTTAGTGAAACCAATGCACCTTATAATTTACTCTGCTCAACATCTATTATGCACACTAAAAGTCAGCTTGATTTTAAATGCAATTTAAGTATTTGAATCTTAGAAAGAATACTAGGTTAGTGATTGCTTAAGCAAATATGGCAGAAAAGTTAATGGCTAATTAAATAGGGAATTATTAACAGCTACAACCCAAAACTAGTTTATAATATAGGAACATAGGAATTAGGAACAGGAGTAGGCCCTTGGAGCCTGCCCCGCCATTCAATCAGGTCATGGCTAATCTTCTAACCTAACTCCATCTGCCGGCCTTATCCCCATATCCCTTATTCTCTCTATCCTTAAATCTACCAATCTCAGTCTTGAATATGTTCAAGCACTGAGCATCCACAGCCTTCTGGGGTAGAGAATTCCATAAATTCACTACCCTTTGAGTGAAGAAGTGTTTCCTCAACTCTGAAAAGGCCAACCCTTAATCTTAAGACTGTAACCCTAGTTATAGGTTCTCCTACCAGGGGAAATACTATCTACTCTGTCAAGTCCCATAAGAATCTTATATTTCTATAAGATCACCCCTAATTCTTCTATATTCTAGAATAAAAGTGTAATCCACTTTTGCTGGACACTGGTTAACCCTGGATATTGAGTAAATTAAACCAAATTCATGGCTGATTCTTTTTGTATTCTTACCAGTTTTAAATATGCCAAGTTGATTCGGACAAAAATCCAGTTACTCCAGGCAAAATGCCATACTGGTCACTGCTCAATGTACTCACTCGGGCCTTCTGTATAACCAGCACCTCTACTCAGCCAGGAGGGGCTCCTGGATGGAGATGGAGTCAAGTTGCAATTGACAGCAAACTCCAGCCATTCACAAGCGGTTGGAGTTGGGCTATCGATCAGTGAGGGGGGGGGGAGGTGGAGGAACAGGGAAGAACAAGTGTGGGAATATCCTGATTGACAGCTGAGCAGCTTGTGAATGGCTGGAACCCAAACATTTACAAGTGTCTGCAGGCTGTCAACCACCTCAGGCTGTGCCCATTAATCTCCTTCCTGTCCAATGGGAATGGCAATGTGAGGGAGGAAGTGCCACCCTCCACTGCTGGGCTGGAAAGTACTGTATTTTGCAGCCAAATAAAGTAAATATATTTTCACCCTGCCCAGGAATCAAACCCGGATCTTGGTAACTTTACATGCACTAGAATATTTCTTTAATCAAGCACCAATTTCAGTAGAAATGCAATACTTAGATAAGGGAAATTTGAAAGCATTAAACAATGGTATGACAGGAACTTACATAATATTATTTATAATATCACACAGCTCATCAACAAAAAGAAAATTACTTTTGCATAGTGCCTTTCATATCGGGAGGATGTCATGTATTGAAAGGAGAACTGGAGTATGCACTCATAAAATTGTCAAGACAAAAAGCATAACCCAGCATCTCAAATTTGATAAGCAATGTGAGGCTATGATATAAAAATTCAATTTTTAATGAGTTCCATTTGGCAAAATTGTATTCACCATTTAGAAATGGATGGTTCAATAAAAAATTGATTTGCAGGAACAGAACAAGACTGGATAAATCCAATCATGAATTGTTCTTAGATCTAATTTTACTAGTGTCAAGAGGAATGAATCTCACAATGGTTCTCTTGAATGATGAGCATAGAATGGTTTACAGGGATGCTCCATTTTGATTTGTGAAGCAGGCAGATATCCAGAGAAATTGTTAAACAATGTGCACAATGGCAAATCCAATAAATTAATGATTTTATCTTTTGCAGGACTTCAGTGTAAACACTCATTTTAATCTGTCCTTTTATCAGCATTGCTAGCAGCTGAAGATTCAGCACCAACTATTGGAACCAACTGCTTTGCCTACAAAAATTGAATTTATTAAGTAGCCCAGGAATACACCCTCATGTATGTACAAACTGAATCACAATTTTGAATTATATATTCCAAGTTTATTTGCAATACTATATATACTGCTCATTTAGCATTTAATAGTATTTACGCCAAGGATAACAAAAGCAAATAGTAGGACTGATCCTCCAGTCAGTAACAAAGGCCAGTAAGATTGGAATTGAGCATCTGAAAGTAAAGAAATTCTCCATTAGTAACTATGTTATTTAAAATGTTAGTTGTAAATTACAGCAGTGCTGCCCAGGTCCAACCTTTCTCAATTTGCTTTTCCACTCCAGGAACTTGTCCTAGGATCAATATTGGTCCAGATGATACAGATCCTTCAAAGTAGTGGTGTGTGCCAGCACTGCGACCTGTCATTATAGAGTGTTGTCAGTCACACCATTGTTGACTGGAAAACTTACAAATAGATAAGTTAGTCAGTTCCTACCCATCCTCTGTTTGTGCGGTACACATTTCCCAGGACACACTTCATCCACATTGGTTTCCTTAGAATTACAAATGACTGCACTGCAGTGGAAGTAAACCTAGAACAGAGGATGTGTAGGTAAATACTAAATTTGGCCAAACAAAAAAAAATTATACAAATATAATGAACTACACACCTCTCCCACTAAAGGTTGCTGGTCAACTGAAGTAAAAACAAATGTTTTCACCTCAAACCGTTTCACGTGAGAGAGATACTTCACCCTGGTACTATTAGTTGCTTGATGGAAGATGGTCATGTGTGTATCAGCCTTGTTCTCACAACTATAAACAGAACACAAATTAATACCACAGCTTCTCCCTCTTTCTCTCCGCCCCGACCTCCCACCCCACCCAACAACAAAATGACCAGAAGCAAACATTCACCTATCGACAATGATAGGCCACTGGGGAAAGCCACTTTGGTCACGGGATGAAGTTGCCCAGCAATCTTGTAAAAACAGCTCAACTTGTGGATCTTCATTGTGCAAGAGTTGAACTTCAAAGTAGAGGGGTTCAGTCAGATACTTCATTACTGGATACTCAACAATTTCATAGACTTCAGAGTATAGGGCATCTGTAAGAGTTTATAGCATTAGCCACAAGGCCAGTTTTACAACCTTGAAGTGAGGTGGGGGAAGGTACAAAATCTAGTCTAGCCTTAATCTTTATTAACAAAAGATATAGTCTGACCTTTGTCAAGCTCCATAGCCAGTGTAATAGGTCCATATCCTGGTTCAACAATAGGTTGAGGATTTGCTTTGTGTTCAAACTGAAAGTGCAGAGTGCCATTTATGTGGTAGCGGCAAGAGATTGCAATCCTGTACAACACAAAATTACACTTGTAAAGCGCCTTTCATGTTAGGACTGTGGGATAGAGTTCCAGAGAGTAGGGCTAGAGTAGCTGAAGGACCATCCATGATGGGGCGGGTGAGGCAGGGGACAAGAAGCAGGCTGGAGCTCACTGAGCAGAGGGAGCAGGCAGGTTGGTGAGGGGTTAGGAGGTCGCAGAGGTGGGGTGGGGAGGAGCAAGGTCATGGAGGAATTTGAAAGTGAGGACCAGGATCTTGAACAGTTTCCTCTGTGTAATGAGAAGCCAGTAGTCGGGTGAGGCTGGGGGTGACAGGGTTGTGGAGCGTTGTCCCGAGGGGGACACAGGCTGCAGTGTTCTGGATGATCTGCAGCCTATATAGGGAGGAGTTGAGGAGGCCGACAATCAGGGAGTTGCACTCGATACTGGATGTTATGAAGGCATAAGAGGGTCTCGGCAGCCTGCAGTGCGAGACAGTGGCGGAGCCGGGGATGTTGCAGAGGTGGGGAAAGGCAGACCGGGTCATGGCACAGAGGTGGGGTATGAAGGAACAGTCAAGGGTCAAACAGGAACCTGAGGTTCTGTATGGGCTTTATGGGATATAGTGCATCCATGGAGGGAGATGTCAGCGCCCAAGGTATGGAGATGCTGACAGGAGACGAGCAGGAGGGCCTCGATCTTGTTGACATTCAACTGCAGGAAGTTAGCTCTCACCCAGGACTTGATGTCCGACAGGCAGGCTGTGAGGACAGCAGTGGTCCTAGAATCAAGGGTGGAGGCGGTGAGATAAGAATTGGCTCCATATCGGTAGACGATGTTGCCAAGGGGGAAGATGACAAAGTGGAAATGGTGGGAGAGATAGGATTCAAACCAGGCAAAGGCAGGTTCGCGAAGGCTGAGTTGAGAGGCTGTATAGGTAGATAGAATGGTCAACAGTGTCAAGGAGAAAGAGAAAGCCTTGGTCACAGGTGTTCAGAATGTCATTAGTGACCTTGACCAGGACTGTTTCTGTGCTGTGTGTACCATGGAAACCCAATTAGAAGGGTTTAAAGAGGGAATGGCAGGAGAGGAACAGCGAAGCTGGGACATGACGACTTGTTGCAAGGCCTTGGATAGGAAAGGGAGGTTGGAGTTGAAGTGATAGATGGAGAGTAGGGATGTGTCCAGGGAAGGTTTTTTTTTTTTTTTTTTTTGAGGATGGGATTGATGAATGCTGTTTTTAGGAGATGGGAACAGTGCCAATGGATAAGGAGAGGTTGCTGATGGAATAAGATGCTCCGTTATAACAAATAGAGACATTGTGCACATTTTCCCTTACCGATACATTGGGTCACTTGCTGGTTGGGATTCTTTGAAGTATGCCACTTCATTCTCATAGATCATGTAACCTTTTTCAAACTGAAACAAAAAAAATTATTTAACCACCATTACTGGTTAACCAGACATTTGAATATAAATCCATATAACTCACTCGTCTGCTCGTTCCACATGAATTTACATAGAACTGGTACACAGTCTTCCCTGCAGCATTTTCCTTTGGTTTGCAATCTTTATCCCGAAGCATCATTTTTGTGAGTTCCATTCCCAATGGAAGTTCTAGTTTTAGCAGTGTAATGATCACTGTACCATTCGGAAAGCAACCTAGAGAACATGGTCAAGTCAAATTAGTACAACACAAATGTGCTATAGTGTGCCAAGTTAAGAAATGTTAAATTCAAGTTACCTATTAGATCAGTTGTGGGAAAACTGCAGGAAACAGAAAAGCTACTTAGCACAGTCAGAGTTTTGTTGTCCTTCAATGTAATGTCAAGTCTGCTTCTAACTCCTTGGTTGTATATCACCTGTGATGGAAGCCAAACATTTAGACTGCTTACAAGAGGATGTTATAAACTAAGCCACCAATTTATATTCAATCCTACCTCATAGACAACTTCAGGGCCATAAAATGGGACATCCACACTGAAATGGGTACCATTATCTTGTAAAACATAACCACTTTGTTCTGCTTTGTGCTGAGTTAATTGTACATTTCCAATGAAAGGGATCCAGTAATGGTCCAAGCTGCCACGTTTCACAATCAAGGTCATGCTCTCTTCATGACAAAACCCATTTGCTATTGGCAACACTGAAACAGAAAATTATAGCATTACTTCAAGTCCTGAATAAGTAATCTAGTTTTCACAAGGAAGAGACTTACCAACATCACTTTGATTGACTATTAGGTGAGCTGGATATGTGAAAATTAGATTTCTTGGTACCACAGATAGTGTGTAGATAATATCAAGGATATATTGTTGAACACCATCTCCTATATACTGAAGTAAAAGAAAGTGGTCAGTCAGATATTTTTGGTGTTGCATTAAGTGAAGGTTAGACTTATTGCCATACTTTTCTCTCTACAGGCGATGACTCAATTGGGACTTCAAGAACAAAGGCTTTGGTTCCATTTGGGTTGGTAGTTTCATATAACAAGTATCCCTCTTGGTTGACTTCTTTCACAGTGAAGGACACTGGTCCCAGAGTCACTTTTATCAGTTCCACATCAAGAAGAAAGTTTCCCAGTGTAACATTGAATAGCCGTTGTTTAGGAATTGTATCTTTAATAAAAAGATTAAAAGATTAAATGTCAATGCTTCTGGGTGCAAGTCCTATACTAAAACACGACATCAATATTAGGCAATCAGGCTGGATTAGAGAGGATATTAATTTGGATGACAAGTTTAAGAGGTATTTCAATTGTGATAAGGGAAATATGTTACCAAGCCATTTAGAACAATAGTGTGCACTCCATTTCTAATCAATATCCTTACTCAAATTCGCTAGAATTTACGATTTGTGTCTGAGAACCTGATGGCACAATTCTAGCAATCTAATTTGATACTAGGTTTAATGTTTCAGGTCATAGCCTCAAGTTACAAAACATTTCTTAAAAGCTACAATAACTGTTCAACCTCTGGATTCTTTAAATTGGCTTTTACATGCCTAGTGTAAAAAAAGTTTGCTTTCTATTGCACTTGATACAGTAGTGTTATTGGTAAAGTAAGAGGGAGTCTTCATTCTTTTGAAATTATCCTGTATTCTATAGTCCCTCCATTAGAAAAAACAAGGGACTGCCAATATAAGTTTAGAATCCATCTAGAATAGAAAATGCATTAATTCATGGCGAGGAAGGTTCCTCAACTGGACTTGCAAGGGCTTTTTGGTGCAATATTTTGTGAGTAGAATTTAAAAAGATAACTACATTACTATTTTATGGAGGAATAAAAAAGAAAATTTAATCATGGTGCATACCATCAGTGAGAAAGGGTGGCCGAAGAATAGGAGTAGTGATTGGGTGGATCATGATTAATTTGTTCTCTTCCCATGCATCAACATCTCTCCATTGGAATTCCAAGAGAAGATTAATGATGTACCGGATACCATACTGACCATTCACTACATCACTCTGAAACACATTAAAACATACAGAAAGGTTAATATAGCTCTAAATCACAGCAAATCTTGTTTAGCTTAAGTCCTCATCTGAAAGTCTTCAATCATTTGTAATCTTTTAAAGTTCTAGTTTTAAGCAAAGAACCCAAAGTATAGAAGGTCAGCCTTCTGGAGAACAGATTGGAGAACGTAGAATGGACTTAGTGCTGATTTACTGTTCTATCCACTTTAAATAATTATCAGTTAACTATTCAACTAACAAAGACTGGACTAGTTCATTAGGTTCACTAACCTTATAATATCCACCCTCTGCTCCAATTGGGATAGTTACTGCAACAATGTTCTCATTAATATCCAGGACATAGTTTGTCTGGTCAATGATTTTCTCATTCAGCTTTTTGCCATTCACTCCCATGAAGATCTTTTGATCATCAATAACTGCTCTTTGCACAAGTGGAGTGAAGATTTTTGGAACCGTCCACACAATGGTATCCTCAGTGATTGTATCATTACCTGAGGGAGATGGAACAATTGATGGTAATGGGATGTTTTACAGCTGCAACAAATTCAAGCCCACCAGTTACTTTATACAATTCAGGTTCACAAAGTGCTATGCCAGGCAGCTTTCTTTATAATCTAAGTTATAACATGCTAGTCCTGTGAGGTTCTATAGACTAAGCTTATTGTAGGTAGATTTTTTTTTTTACCTTCAAAGCAAGCAAGGAGTAAAAAAAGTAATCAAGCCCCAAGACATTTTGGATGAAGAGTCCACAAATTAGTTAGTCACACTAAACTCCGTACCTCCATTACCCCAGTCCTTGTCAAACTCCACTGGCTCATTGTGAGCAGATTGATTTCAACATTCTCACTCCTGTATTTAATTCTCTTCATGCCCTGGCACCCCCATCAATCCTACAAGCTCTCCCTACACAACTACCTGCTGCCTCTGCTCGACTTGCTCCGGCCTCCTCCTTGCCGTCAGAGCTTTAACTTCAGCTGCAAGTGGCAGATTTTTTTTCTCAAATGAGTAATGTTTGTGCCTTGTAATTGCCAATATCCTTGATCATTTCTTTTGCAATTGGGTATAAACACACACAAACTCCATGACCCCATCTCCCCCGACTCCATTGGCTCCCTATCCTTCAGAGGTTCCAGTTCAAGATCCTGGTCCTCACCTACAAAGCCCTCACCCAACCCTACCTCTGCAACCTCCTAACCCCCTACCAACCCGCTCAGCCGGCTCCATGTCCCCCGACCCACCCACCTCACCATTGGCGGGAGACCCTTCAGCCACTCTGCCCCCAACCTCTAGAATTCCATTCCCCAATCACTCCGCCTCACCCCCTCAAAGTTCCACCTAAGACCCTCCTCTTCGACCATGCCATCAGCCACCCCTCTTCCCCTCCCATATTGACCCCAGCTCAGGTTTGAAATGCTTTACACTGCCCAGCGCCTTGGGATGGTCTCCCGACATGAAATGCACTATACAAATGTAATCTTGTTGTTGTTGTTGTGTAGAAGTAAGAGTGTCCGATAATCAGGTGACCTTGTAGTTAGGACTAAAGGAAGGTTACAAATGTAGTAAACAATTGGCTACAAGTGTAGCCTAGAGTAACTGTTGCTTTTTAGAGCAGCTCAAAGATAGCATGCTGAAGCCAATGGACCTCAATTGTCTGGATTAGAGAATTATACATATTTTCTGTACTGATAAAGAACTAGACTACTGTTGTGAATTTGTTTATCTGGTGTCAAATCCTCTGGCTCAATCTTTTGAATTTAACTGCTCCAACCATTTTCCATAGGGGTTGCACTTCCATTTCTCACCCTTGGTTAGAGCACTCACTTTGCAAGCGAGAGACCTAGGTTTGATTCCTGGCAGGGTGAAACCTTGGGCAAGTTTCCTTACTGCACACGTCTGATAATAATCCCTCAAGAAAAAAAAAACAATGAATTAGTTGCTTCAATCCACGACTGTTTGTGGGACACTGCTGTATGCAATTGGCTGCTGCATTTGGCCCACAAATATACAGTCAATTCACTTTACAGTCTATTCTGTGAAGCACTTTGAGATGACAACCCCAAGCTTCTCTTTTCCACCACTAACCGTCTCCTCTGCCCACGTTCCCATGCCTTGCCCATCCTCTCCTCAAACTCCAACTGTAAGGAGATGCTGGACTTCCTCGAATCTAAAATCGAGGGATACGTTCAGCCACCTCAGCCCTGTCCACAGCCACCCCCACATCACCTCTCCCTCATGACCCAGCCCCTACCCTATACTCCTTCGACTGTCTCTCTCCTCCCTCACCACGACTGTCCGCAAACTCACTACCTGCTCCCTCGATTCCATCCCCACCTCTCTCCTCATCTCCCAGCTCCACCTTCCGGCCACTCTCCTGTCCGATGTCATCAACCTCTCCTTGTCCATGGGTTCAGTTCCTACCCCCTAAAAACAGCCACTATCACCCCTATCTGGAAAAAAACATGCCTAGATCGATCCCTCCTCTCCAGCTACTACCCCATCTCTAACCTCCCATTCCTCTCCAAGATCCTGAAATGAGTCATCGCGTCCCAGCTCCGCTCCTTTCTCTCTCGCCATTCCCTCTTTGAACCCCTCCAGTCCGGCTTCTGCAATGCCCACAGCACAGAAACAGCCCTGGTCAAAGTCACTAATGACAGTCTGAACATCTGTGATCTGGGCTTCCTCTGCCTCCTTGTCCTCCTCGATCTCTCTACCACCTTCAACACTGTCGACCACTTTATCCTCATACACCACCTCTCTGCTTTACTCAATCTTCAGACCTGCCCTTGCCTGGCTTGATTCCTATCTTTCTCACCGGCTCCACTTTGTTGCCTCGAACGGTTTCTCCTCAAGCCCCCGTACTGTCGTGTCTGGCGTCCCCCAGGGCTCTGTCCTTGGCCCTCTCCTCTTTAATATCTACATGCTCCATCTTGGTGATATCATCCAGACATGACACCCAACTCTATCTTTCTGCCTCCACCCTCAACTCCAGGACCACTGCTGTCCTGACAGACTATCTGTCAGACATCAAGTCCTGGATGAGGGACGGTTGAATGTGAACAATACTGAGGCCCTCCTGATTGGCTCACATCAGCGCCTCAGCACCTCAGGCTCTGGCAGCATCAACCACTATGGTTGCACACTAGAACTCACCAAGCCAGTCTGGAACCTAGGTTTCTTGTTCAACCCTTAACTGTCTTTTCTCCCCCACATTCAAGCCATGAGCCGCTCTGCCTTCCCTCACTTCCGTAACATCGTCCGACTCCGCCACTACCTCATCCCTCAGGCCGCTGAAACTCTTATTCGTGCCTTCATCACCTCCAGGCTCGACTATGCAAACGCCCTGCTTGTCGGCCTTCCCAACTCCTCCCTCCACAGGCTGCAGATAATCCAGAACTCTGCAGCCCGTGTCCTCTCCCGCACCAAACTCCGTGACCCCATCTCCCCCACTCTCGCCTGAAATGCTGTACTCTCTCCAGCGCCGGGGACCTCCTCCTGACATGAAAGGCGTTATACAGATGTAATTTTGTTGTCAAGAAGTCGTGAAAAGCGCTATATTGAATGCAAGGATTATTATTATTGGTACAAACATGGCCCTCTCATCCAATGGACTTTAAAACATACAATATTGGCACAAATAATTCCAAGATTTTCTTTGCAGCCTCGAGACAATGCCTAAATATAGCTACAGTTTACACTTCAGGTACAGCTGAAGACTACATTTTTAAAGTTCTTACCAAGAGGACAAGCCACTGTAGTGTCAACAAGCAGAGCTAACCAGGGCTTCTTGTAGAAAGCAGTTGATCGGATTACAGATAAAGGTATCCCTTGAACCTAAAGGTAAAGGACAATAAGTTATCACATCAACTCATCCATACATAGCTCAGTTTAGAAACAACGTAGTATGCTCACCAAAACCATTTGGCTCTCATTTGCATGATATGGGGCACGCAACAGGATGCGATGTAGAGTTGTGTTGATTCCATAACCCATCTTATGTGCTTCACCCACAGTCATGTTTCTTTTTTCTTCAGGGAGTTGAAATACAATTTGCCATGTTGAGTCTGCTGCAGTAATTACCTAGTAATTAGGAATAAGTCTTAGACTCAAATAACTGTTCATAACCAGGTGTGTGTGCTTACATGCATGCACGCACAAATCAAAAGTTTTGATTTTGAAGGAAACATTAACAGAAAGTACAGAATTATGTAAACTGTCCAAGCAGCTGGGATGGGCAAGTTAAATATTGGTGCAATTAAGATCAAATTATGCAGAATAGCAAATTCAAATGAATTCTGCTGGAGTGGAGAAGGGTTAAAACTGGTCTTGGTTTTTGACACCATTCCCAAAGCTGAACTCCCCCAACTGTAATTTTGGTCACCTTTTTCTCCATCCCCCACTCTGAAGCACTTTGAAATGTCTTGTCAACATTAAAATTAATAAAAAAGTAAGAATGTTGAATGAAATCTTTCACATGGTTAGCTCAGGAAATTTGCTAGTAGGCATTTGACAAGAACCAGAGGTGAAGGAGATTATCCTCCAGCTATTTTCAATACCAAGTAGTTTAGAAGACAAATTCAAGGATTATATAAAAAGGTGCTGTTGCTTCAGTTTAGTTGCTCTTCTTTCCTTATACACTCTAATGCAAGACTTAAAGAAATAACATTTTAATTCTGGAGCCATGTGGGAGGTGGGGGAGAGTGAAGATAAATAGAATAAATTTACTTCTGGAAATATGGAAATCCAGCCTTCAGCATCCTGGTGATAATCTTGGTCAATGGGTGGTACCCCATGTGGTACAGATACCTAGTCAATGGAAACACAATATTGCATTATGCAAATCAAAAATGCAAGGATACCAATGGGCATCTGGAATCAGTCCCGTTAGTCTGGAGATCCCAAATTTTATTGGGGAAGGAATTCAGGCTGCGTTTCTTTACCTGCATGTAGTTTTCTTCACAAATTATTTGCCTCACAGCCCATGCAGTATATGTACAAGAAAAGGTTTCTGTATATGTTGAAACAATGCCTCCATTGGCAGATAACTTTATTTGTATTTTCAGGGTGAAAGTTTCAGCCTGCAAGATAAAAAAACAGGCAGCAATGTTATAGAATCTGGACAACCCACCAAAATGAAGTGATATGAAGCATGCCTCCATTATATAGAAAGATACAAATAATCCCAAACTAGATGAACTAAATTGGGGGGAGATGGGCAAAGAAAAGAGAATAGATCTTGCTAAGTGCATTACAATGCCAGCCATGCAAAATAATGCATATGCATGCTTAGACAATGCTGGTAGTGTATTTACTGGCACTGCACATGCATAACTACCTTCGTAAACCAAAATATAGTTACTCACCCACACAGGCACTGGATACTAGAGAAAGGATGGTGAGGCAGGAAACTGTGGGATGCTCAGTGCAGCATTGGCACTTACTAGGAGTTGGGCCAGCAGGAGTCTGCACATGGGCCCATGGAAATATATTGGTGTAGAGCCTGGTCTAGTTAAATTGAAATTCTGGAGTAATTCTGCATAAGCCAGGAGTTTACTGTGCTATTAATATATTACAACCTCATGATATTATGTTAAGGAAAACAATTGGTCAGATCAGAAAGAGCTGAATATTGTCATGGGATCAAAGTTAATCTGTACACAGATGTTAAAGCATTACGAAGCTGAAGGAAATAATCAGTTCTGCAACATTATAAAAAGACTCATTTGCCAAGATTTGTTTTTAATGCAAAGATCCCCAATACATATGGCAATGCATTTGGTAGTAGTGAAATCAAATTCTAATTGGGGCATATTTCAAAATTATTTTAAAGATGGATAGAAGCCAAAGGTGGTGGGGTTGAGGGAACTCAAAGGCACAACGATTCTACATAGTTTTGAAGTCAAAGGGATTTTGGTAGAATACCAGAGAGAAGAGCAAAGTGGCTGAAAGCTCATTTTCCAGCATTGGGACCCCCCCCACACACACACACCAAACACACATAAAACAGGCCATAATTGGAGCACAGATGGATGACTACATGTGGATATTCTACCACAAAGTATACTCACCATAATATGGATCTGACAGGCAAGGATGGAGGCCCGAAATTCAACATAATCCAATGGATCCATTGAGATGGTGTAACCACATTGTGACGCAAAGTTTGGAGTTACAGGAAAATCTGCACCAGATTCATCTGAGAATAAAGAAACTCAATTTAACAGCCAACATTTTGCTGGTACAGGTTAGATCACCACTTTGGTAAAATAAGTAAAAGTAAACCCAAAAACCTTAAGATTCTCCTCAGAAATGTTTGCATATTATAGCACTATCATTTTACTTCATTGGGGTGGAGTGGAAAACCTAGTGTTCCTATGCCACTTCATGTTAGTTTAATAGAATGCCTTTCACATTATTATGTGTGAAAGTACTTCACAGAATTTATAGTAAAACACAATTGTATTTTGTTGAGTTTTAAACTCAACCCTCCAATTTTGCTTAGTTTATTTGCGACGCCCTCCCGACGTGAAAAGCGCTATATCAAATGCAAGGATGATTATTATTATTATACCTGCATGTAGTTATTAAAACCTGGATTAGGACCAACTGTAATAAGTCAAAATAAAAACATTGACCCAAGTTGACGTTTCAAGCGCTCGGGAGGTTTCGTCTGAGTGATTTTTCTCAGGTAAGACACCTGATTCAACCTGAAGAGTAGAACGAAGGAAAATGCACTCCTTCGTTGTCGAAAACCAGAGAGAGCTGTGGCAAAGCTGACAAGTACTTGGTGTATATAAAAAAAAATCACAGCACGTCTTTTATCTTAAAGTGGTGCAGCTGAGAGGACTCAGACTGCAGGCTTACCCAGCACACTGATCTGCCACAGCTTCCCACTGAGATGGGTTTTATTCAGTCCAATCCAAAAAAGACCATCGTGGCAATTGCTTTTCAAAAACCCTGCAACACACCAAGACAGGGTCAGTGCTGCGGGTGGTCACTGGAACCCGCATCAGGTTACATTACATTTCATTAGGGTTCAATTAAATAAAAACTCCCCACCACCACCCCTCCCCACCCACCACCCCCTCCCCTCCCCCTCCCCCTCGGTTAAAAGTGAACCACTTCCAGATGTTTCTCGTAAGTGACTTGGCTTAGTTACAAGACTCCACTCAACTGGAAGAGGAGGAGAGAGAAAAATTCACGGATTGGTTCTTCACCACAAACCCAATGGCCCCCAAACACACACCACACGCACACACACACCACACACACACACCACACGCGGCAATGACAGGGGCTGTGCCGAGGGTCTGACCTGACCTGGAGGCGCAGTCTGTGTCCACACAACAGGAGTCACCAGCAGCAGCGA
Source organism: Callorhinchus milii (assembly GCF_018977255.1). Lineage (NCBI taxonomy): Eukaryota > Metazoa > Chordata > Chondrichthyes > Chimaeriformes > Callorhinchidae > Callorhinchus > Callorhinchus milii. The sequence continues at coordinate 21,153,618 of NW_024704744.1, forward strand.
CAGGACCCACCTGCGGGGAAAGCGCACAGTGAGAGACGAGCAACTCCCCCACCGCCCGCACACAAGGGCCGTCCTTTCCCCCTCCAAATAAGTCCCCACTAACCCAAACCGGGAAGGTGGCACCGCGGCGCTGTCCGGTCTCTGTCTCACAGCGCGTGACCCGTCCATCCACCCGACAGCGAGGGGGCAAAGCGTGTGCTGAGCAGCCGCCGCGCTCCCTCTTTTGACCCCCGGGACCCGGTGAGCAACACCTGCAGCTCATTGCCACCCATTAGGTGTTCACCTGAAGCTGAGCAGCAAAGCCCCGCAGCAAAGGTGCAGAGCGCAAACGTGGCATTTGCTGAGTGAAACACCAGCTCGACACCACCCCCCTCCCCCCACCACCCCACCCCCACCCCACACCACCACCCCCCCCACCCCCCCCCCCCCCCACCACCCCCCCCCCCCCCCCCCCCCCCCCCCCCCCAACCCCCCCCCCCCCCCCCCCCCCCACCACCCCCACCCCCCCCACCAACCCCCCCCCCCCCCCCACCCCCCCCCCCCCCCCACCCCCCCCCCCCACCACCCCCCCCCCCCACCCCCCCCCCCCCACACCCCCCCCCCCCCACCCCCCTCCCCTCCCCCCCCCCCCCCCCCCCCACCCCCCCCCCCCCCCCCCCCCCCCCCCCCCCCCCCCCCCCCCCCCCCCCCCCCCCCCCACCACCCCCCCCCCCCCCCACACCAACCCCCCCCCCCCCCACACCAACCCCCCCCCCACCCCCCCCCCCCCCCCCCCCCCCCCCCCCCCCCCCCCCCCCCCCCCCCCCCCCCCCCCCCCCCCCCACACCCCCCCCCCCCCCCCCCCCCCCCCCCCCCCCCAACCCCCCCCCCCCCCCCCCCCCCCCCCCCCCCCCCCCCCCAAAAACCCCCCCCCCCCCCCCCCCCCCCCCCACCCCACCCCCCCCCCACCCCCACACCAACCCCCCCCCCCCCACACCAACCCCCCCCCCCCCACCACCCCCCCCCCCCCCTCACACCCCCTCCCCACCACCCCCCCCCCCCCCCCCCACCCAACCCCCCCCCCCCCCCCCCCCCCCCCCCACCCCCCCCCCCCCCCCCCCCCCCCCCCCCCACACCAACCCCCCTCCCCCCCACACCAACCCCCCCCCCCCCCCCCCCCCCCCCCCCCCACCCCCCCCCCCCCCCCCCCCCCCCACACCAACCCCCCCCTCCCCCCCCCCACACCAACCCCCCCCACACCCATACATATATATAATAATAATCCTTGCATTTGATATAGCGCTTTTCACGTCGGGAGGACGTCCCAAAGCGCTTCACAGAACACACTGCAAAGTGAATTGACTGTATATTTGTGAGCGAACGCAGCAGCCAATTGCGCACAGCAATGTCCCACAAACAGTCGTAGATTGAAAATGACCAATTTATTATTGTTTTTGGTTTGGGAGGGATTATTATTAGGCTCTGTGTGGAGTAAGGAAACTTGCCCAAGGTTTCGCCCTCTGCCTGGAATTGAACTCGGGTCTCTCACTTGCAAAGCGAGTGCTCTAACCACTGAGCTACAGGGCTCCACAACATGGTATGAGATTTCCACTGCCAGGATGGCGGAAGGTGAATTGGATGGATCTTGATCTTCGTTCGCCGAGCAAATCCTTACGGTGTTTTTTTTTATTCTGTCAGACTTACAGATCAATTCACGCCCCAGCACCTTCCCCGCCACTCCAATTAGGGTGGCCATACATCCCGAATGGGAGATTGTCCCCGGACTTCAAGCGATGGGACCTCTATCAATGCAGCTCTTCCCCTGCACTGCTTTGGAGTGTTAACATACATTATGAGCTCAATCTCCTAATGTGCAACTTCAACCCACAACCATTTTGACTCAGAAGCAAGAGTGCTATCTTTGAGCCAGGCTGACATTTGTATCATGCACGGTAAAGGTATATCATATGCACAGGTTTATTCACCAGTCTTTCTGTGTTTTAACCCAAAAAACATGTGATCAGAAAAAAAGATTAATTCCTCCCCAAACCATAATTGGTTTACCAAAAACATTTCCCCCCCTGAAATGTATAATAATTGTAATCCTCACATTAGATATAGTATCCTTCCATGTCAGAAGATGTCTCAAAGAGATTCACAGAATATATTGTGAAGTGAAAAGACTGTGTATTTATAGGCAATTGCAGCAGCCAATTTGCACATAGCAATGCCCTACAAACAGCTGTGATGTGAATGACCAATATTATTTAGTAATTCTTTGTGTGGGAGATTATTGGCCAGGAAACTGAGAAACTCTTCTCTTTCAAAATAATACCATAAGATCTTTAATATCCATTGAAGGCAGACAGGACTTGGTTTACCATTTAATATGAAGGATGGCACTTTCAGCAATGCACTGCACTGGCTTATTAGTCTATTTAATAATAATAATCCTTGTATTTGATATAGTGCTTTTCACGTCGGGAGGACGTCCCAAAGTCCCAATGCGAGGCTTGGACCCACCAACTTGTGACACATAAGTGAGTGTGCTACTAGCTGAGCCAAGGTTGACATATTAAATAGTTGAAAGTAAGGGTTTAAAGTTATATGAAGAAAAACAAGGAATTGATATTAAAAAGATTAAAAGCTGTTTGAACTAATAAAACAATGTACCATATCCAATGGGATTGAGTACTGATATACAAGAACAATTTGAATTTACATAGTTTAAAATTAACTTAATATTGCAGGACATCAGCAATCAAAATATATGAAAGGCACATTCTCTGAAATGTGTTACAACAAAAACAACAAAATTACATTTGTATAGAACCTTTCATGTCGGGAGGATGTCCCAAGGCTCTGGACAGTCAATGTTTCGGATCGGAGCTGGGGGTCGGGATTGGGAAGAGTGGAGGGCATGGGGGAAGCAGGATGATCGAAAGCATAGTTGAAGAGGGGGGTCTTTAGATGAGTCTTGAAGGAGGCAAGGGAGGGAACAAGGTGGAGGGACTTTGGGATGGAGTTCCAGAGGGTGGGGCAGAGATAGGGTCACGGAGCCTGATGTGGGAGAGGACATGGGCTGTGGACTTCTGGATGATCTGCAGCCTATGGAGGGAGGAGTTGGAGAGGCTGACAAACAAGGAGTTTGCATAGTCAAGCCTCGATGTTATGAATGCATGTATAAGAGTTTCGGTGTCCTGTGGTGTGAGACGGTGGCGGAGCCGGGCGATGTTGCGGAGATAGGGGAAGGCAGAGCGGGTCATGGCATGGATGTGGGGTAGAAAGGATAGTTGATGGTCAAACAAGACCCCAAGGTTCCTGAATGGCTTAGCAAGGTGGAGTGTGCAACCATGGAAGGTGATGCTGTCAGCGCCTGAGGTATGGAGGCGCTGACGGGAGCCAATCAGGAGAGCCTCAGTCTTGTTGAGGTTCAACTGAAGAAAGTTAGCTCTCATTCAGGACTTGATGTCTGACAGACATTCTGTCAGTACAGCAGTGGTCCTGGAGTCAAGGGTGGAAAATTGGAATCCGCCTTTAAATCTATAGGAATAAGTATGAAATGTTATTAATAGTTAACTACGACATATCTTTGCATTTGATATAACACCTTATCACATCTTCGAGATGTCTCAAAGCACTTCACAGAATATACTGTAAAGTGAATTGATTGTATATTTTATGGGCAAAATACAGCAGCTAATTGCACACAGCAGTGTCTCAAAAACAGTTGTGGATTGAGTGAACAAATTATTATTATTTTTTATTTCTTTTTAAAGGGATTATTATCAATGGAACAGGGACTGATACTTAAAAATAACTGTTTCCATGGTAGAAAAATAGTCTAATTAACCAACTAGAGAAATATAAAATTAGAGACTTGGTATGAGATGGAGATTGTGCATGAGAATTGGCAGATGAAGTAAAATTCAGTTATAAAATTGGGGAAGAAAAATTATGAAAATATAAATGAAATGATTTACATCAACAGGATGGAGGAAAAAACAATCTTCACATTTATAGCTCAAGTCATAGACCATAAGTCACAACGAGTATTGCTGAAAGGTAAAGGCACCAGTTCATCCTTACCAGAGGGCCAAAATTAGATTGTTACAAAAGAGCAAGACTGAATGTAAACAACTTGTACATTGAATGTTGTGTGGTAGCTGGTACTGAGATTCTTAACAGTCCTTCCATAGAGGTAGGATCAGAATCTTGGTTAATTCCAATGTCACTTTTTCAGGCATCCAGTGCATTGGTGGAGTCCTGTAGCTCAGTGGTTAGAGCACTCGCCTCCCAAGCAGTGTTGGATTCCCAGCAGGGCGAAACCTTGTGCAAGTTTCCTTACTCATATCTTCTCTCAGCCTTGCCTCCCCCTCCTCTATAATTATTCACATATCCTCTGGGTCTTAGACGCATTTTTTCTTTCAATAATCTCCTATCATTACCTTCTTTTGTCTTGCATCATCAACACCTCTGATGTCTTCATCTTCTGTCCTCCGCCTAAATGTCTCCTTTTTCTTTCCCTTCCCTGCTTGTCCTTAGAATCTGCTCCCTTCCAACATCCCCTAATTCTGATGAAAGGTGATAGACCTGAAACGTTAACTCATTTTCGTCTCTCCATAGCCTTACCTGCTGCGTGCTCCTAGCAATTTTGGTTTTTGTTTCAGATCTCCAGTATTTTGCCTTTTATGAATGCAAATGGTCACATTGATCCATTAAAAAAATGACAGGACAATTGGTCAAGGAATACATTTTATTCCTTCAAAATTTTTTAATACTTGAAGCACAAATTGTAACCAGGTTATGTGCAATTACAATCTTTATTTCCCCATTAATACTTGTTCCCACCAGCCCAAAAGCTTGAAAACAAGAACCAGGTGTCCTGGTCAGAAACAGGACAGTTTGCTACGTTGATGAAACATACTCAATATTCCATTTCACTGCTTCAACGCATACAGAAATATTCAATAATTATTGGTGCAGACCACAGTTAGAGTAAAACAAATGTACATTTTAATATTGCAATACAAATTTAGCCAATATTAACACATAATTGAAGTAAATTTACAATTTTATCCAGTTGGGACAATATATAAATGACTTACAATGTTAAAATAAAAACATAGGCACTTGGAGGGAGTTGTGGCAAGATTAAAAAGATTTGACTAAAGATGCAATAACTTTAACATTATTAGTGGTTTAAAATTTGCATAATGCCATACTCTAGTTAGTTTGCAGTTATTTCAACAAGAAAAATCTCTCATGGAATCTGATTATTTTCAAGCAAAAACTTCATAATAAAAATCAAAACAAAAATAATTGCAACTTATAATACGTTTCAAAGTGCTTCACAGAATATATTGTAAAGTAAATTGACTATATTTTGTGGTCAAAATGCAGCAGCCAATTGCACACAACAGTGTCCCACAAACAGTGGTAGATTGAGTGACCAAATTATTATTATTATTTTTTGAAGGAATTATTACCCCTGGAAAACCGATCCGCCAATCGAGTTCCTACTTACTGCTAGGAAAACAGAAAAATGTGGAGTAAGGAAACTTGCCTAAGGTTTTGCCCCATCCAAGAATCAAACCCAGGCCCTTAACCACTAAGCGACAGGACTCGACTACATTTATTCAAAGTCCCATTTTACTGAGAGTTGTAAAATGAAATTGTGTTTCCCAATTGAAACTCAACATCTCTCAGATTTTCTCTCAGTCTTTGTTCTATTGCTCTCTTAGTCGTTAAAATGTTCTGGTCAAAGTTCTCTGGAACATCTATGACAATGTTTTCACAGTCATTCAGAAGTTTGCTTAATGACTCATTCTCAGCACAGTTGCCGTACGGCCAATTTGCTTCATGATTGTTAGTTTCATAAAGTAGACAATTTAAATCAGGATATAATTCCAAACATTTTTTACATGGAGGTTTGTATTTTGGAACTTGGAAATCTTTTGAATTTTTAAAATCTGGTTGTATTATATAAGCGTTAGAATATACAAAGGGACAAAATTTGAGCTTCCATTCTGGAGCGTTACCCACTACCTGACAAATATAACTGTTCCATGTTTTGAGACACAATATATCTATCATAATCTTCTTAGCATTATTTCCTGTACAAGACACTGAGGCACCAAAGTACTTGTCAGATTTATAATTTGGATTCTCAGGTTCAAAGTAACAGTAATTGATGACCCTTGATACAAAACAAAAGACATTTTCACATTTCTTGGGTGGACCAGGTAGTTGCATTTTTTTATTTTCACTCCATAAATACTCTAAAACATCGGAACATTGTTTGCTCCTTTGCATGTCACCACCTGAAAAAAAATCATAGTTTAATCTACATCTCTGATCTCACGATCATCATTTTTCTTCACTAGATCACTTCATAGATTATTACATACTTACTATGTCCAGTAAAATTGTGTAGGGTGGACGAGTTGGAAGATGCATTTTGTAATCTGTCAAGATATCGGCATATTTGGAATTCAAAGTTTTGGTTGCTTTTCCAAAAATGTCTTCTGGTTCAAGACGGGGGATGTTAATGTGACAAAAAAAGAGAATTGTGTGCAGTATCTATAACATTAAGAAATAAACATTTCAATGAGTAGTCAATTCTACAGGATTTTATAATTTCTTAAGTGAGATTTGAATGGCAGTGTTTCAATTCTACAGAGGCTGGATGTAATGTTTGTATAACAAGTTGCAGCATGAAAACTTCCTGTAACTTTTCCTAATAATTTTGTGATAAGGGAGTCACACATAAAACATTTTTTCTATCTCTGCCTGTTCACATACTCACTCATTTCCTTCTTTTACTGGGCTGTGATTCCATTAATACAGTTAGTTCACCATCTGCAGATTAATCAAACGGCTAACAAAGTTTGTTGTTGTTGTTGTGGAGCATCATAGTCAAACCTGATATTTCCTCCACCAGACTGTGGGCAATTGGAGCACGCATACTGCTATTCCTGGTGAAATCAGATCACCTTCCCAGGCTTCACTGTTCACCAAGTTACTAGATACTCGGTGAGCCATCAAGTGATTTAACGACTTCAATTTTACTTTGTTTATAATTAATATATACATTTTCTCCCCACAGATAAATGCTCGAGATCTCACCTACTCTTGCTGGAGGAGGTTCCATGGGCATTTTGGCCTTTGATATCACAAGTGGCTATTGTTCACATGTGAGCCTTGTCTGTGTCAGCAGGTCACTCAGTTGTGGAGGGCATCAGGGCTGAGCCTGAACTCTTAACACCAAGCTGCCAATATTCTGAAGAGGTACTGGGAGCCAGAACCTGGGTATCTTCCCTAACCAACTGAGCCTTCTCATGCAACCCCGGCTGAAACTAACAAACTCAGCACAGATTAGGATTTGAATCAACAAACTTCTGATCAGTAAGGTGCAGTTCTATCCAACAACAATATCAACTTGCATTTATATAGAGCCCTTCACACCTTCTGAAACCTGTGTTTCAGAGCGCTTACGAATCCACTACAGAATCCAAGACTCCAGTTTTAAAGCTAAAAGTTGTGTCTAATAACTAAATGCTCAAAGAAGCAAAACATTCCTTTTCGGTTGTTTTTGATTAAAGTTCATGCAACAGATGAGTAAAAAGCTATATTGATCTACTCTGTCAAGTTATGAATGGTATATGTTGATCAGTCTGGATAGAACAAAATTTGAAAAGTTTGTTATTGTGAATAAAAACAGAGACCTCTTTCTCATATTGTGTTTTTTGGTTGTTTGTAAGCATCTCACTGCGAACAGCTCCGAGGATTTGTTGTGCCACTTTAATAAACTGATTTGCACTCTGCACAAGCATATCGCAGCGAATCTGTCCAGATTTCAAGAGACGATACCTTTTTGCGACTTCACTAAAATAGAAACACAATATCACATTGTAAGCTGTTACTTTTGTATAATGCTCACTCGAAAGAAACCCCAAAGCAAATCAAAACAAACACTGTTATATTGATTTAAATTATTTTACTTATAAAATAATCAAGCAAAAACAGCACATTATACAGCTACAATTTATGCTTACAAGACTGAAGCGTGATACCTTGGTCTGGAAGGGTCTGACATCTCTTGTGGCAAGTCTGCTCTTCCTCTGTTAGTATAGATTGTTCTTACATATAAACTCTTCATGTCAAGTACGCATTGACTTTAGCAAAAATGTCTGCTTCCTGTTTTCCAAATCACGCTGTGCTGGGCCATTGGTATCGTTTCCTTAAATCTGGTAATTCTTTCCTCAAATCTAATCCGTCTCGCCCTGTCTGCGTTCCATTCCCAGGCAGGACAAAATGTTAGGCAAGTTTCTTTACTCCACATGCCTGTTTATCCAGCTGTAGGTAGGAACCCGGTTGCTCGTCGATTGGCTGATCACTTTTCCGGGGGTAATAATCCCTGTAAAAAAATATCATTTCAAAAAATAATAATTTGGTCACTCAAACCACGACTGTATGTGGGACACTCCTATGTGCAATTGTCTGCTGCATTACACCCACAAAATATGCAGTCAATTCACTTTACAGTCTATTCTGTGAAGCGCTTTGGGACGTCCTCCCGACGTGAAAAGCTCTATATCAAATGCAAGGATTATTATATTATTATTATAACTCCTGGGTACATTCACCAGGGAGGGAGTGGAAAATGGAATGGTGGAAATGATCCCTGGTTGTATAAAACCATCTGCAGGGCCGCTGTTGGATCACATTGGAGTCGATAGGGAGAAAGTGTTTCCACTGGCAGGTGGGTCAGTAATCAGGGCACAGAGATTAAAGCTAATTGGCAAAAGAACCAGAAGGGAGATGAGAATTATTTTTTTTTAAACACACACACACACAAGACTTGTTAGGGTCTGGAATGCGCTGCCTGAGTGGTGGAAACAGATTCAATAACAACTTTCAAAAGGAATTGGGATAGGTACTTGAAAAGGAAAAAAGCACAACCTCCCATGTGGGGCGGAGGTGCAAGAAACGAGCAGGAGGCCGGTGCCAGTCGAGCGGAGGCACCGGGTGGTGGATTGGGGAGTGAGGAGTTTGGAGAGGCGCCAGGGAGTAAATGGATTTGAACTGAAGAGTAATGCTACAGGGAATTTTTGTGTATGCAATCTGCAATTATTTGGGTTTGTTAATTTTTTGATTCTTAGTACTTGTATTAGTACACATTTGTAAATTGCCCAATTCCATAGACTAAATGCACAATATTGTACATTTAATCTTATATTATCTTTAAATTCCTTGAAGTTTACATATTTAGAAGTTAAGATTTCGAACCCCGAGATAATCAAGCTCATAGATACAGGTGTGCCTTCAACAAACAATTTAATGAAGGAGATCTGTATATAGCCAGTGCAGTTACAGAATGGTATATTTTCTGATCTAGAAAACGGTTGTCTTTATTGTCTTCTTCCATCTATTTCTGAGGTTGGTTCAACTTTATTCAGTAACGAATACTTATAGAGCATTTTTCCGATCTTTTTGCTCACCCCTCTTCTTTCCAATCAATCATTAACTTTCCAATCCCGTCACAATACGCCATCTTCCTTACTTTTCAACTAATGTAGACCACCTCATTAAAACATTCCTCTCTCCTTGACCGCATCAGTAAAAACAAGAACTTGAGATAAGGGAGCTCAGCTTTCTTCAATCATGACCCCGAGGTCATCAATGCCAGGCACAGCAAGGTCCAAAGCTGGAGGAAAGACAGTGTCTGTTTCATCTCAAAGTACAAATGTTAAAGAACTTCCATTTAAAAAGGTATAACAATATTAAAGTTAGTTAACATCCATTATACACAAAATACATACTAACATAATAATCAAATTAACAGAATAAAAAGGGTTAAAATATAAACAACTACAACTGTTTGTTTCCTACTAGCAAAGGCATATACATTCCCATGAGGCATTATTTTTACGTCAAGAACAATTTACCCAGAAGTCTTCAATAGCACAGGAAACCATTTTACCACTGGAGGAGTCTCCCTCCTCGTCCTCCTGGATCTCTCCCCGCGTTTGGTGAGCTTCCGCTCCCCCGTCTCAGCATCATGTTCCGCCACTGTCACTACCCTGCATGAAGGGCACGATGTAAATGCAAGTTGCAGTAAAACATGACAGCAAGGGATACAAGGATGTTTATAAGGCACATGTCAAGCCTGACAATTCCTTTGACACTCTGATCTTTTCATGAATGAGTCCGATTACAAGCACAGTGTCAAAAATATAAACCTGATCCATTCTTTTTTATATCCAAACTCATTTTTTAGGAGCAAGCTTCTTCTGCAAAGATAATGCAATTCTTTCCAAGGTTTGTAGCTAATCTCTTGTTCCCAAAAATGTATATTATACACAATGATAGTTTACACCGCAGTATTAAATACAATGTGCTGAATCTAAATTTAAAATCAATGATAAGAATAAATATTCTCATTTCTCACAATCATGCAAACTACTAAGCAGAAAGACAAGCATTTAAAATGCCACATTACAAAAAATCCAGCTAAGTAAACAGTTTCATAATCTCATTTGCATTGCCTTTAACAAAGGCCTTTGTTTCTTCTGAAATGACATCCAAGCCTGCTTTTTTCAGTGCTGCCATGTATTCTTCATTAGTCTGGAAATAATTTAAAAAGCTTTTGTTATATTTTAGTAAAGGAATTAGTTCCGCTAGAGACATAATGTGACGGCTAAGTTTGAAATCTTAAGATTTTCCACACTATTATGCTCTACTATTTTTTTGCTGAATAAAATAACATGAAACTAAACAGAATAAAGTATAATATAGAACTGAAAGAAACTAACTCAATTGGATCATTCTATTTCAGAATCAATACAATTAATTCATATAAATCATGCAAATCTCACTTGCCATCTTGAACTAAGTACATTGCTGTACTATAAAAACCGAACTCCCTGTGACTTTACAAATTCACCCTAGTCTTGCACATGCCTGGCAGAGAAGGGAAAACCATCACACTGTAAACATAGTGGCATCTACAAGAAGTCGCTATATTTCCATTGTTACCATGTATATTTACAGCAAATGGCATGTTCCTACAAGTGAAAAGCAGATTACTAATTACTTTAAATTGAAGCAATGCTAAATGTATGCTATGTGAAAAGTACTATCAGGAGGAATTGTGAAAAATTACTATAAAATGTTGGTTCAATTTGTGTCGCACATAGACAGCATCGCTTTGGGGGGTTGGGAGTGGGGAGTTGCACAACTCAATTTGATACAAATTGAAATTCAGTGGAAAAAATTCCCCCAAAATACTGCTAATCTTTCATGAATCAGCATTGCTTAAAAGATTGTCTTCTCCTTCCTAAAAAAGTACACATTTCAGTACACAAATATAAACTTCTGTATATAAAATAAATGACCTTTGGTCTGTATCCACTGCCATATTCGTAGACTTCAATTCCTGGAAATGTTGGTCCTTTCTCAAAAAGCTCCTGCACGTTTTTGGCAATTTTGTGCAGCACTTCCTCTTCATAAGCAAACACTGAACCATCCTGGCCAACAAGAACAACAAGCTGAAGGGCTTGTGCTAAACAAGGCAAATTATCAATAGTGCCCAATACAATCATATCCATTCTCTCCGGCAGATAGAACTCTTGCCAACTTTCCAGCATGTCATCTCTTCCAAAATAAACAGTGTCTTCCAGCTGTCCAATTGTAAGTTCCAATTGGATTGATGATTTATTATTACGTATCACTTTTCCTCTGTGTTTTACCACATTGGTAACTATATGCTGCAGATATTGTCTCCCTATATTAAAACAAAATTTACAAATAATGTTTGCATTTCTTACAATGCCAATAACGTCAAAATGTCTAAGAATGTCACTGGTAACTGCTGTAGGTGATAACTTGTAGGCAAACACAAAAGGCAATTTGGCATACAGCCAAGTGAATATTAGTTTAGCTGACATTTGTGAGCCAGTACAACAATTTGCACTTATGTAGCATCCTCCTCGCAGGATAGTGTCTCAGAGCGCTTAACAGTGGCGGAGCCTGACTCCAAGTCAGGGGAAGGTGGCTGTAAGTATGGTCGAACAGGAAAGTTTTCAGGCTGGAGTTGAAAGAGGGTTGAGAAGAGGCAAGGCGAAGGGTTTGAGGGAGAAAGTACCAAAGTTTTGGGGCTTAGTGACTGAAAGCATATGACCTCCAATGGTGGGGCAGAGAGTGCGAGGGACGAGCAGGAGGCCGGTGCCAGTCAAGCGGAGGCGCCGGGTGGAGCAATGGGCAGTGAGGAGGTTGGAGAGGTAGGGAGGTACTAGGGAGTGAATTGATCCTCACACAAGAGTGTGAGGATCAATTTGGTTGTATTTGGGGTAAGGTACTGTCGGAGGTGGGGAATGTGGCCGAGGTAGAAGAAAGCAGTTCTGGTCAGGGACTGGATGTGGGGGAGGAAGGACAGTTGGGGGTCGAACCGGATGCCTAGGTTGCGCACTGGTTCGGTGAGTCTGAAGGAGAACCCAGGGAGGTTGAGGAGTTCAGACCTGCAGGAGTGAAGACATTGACAGGAGCCAAGGAGTATGGCTTCCATCTTGTCCATATTCAGCTGCAGGAAGTGTACACTCATCCAGGCCTTGATGTCTGCCAGACAAGCTGATAGAATGATAGAAATGAAGAAAGCTTCTCCCTTGTTCAACAACAACTTGCATTTTATATAGAGCACCTCACACAGGGTAGCAAGACAGAGTGCTTGACAGGGACTGAGCATGATGCCAGGTAAGGGGCAAGGTCTTCAGGCACAGTCTGAAGATGAGGAAGGAAGGGGCAAGGCGGGTGGCGGAGTTTTAGATCAGCTGGATTTTGAGGATGGTGAAGCTGGGGAAATCAGCAAGGTGGGCATTTGAATAGTCGAGGCAGGAAGTAACAAATGCATGAATAAATGTTTTGGCTGCGTCTGGGGTAACGTACAGATAGGTCAGGGAGGTTGAGGAGGTCAGAACCGCAGGACAGAAGACACTGACAGGAGCCACTGAGTATGGCTTCAGTCTTGTTGACATTTAGTTATAATGAAAACAATCCGAGCATTTGATATGGCACCTTATCTCGTCTTTGAGACGTTTCAAAGCACTTCACAGAATATACTGTAAAGTGAATTGATCCTCACACACGAGTGAGGATCGTGACATTGATCTGTTCAGTGGAGCCTGGCCAGAACTGGTGAGATGTAGGTATGGAGTTTAGTGCGGGTCAGTATGCGGCAGCAGAGTTTTGAATGGATCATGTGAATGTTGGAGCTGGGGAAACTGGCAAGTTTCCAGCAGCCAATTGTGCAAAGCAGTGTCCCACAAACAGTCATGGATTGAGTGACAATTTTTTTTTTTTTTTTGATTAATGCCCCCAGAAAAGCGATTTGCCAATCGTCTAAACGCTGGGTTCCTATTTACTGCTAGGTAAACAAAGACAAATGTTCTAGGTAAATGTTGTTTGGTGCGCTTACGTTTCTTGGGAGATAAGGGGAATATGCAGAAAAATATGATGCCAGGCACTGCAGGTATACAACATAAACATGTAGCAACAAATAATATGCAATTAGGAACACTCAAAACAGTCCAACTAGGGGTTAAAATCCTGCTACTCTTTCTGAATCCCAGAATTTCAAAGTCACAATCCTTGGATCGCAAGATGCAAAATCTGGCCTTGTTAATATCTGTACAGAAAGTTTGCTGTTTTTCATTTTAATGTGTTAAACTGTTGAATACAGGTTTCATAAACAAATCTGTGGATTATGGCTCTTCCTGATTGATAGACCAGGCAAATATAACAGCAATACTTATAGATGTCACTGGGCCATTTGCTTTGGTTCCACTTCAAGGCAGTGACTGCCATTGATTTTATTCTTTGCCCTGATATCGCAACTCCGTCAGACTGATTGCCTGCGAGCTGTGAGCGAGAAGAGACAAAGGGGAATGGCCTGAAGAATATTGTGTGTCTTGTTTGTTTTATTTCTTCTGTGTCAACCTTTAATAACATTTCAAAGCATAGACATAACTGTCAGTGTCACATGTCAACGAGAAAACTGCATAGGAAGAGCAGAGGGGTGGCTGGGGTTGAGAACAAGTTTCTTCAGAAAAGTAATTCAGGCATGCATTGCAAATCAGTGAAATGCACCAACAACAACTTGGATTTATATAGCGCCCTCCACGCCGGACGGCGTCTCACACGCTTCCCTTTAACGAATCCCCGGACCGAGCCAAGGGGAGGGGGACTGATTGCAGCCAATTGCGCACAGCAATGTCCCATAAACTGGCGATTGAGTGACCAAATGTTTATTACCCCAGAAAACAATCCGCCAATCGACTAACAGCCAAGTTCCTACTTGTTAAGTAAACAGAGCCATGTAAAGAAACTTGTCTAAGGCTTCGCCCCGGCTAATCACTACGCTACGGGACAACAACTGGTTTGCCTTTTAGCTCTGCAGCTGATCTTTTAATAATCTTTTAACTGTAATCACATTTTAAAGGTAAAGTTACTTCAATAGCAAGAAGCATTATCGTGTAGATTGTGTAAAAATGTTCATTTGTAGCAAAACTCACCTGGTTGCAGTTTTATGAAATCACTTATCAAAGATTTGTCCTCCTTGCTCCTAAAACATTAAACAAAAAATTTGCAAACCCACGAAAATTATTTGCATTACTTTCATAGAATTATACAGCACAGAAGGAGGCCATTCTGCCCCACCATGCCTGTGCTGGCTCTTTGAAAGAGCTACCGACTACTCCCACACCCTCCCTCTTACCCCTGCAAATTTTTCCTTTTTTAAGTATCTATCCAATTCCCTTTTGAAAGCTATTATCGAACCTGCTTCCACCACCTTTCAGGCTGTGCATTGCAGACCATAACAACTCTCTAGGTAAATAAAATGTATATATTAATATTGCAGCTGATACACACATCAAAACAGGAATAAAGTGCTTAGACAAATATCCATCGCTCTTTGAAGTACTGATACTAGAGTCGAGCAATGTGTTTAAACATATTGCCGAAAGGTTTACTTACTCTTTAAATTCAATTGTAGGTTCATACATAACTTCTGTAGCCACAGCCATAGTTATCAATCTGGATCGCTGGGGGGAAAATATGTGAGCAGTTAAAAAGGCACAATTTCATAAAACAGCACATTGCATTCAAAAGAAATGCAGATCAGACATTAGAAATACTCCAACCCTTTCTATCTAATCCCTGAAACTCAAGCAATGAGGATAATAAAATAATAATCCTTGCATTTGATATTGCAGCTTTCATATCAGGAGGATGTCTCTTAAGATCCAAGAGAATCGTGACTAGCGACCAAACATCTAAATGTACAGGGCTGAAGGAGAGCCTAAAAATGCATTTTGAAATGCACATCCTCTCCAAAAACAACAACAACTTGCATCTACAAAGTGCACTTCACGCAGCGAAGCATCCGGGAGAGCTTAAGAGAAGCTACCATCTGTCTCCTAAGGAACTCCAAGAATTGCCAGCATTTTGTCATCACGAGTCTCAGGATATCCCTCATACATTAATTTGTTTGTGCGTGTGCAATTTCATTTAAAAATGAAAGGAAGTCCAGATCTTGTGTTTTTTAAAGAGACAAATGAACTTCAATTGTATTTCCAAGCAAAGAGTTCCCAGCTTGGAGGGGAAAAAAAAAAATCTATTTCTTGCATTCCACAAGTCGGTTGCCCCCACCCTTGGAGAAGCCATATGTTCACCCGCCTAGAGGGCAAAAACAAATGCTTGCTGGGCTTTAAAGAGCAAAGAAAGTACATTGCAGCCCAATCTCTTATAAAAAAATCTCTTGTTCCCACAAGCAATACCCTCCGACAAGTAACTGCTTTAATAAGCAAGGGCTCGGGAGTGCTGGAGGCTTTCAGTCATTGGAGCAGAATCGAGCCAAGCCAACTTTACATGGCGGGCTCAGAAGTCCAGTTCCGGAGCTGGGTGGATCCGTGGTATTCCAGGGCATAGCTGATGACAGCACAGCCCAGCCTGGTTCGTCGGCAGGACTTAGAAGGGCAGACCAGTCACTTGTGGAGGGAGTCATCTCACTCAGCTCCTGTTAAGCCTGAAAGCCAAAGCCCCGAGGCAAGGCGGTCCCAGCTGGACAAGCAGCGGGAAAGCTCGCCAGACAGTAATGTCAATGGTAAGCTACATGGCTTTAGCTGGTGGGACTCCAGCAGTTACCCCAACGCACACGCTGGGGTCCCCACGCCTCGGCTCTGGCCAACCTGCTCTTCCGGAATTAGGTAAGCGGGATGTGTCCCTCCAGGGAGAGTGTGCGGGCATTCCAGTCCAGTCCGATACACAACCGGGGAATGTCCCTGTGTCGGTGGGAATGCATGGAAATCCCAGTTTGGTTTGGATATGATGGATCACAGTGACGATGGGTTTCGGGAGGTGTCTGACACCCAACTGAGCCCCAACCCCCCAATCACCCCCCACCCCAAAACAAATAACCGCCCGACTGCTGTGTCCGTGGTGTGTGTGACGGACGGACTCCTCGTTAGCGGTGACCAAACACACAGCGGCTACTGATCAAACTCCCCCCCACCCCCACACACCCGCCCCCCCCACACACACACACACAGCGGCTACTGATCAAACTACCCCCCCACACACACTCCCCCCCCCCCCCCACACACAGCGGCTACTGATCAAACTACCCCCCCACACACACTCCCCCCCCCCCCCCACACACAGCGGCTACTGATCAAACTCCCCCCCACACACACACCCGCCCCCCCCACACACAGCGGCTACTGATCAAACTCCCCCCCACACACACTCCCCCCCCCCCACACACACACACAGCGGCTACTGATCAAACTCCCCCCCCACACACACTCCCCCCCCCCCCCCACACACAGCGGCTACTGATCAAACTCCCCCCCCCCACACACACACTCCCCCCCCCCCCCCCACACACACACTCCCCCCCCCCACACACACACACAGCGGCTACTGATCAAACTCCCCCCCCCCACACACACTCCCCCCACCCCCACACACAGCGGCTACTGATCAAACTCCCCCCCCCCACACACACTCCCCCCACACACACACACAGCGGCTACTGATCAAACTCCCCCCCCCCCCACACACACTCCCCCCACCCCCACACACAGCGGCTACTGATCAAACTCCCCCCCCCCCACACACACTCCCCCCCACACACACACACAGCGGCTACTGATCAAACTCCCCCCCACACACACTCCCCCCCCCCCACACACACTCCCCCCCCCCCCCACACACTCCCCCCCCCCACACACACACACAGCGGCTACTGATCAAACTCCCCCCCCCACACACTCCCCCCCACACACACTCCCCCCCCACACACACAGCGGCTACTGATCAAACTCCCCCCCCCCACACACACTCCCCCCACACACACACACAGCGGCTACTGATCAAACTCCCCCCCCCACACACACCCGCCCCCCCCACACACAGCGGCTACTGATCAAACTCCCCCCCCCCACACACACACTCCCCCCCCACACACACACACTCCCCCCCCCCCCCCCACACACACTCCCCCCCCCCCACACACACTCCCCCCCCCACACACACTCCCCCCCCCCCACACACTCCCCCCCCCCCCCACACACACTCCCCCCCCCACACACACTCCCCCCCCCCCCACACACACTCCCCCCCCCCCACACACTCCCCCCCCCCCCCCACACACTCCCCCCCCCCCACACACACACACACAGCGGCTACTGATCAAACTCCCCCCCCCACACACTCCCCCCCACACACTCCCCCCCACACACACTCCCCCCCCCCCCACTCCCCCCCCCCACTCCCCCCCCCCCACACTCCCCCCCCCACACACACAGCGGCTACTGATCAAACTCCCCCCCCCCACACACTCCCCCCCACACACACACCCCCCCCACTCCCCCCCACACACTCCTCACTCTCTTTCACCGAAGCTCCGACTGGTTCCCAAACTGTCAAAGGACGAGGCGGCCCTGAGCTACGCTCCTCCCGACCAGTGACTGGTACCTGACTGAGAGCCACTGACAGGAGTCCCGGTCCTCACCGCGCGGTCTCCCCGAGGCCAATGTCAGCCACGTGACTGGAGGCAGTCTATGTACGCCCACGCCGAGCCGGCCACGCCCACGCCGAGCCGGCCACGCCCACGCCGAGCCGGCCACGCCCATGCCGAGCCGGCCACGCCCACGCCGAGCCGGCCACGCCCACGCCGAGCCGGCCACGCCCACGCCGAGCCGGCCACGCCCACGCCTGCGTCAGCTCGGGACCGATTGACACGGTGACGCGTAAAATGACGGCACGGACAGGATGTGATGAAGTCCCGCCCACACGCCCACCCGCCCGCCCTGACTGTCTGAAGGTGCAATTCCCCATCATTGTTGGCAGGTTGGGCGGATTTCACGCCCAATTGGGCGTGTGAGGTTTTTTTTTGCCTCCTGTCTGAAAAGAAATCGTGCCTAATTTGTGATTTTTTTTTAATTTAAACCTACGAATAATGTCATTTTGAAGGAATTTTCACTAGTGGGCACTGACTCAAACGGGCACTTTTATCCCACATCCAGAAACGTTAAAAACAGATTTCCACAGATGAAGCATTGATTCGTGCATTTGTTTATTAAGCCTTGAATGATTAAAATATTATGAAAGCAGGAATCTGATAATTAAAGACATTGTATGATTATTATTTATCAAATAGTGAAATTTGCCTAAAATTCTGTAAAAACTGCCTCAATTGCAACTGCTCGGCAACTGCCAACATAATCTCCATTAATAATCCTTGTATTTGATATCGCATCTTTGAGACGTCTCAAAGTGCTTCACAGGAAAGACTGCAAAGTGAATTTACTGTAAAGTGAATAGACTTTTTTTGTGGGTGAAGCACAGCAGCCAATTGCACACATCTGTCTCCCACAAACAGTCAAGGATTGAGTGACCAAATTATTATTCATAATATTTAAGTTGCAGCTCCCCAGCTGAACGTGCTGATCAGAATTAGTGTTATTAATAATAATACCACATGGATTGACTTTTATAGAATGGAACACAACTGGCAAGAACCTGACTTCAAAATCCTCCTCGGTCCTAATGTCAGACTGAACGTTTTAATAAAAAAATTGTAGAAAAAAGGGATGGTCTTTGTGTTAAAGTAACATCAATTATTATGATGAAAATTACTGCTGGGGAATCCCTAGGGACTAGTGAGAATTTTCCTCGCCACTTTATTGTTAAAAAAATGCCCTGTAGAAACCTGTTGAGCACAAACAGCTTTTGTTATTAGTGATCTGTAATGTTCTCAGGTGTAGTCTATAGAAATAATCTTAGAATGAGTACATTGTAATGCAAGTTACCTTTGTCACATTGAACTATTTAGTTTGCCAGGTTTATAAATTTAACTTACTTTACTGTCCAGATATTCAGCACTTCGCTTTTGCACCCAAGAATAATTCATCTTTGCACTATAGCAAACGTAAGGATTATGGTGCAAACACTTCAGTATCTCCCCGATATTCTCCTCTCACACTTGTCTGCTCAGCTAATTCAACAACAGATTGCGATTATGTAGCATGCTTCATGCAGGTTAGCAGACTATTTGGGTTTGCTGCACATCCTCTGGTCTCTCCTCATCATCATCAGTGGCTGAGCGAGCCTTCAGGGGCTAATGCATAACCAAAGTGTAGGAGACACTTGAACCAGGATAATCAAGAAAGAATTTGCTTTGCAACAATGTTCATAACTGGAAACACAACCACTAAAATATTCATACCTATGACAGCTTGAGCAGCAACAAGAGATATGTTCCCCTGGTTCTAGTGCAAGATATTTCAGGGTATCCTTTAGTGGAAGGTGTGAGGGTATCCTGGCTTAGGAAGTAAAATAAAGAGGTCCTCAGGATACCTAATATCCTGGGAGGCCTTGACCCCAGAAAGTTTGGGAACCCCTGAGCGAGACGACAGAAGCCTCAAATAATCACAACATTTGATACAACACCTTATCACATTGAGACATCCCAAATGCTTTAAAATATACTATAAAGTGAATGGACTATATATGGTGAGTGAAACGTGGCAGTCAATTGCGCACAGCAGTGTTCCACAAATTGTTGTGGATTGAGTGACCAAATTATTGTTTAATTTTTTGAAGGGGTTATTAACCCCAGAAAGCAATATCAGTCAACTAACAACTGGGTTCTTACTTACTACTAGGTAAACAGGGGCCTGTGGAGTAAGGAAACTTGCCTATCCAGGAATCTAACTCATGTCCTCACTTGTGAGGCAAGAGCTCTAACCAATATGCTACAGGACTCTACTCTAAATGGTAGAGAATCAGTGGCTTCTATGGAAAGACAGGCCCACTAAAAATTCAAGCAAGTCTCAATGAATCCTGGAACAATGTGCCTTTTATACCAGCCTTACCAGATATTCTGGTATTCTTGCTCGAGAATTTCAGAGAGCAAATAGTAAATCCATGGAACAGGGAGACAGTTGAAGCAGGAAGTGTTGATTCCTTCAAACAGATTAGTTTTTTTAAAAAAACGAAATAACATTATGGGATGTAGTACATGGGTAGTTCGGGACATATGTGCATGTGACCACCAGGAAGGTGAAGGCAAACTATATGGACCTTGGTCTTTTTTGTCTAGCATTTCTTATGTTCTTATGAAATTAAGAAACACTAGTAATGCTTGAATAATAGTCAGGATCCTGAGAATATTAAGTCATGTCCAATCAATACACTGATAGAGCTCTCTCTCTAAGATGGAAGAGATGGTCCACTTTCAAGTCTGCATGAGGTAACTGCCAATATGGTTTTCAAACTTTTTTGAGGTTCAATTGTAGGTATGCTTGATTAGCAGTCTAACAATTATTAACTACACAAACTGGTTCAGATAATGCTCATTTTATTTCCTTTTAATGGGACACTTGTATTCTTTGAAGCATTATTACAGCTGCAACCAAGATTAACATTACACAACTTCCCAGCAACCATGGCCAATACACCTGCACTTCTTCACCTGAAAAAAAAGTTTTCAAAAAACAATTTATTTTTTCCATCTTGTTAATTGGTTCAACTAATTTGTTACCTCCTGTTGAGATGGCTAGTGCAGGCATTTTAGTATAGTTTCTTAGAGCTGATTGTGCAAGTTTGAGCCATGGAATTTAAAGTTTAGTTAAGGGTTCACTAATATTAAGTGCTGAAAGGGTATAAAGTCAAATGAAGTTAGCCATACAAAATGTGAGGTTTGTAATGGGCTAAAGTCTCACTAAACTGTTGTCAATTAACAACACATTTGTTGAAGGACAATTTGGAATGGATAGGTTAACGCACTTGCTGAAATGGCCAATTATACATTTAGATGTCCACAACTATGCACAGCTTGATTCAATACTCACTGTGCTTAATGCCCTTAAATTTTTCAGTAGTTTCACCAGAAAGAATCCACACTTCACCTAGAGGTACATAGCTTTGAAAGAGATCTGATCCAGTCTTCTTGCCTATAAAAATATCAGCATTAATTGAAGAGAAGGAAAGTCCACTCATAACCACACACAAAAAATGAAAAATAATTACCAATTGTTCCTGGTGTACACTGTCCATTGCAGAATGAATTAGCCACTTGTTGTTTAGTATTACACATCACTGTGCTGCAGTGGAAATACACCTGCAAAAAATCAATCATTCAATAAACCACCATAAACTCACAACATTCAGACATACATACACCAACCTTAGCCACTTACTTTTTTAGGCAAGTTAGTTTGGTTAATGGTTGGCATTTTTAATTCAACTTCAAATCTTTTCAAGTGGTGAGGATATTGGCTCATTTCATTGTTGTTGGATACTGGATGAAAGACAGTCATGAACATTTCTTCCTTAGTTCCACAACTGTTGAGAGAATATGGAAAGGTAATGTTTAGTTCTAAGAATAAATAGGTAGCAAGATCCACTCATTTCAATACTTGCCCATTCTGAATTATAATCCTCTCCGGTAAGCTATGATGATCAGGAGATTCAGTTATCCAGCAGCGATCTAATAATAATTCAGTTTGGGGGCCTTGGTCACTTAGTTCAACTTCAAAATATAGTGAATCAGTCCAGTATTTCACAACTGGGTATTCATCTTCTCTGTAGAAGTCCAGATAAGAAGCGTCTGAAAAGAAAAACTAGATGAAACAATTTTGAAACGGACAAGTATCAAAGTTCTGAAATGAAGGTTCAACTTACTTTTATAAATTCTTGAATGTAGGTTCAAAGTCCATCTTGGCTGCTTGCGTCCTATAAAGTGCCACTGGATTAATCAGATTGCAATAAGTCATAAAGCACTTTGCCTCAAAGTTTAGACTAAAATGCCCATGTACAGTACTAGTTTAGTCAGTCAAAGACTTCTCCATAAGATCAATGCAGCAATTACTCTGGCTCAGCAGATTGTATGCACACACCAGAAGCAAAGTTGTGGGTTCAAGCCCTATACTGGAACTTCTGAACTTAGTCTAGGCAGACATGCTAATGGTCATTTAAATATTACATGGCACGATTTGAAACCATAGAAATTTACAGCAGAAGCGGCCATCCACCGATATGCTGGCTCCCTCAAGCAATCAACAACAACAACAACAACAAGATTCCATTTATAGAGCGCCTTTCACGTCAGGAGGACGTCCCAAGGCACTGCACAGTTGGGTCATGACCCGAGCAGGGGGGAAATGGTCAGGGTGAGGGGAGGGAAGGGAGGGAGAGAGGAGGGGGAAATGGTCAGGGTGAGGGGAGGGAAGGGAGGGAGCGAGGAGGAGGAAGAGAGTCGAGAGGGGAGCTGAAGGCACGGTCAAAGAGAAAGGTTTTGAGACCGGCCTTGAAGGAGGAAAGGGAGGAAGCAAGGCGAAGGCACTGGGGGATGGAGTTCCAGAGCCTCGGGCTGAGAGGCTGAAGGCCCGACCACCGATAGTAGGGCGTTGGGCGGGGGACGTGGAGCAGACCGGAGCCAGAGGAACGGAGGGTACGGGCAGGTAGGTAGGGGGATAGTAGGTTGGAGAGGTAGGAGGGAGCAAGGCCGTGAATGGCCTTGTAGGTGAGGATGAGGATCTTGAAATCAATCCTCTGGGGGATGGGGAACCAGTGGAGGCGAGCGAGGGTGGGAGTGATGTGGTCCCGAAGCCTGGTGCGGGACAGTACACGAGCTGCAGAGTTCTGAATGACCTGCAGCTTGTGGAGGGAGGTGGCGGGAAGGCCGGCGAGGAGAGAGTTCCCATAGTCCAGCCTTGAGGTGACAAAGGCGTGAAATCCTTTTAGTCCCATGCTCCCTGTAGCTGATTCATAAAGTATTTGTCTTGTTCCCTCTTAATTGTTAATATAGATTCTACCTCAACCAGTGCTCCTGGCAGGGCACTCTATATCCCAATTGTTTAGCGTGAAAATTCCTAATCTTTCCATTTGCTAGTTTACCATATTAAATTGATGCCCTCTAATTACTGATTTGGAGGAAATAGTTTCTTCCTATATTATCTATCCAAATGTCTCAATTTTGAAGACCTCTATCAGGTCACCCCTCAACCTTTATTCCAGCAGAAAAGTCCCAGTTCCTCCAGAGGCCATATCACGCATCCCTGGTGTCACACTAGAAATATTCTAACTGATCAAACTAACGATTTATACAAGTTTAGCATCATCTCATTGGTTTTATATTCTATACCCAGTTTATAAAATTTAAGATCCCATTACACACATTAATCCCCATCCCAGTCCCTTTGATCTTCTGCTTCTTTTAATATTTTTTCACCCAGAATATACTTGTTCTTATCTGCATTCAGGTTTTCATTTGCCATTTCTCTGCCTAATCAACTAATCTATCCATGATCTTAAAGGGAGTTCATCAGGCAACAATCCTCCAGTTGGTCATTCACCTCATGGAGGCAAGATCAGGGTGGGGAAAGAAAAACAAACAGGGACATTGGTGTACACAAGTTGCTGTTGCAATCTGCCTACCAATAGTCACTGCACATTTTCTAGTAAATCCTGAGAAGTGCTTGAGAGACTGATTAAGGGCTACAGCAAATTAATTACCTTTAGTCAACTAGGTGTATAACATGAAAAAACCCATCATCATGGAGGAGTACTCATGTGCATTGACCACCCCTCCATATGTCTGGAATGCACACCTCCTGGAGGGATAATCTGCTTACCTACTTCTTAAAAAAAAATACTAGTTCTGAACTCTACTGGGAAAAGGTTAGGAGGCTTGGAGACCCTAGAATGTGTTAGGATACTGCTGGAGTTTAGCTAGCGAAGACCCTATGGTTTGCCAATGAGAGGACTGTCTGGCAAGCTTCTATTGTTGACAATCTAGGAGCAACGTAGGCATTAGGGTTTTGGGTTAACAGGAGGCAATTGGGAAGAACCTCAGCCCCAGTCTGCTCCTTCAAGTTCTGCTGTAAAGCCAGACAGAGTTGATCATCAGCAATGCCTTGCTCAGAACTGAGAGGGTTGACTTGATTCACATCGTTGTCAAGTACAGCATAGAGCCAGTTCATGCCAACTGGACAATTTACTTTCCCTTCAAATGGAGTGTCCACTCCAAATTCTTTAGTTCAATTGGATGCAATACGATCAATTTAATATTGCACAGTTACCTCTCACAATATACCAGTCAGTTGCTGCAGGAGCAGAAACAATCAAACTTTTCTTATAGTCTCTGGCAAACCCAACAACCAGGGTCTCATTTATTTGATAATGACAAGAGACAGTCAACCTGCAAGAAAGTAAAAAAATCATTGGCTCAAAATGTAGAGATCAGTTTAAGGCACCAACAGGGGGAAATATCTATTCAAGACACCCACCGGTATTCAGGGTCTCTGGTTATCACTGGGGAATCAACGGGTATCAATTCTCTTGGATATGAAACTTCATTCTCATAAATCAAGTAGTTTCCTTTAATCTAAAGAGGAATGGATAAATAAAAGTTCCAGTAAAGCTAGATATTTTATTTACGCTGCCAGCACATGTGGAAATTTGAAACATTTAATATATAAGCAATATTGACTATAACCTCCAAAACAACATTCTTGACTCACCATGTGAGTAGTGCCACAACTATCAACATTAAATCGGAAGAATGCTTTATCCTGATCAAACTCTTGTGGGTGACATTTTCCATCTTTCAGCACCATCTTACCAGGGTCTAAATCAGGTACCGTCTCTACCACAGCCACCACTGCCATAGTTCCATTTGGAAAGCACACTGGAAGAGGGGGGGGAAAAAAAAATCACAAGTGGAATCCAGATCAGTCTTGGTGACCATTGAAGTACAGCTAGTTAAGATTCATAGTTACCTATAAATTCTACGGTAGGAAATTTGCAGGACACAAAAAAGTTGATTTCAATACCCGGAGTATTTTTGGACTTCAAAGTCAAGTTGAACCGAGCTTTAAAGCTATAGAGATTCAATTCCTGCAGAAAAAATAAAACTGAAGATCAAGTGTAAAAACAAAATACTGATTAAACACCAGTCATCTATATTACATACCTCGGTTATTACACCTGCTGCAGTGTGTGGGATACCAAACAGGATGTGTGTACCATTATCTATCAATGCATAGCTGTTTTCATCTGCAAATTTTGGTGTTATAAGTGTATTGCCAATAAATGGAAGCCAGTATGCCTTCAAGTTTCCATAGTTAACCAGCAAATACAGATTCTTTGCATCACAGGATGCAACAGCCTTGGGAATCACTGGAGAGAAAAAAATAAATATGCTTAGTTTCCTACATGACAATTCACTCTGTTCTTCAGAATTTCATTACTCACCAATATCTTGCACTTCATGGATTATTTGGATATGCTTGATAAAAGTATCATTTTCTGGCAGGACAGTCAAAGTGTAGATTACATCAATGATATACTGTCTAGTGTCAGAATGTACATGCTGAAAGAAACACATTGAAAGTGGTACAACCAAATAAGATCAAAATTGTATTACAGGTTGGATATTCTAATCAATTTGCAGGATCACATTAAGATAACATTCCAAAATGCTCATTTGAGATGCAAGCACTCACTGAGAAACCAAGTTTGACATATCTGCAATATCTGCAAAGGCCAGTTACCAGAAGTCCAACAAACATAACAGGGATGCAGAATGTTCCAATAGCAATAGTGAAAAGGAAAAAGTCATCTTCCTCTTGCATTGGGAAGGAGTGATCAGCTCTGCAAGTTGTTTAACTGGATATTATTGTTAACATTTTGCAGTAAACGTTCAAGACAGTCTCCTTTCTTTCCAGATGAATTTAAGTCATATATTTTATGACAAAGACCCATATACCCCAGATTCTGGCTCTCCCAAATGTTTGTCTTAAAAAGCTTGTAGGTAGGGAACATAGCAAGGGTTTAATTCCAAACTGATCCCAAGTTATAAGTAATACTTGGTAAAATGATAATTCCAAATACCTTGGTGTGATGTGATCCAAGGTCTATTTCTGCAATACAAATTGTAATAGAATGTCCCGAGGTGCTGGACAGTTCTGGGCCAAGTTGGTGGCCAATGGGGTTGAGGAAGGTGACTGAAATGCAAAGAGGAAGGTCTTGAGGTGAACCTTGGAGGTGAGGGAAGGGATGAATCAAAGGGGCTCTGGGATGGAGTTCCAGAGAGTGGGAGCAGGTATGCTGGAAGCCTCACCGGTTTTTTTTTTGGGGGGGTGGGTGGTGGGGGATAAATAAGAAAGAAATATGGGAGAGGCTTCCATAAAACTTTTGTATTGACTAATCTGAATGTTTGGAACATTTAATGCAGAACTTCCTGAATTGTTATTAGCTAGAAGGCAGTCCTTAAATGATTGTATCAAACATTACAAGTTATTCCTGTAGAATTTCTGAAATAGACATTAGGTAAGTCTCATTAAGGGATTTGAAGAAGCGATGGGTAAATGGAGTTGAGGTACAGATTAGCCATCATCTAATAGAATGGTGGAACAGGCTTGAGGCACTAAATTGTCTACTCTTGTTCCTAATTTTAATATTGTTCCCATTAATTATGTACTCCAACAACAACTTGGATTTATATAGCACCCCTCATGCAGGGTAGCGTTCCAGAGCACAATAGTATAATTAGGTATTAGAGACCAATTTGTAATTTGAACCAGACCCAAGAAAATTCTTCATTTGAGGTATGTGGCAATATGACCATTCGAAGCCCATGTAGTCATGGCAATGTTAAGAACTTACCTTTTGCTGTATATGTATGTTATCAAAGGGAACTTCCAATATGTAGGCTTTAGTATTGTTAGGTAATGCAATTTCATAAATTTTGAATCCTATTTTGTCTACTTGATCCACTGTAACTATTTTCATGCCTATAGTTACAGTTATGAGGTCTACATCTTGAAGAAAATATCCAAGTGTAACATTGAAGACTCGTGTTTCTGGAATGGTGTCTGAAAGAAAGATTTGATATGAAAACAATCTTTCCAGCAATTCTTTTCCCAACAAAGTGCTGATTTTATCTCATTACTTACTATTGATCACAATGAGTGGTTGAGGCATGAAGGGAGTAACAACTGGATGAATCACTGTGTATTTGGTCAGTTCCCAGGTGTCGTCCTTCCACTGATGTTGCATCATCAGATCTATGTAATATTTGATACCATACTGTCCTTCAGATACATAGCTCTGAAACCATATTATGCAGTTTAAAAAGTTTTAACAGAAGGTAGATACAATTAGTTGAAGATACAGGAATAGAATTGCACATCTTCTAATTACAAACCATTGTTAAGGACAATTACAAACCTTGTAATATCCACCCTCTGCTCCAACAGGAATGGTAGCAACAATATTTGTATCATTATACTCTAGTGTATAGTGTCTCTTGGTTATTGTGGTTTGATCCAGAATTGTATTGTTGACTCCTAGAATGATACTATTGTCAAAGAACTTTTCAATTTCAAGACTCAGTGGAGGAATTGCTCTTGGAATTGTCCAAGTAATTGCATTCTGTGTGAAGGTGGTGCCATCTAACAAAAAGATAAGTAGTTTACATTGGTTAACATTCTTCCAACACATTAAGATAGACAATAAGTTTATAGTAGTAGTGTTGCAAAAGTAATCCTGCTCAATACAAGATGAACTGCAGATTTAGACTCGTGAACCTTTGCCCACAAATATACAGTTAATTCACTTTACAGTATTTCCCACTATTGCCTTCTTTTGTCTTGCACCATCAACACCTCTGATCTCATTATCTCCTGTCCTCCACCTAACATTTTTCTTTGTCTTTCTTTCCCTGCCCCCTTCTCTGCTCATCCTTATAATCTGCTCCCTTCCAACATCTCTCAGTTTTGACCTGAAATGTTAACTCACTTTTCTCTCTCATAGATGCTGCGTGATCTGCTGTGTGTTTCGAATGACTTCTGTTTTTATTACAGTATATTCTGTGAAGCACTGATGATAGCACAGCCAGTCTGGCTCATCAGCAGGACTTGGAAGGGCAGACCAGTCACTGGCAGCAGGGAGTCATCCCACTCAGCTCCTGGTAACTCTGCAAGCCAAAGCCCTATTGTGTGCGGTGTTCCTAACTGGTCAAGCAGTGGGAAAGCTTGTCAGACAGCAATAAAGATTAGTTAACTGGCAGGCCTATTTGTACAAATGACTCAACATTAAATCTGAACCAGGAATATGATACAAGATGGTTTAGATTTACTTTTGGAATGACTAAATTGATAACTTAGATATTCAAAGGATCTCCAAGCCATTTATCATTCCAGGAATTAATCCTTTAGCATTCACCAAGGTCGCGGTTGTAATAAATACAACTACTATTTTATGTTCTCATCTAATGATTGTTTGCAAACAACCTATTAAATTTACAATCTAGTAAATGAGCATCAATTGTAATATTTTACAGTAAGATTGATATAAACTAACTGTATCCATGTCACTACACTGTATTCAAATGCAACCTAGATTTCTGTCAAATAAATCTTCAGAGATTCAGTACATTAGAAGATATGGGGTTGCTTAAAGCTTAGTAAAGAGACTCGGCATCATCGTTTTGTGGAGGTCAATAAGAAAACTCATGCTGCAAAGGTTATCTGAGCAAACACTTGTATCCAGGACCATGGGTGGCATTTACTATTTAAGACAACTGCTTATAGGCTGAGCCAAAAGAAAAGTGCGGCCACAATTTTCCCATGGAATCTACAAAACCCGACACTCTCCACAAAAACTGGTGAGTTGACCGAGCCAGGCCATTCACTGCTACAGGGGTTGTTGGCTGGTTGATTGGCGCGCTCTTGACCAACAGCAATTGAGGATGGCACTTCCACCCAATGGCAGGCGGCCTAACTTCATTGGTATTGCCATCACCCAATGGTGGTCCAGGTAGAGAGTTGAAGGGGCCAATAGGTGTCAGGTAGGTGGGTGGGAGCTTGGACAGCCATGCTGGTCGCCCTTGAGAATCATAGAATTATACAGCACAGGAGGCAATTTGGCTCATCATGTCTGTGCCATCTCTTTGAAAAGAGCAATCCAAATCAATCCCTTTACACTGCTCTCTTCTCTTAGCCCTGCAAGCTCATCCTCCCCAAATAATTATATACTTTTCTCTTAAAGAAGTCCCTCATTCCTGGTACCATCCTGGTAAATCTCCTTTGCACCTTCTCCAATGCATTGACATCCTTCCTAAAGTGTGGTGCCCAGAACTGAACACAGTACTCTACCTGAGGCCTAACCAGTGTTTTATAAAGGTTTATCATAACTTCCTGACTTTTGTATTCTATGCCCCTATTTATAAAGCCTAGTATCTGTATGCATTTTTAACAGCTTTAACATTTTTATCTACCTGTCCTGCCACCTTCAAAGATTTATTTATATGAAACCCCAGGATTCTCTGTTCCTTCACCCTCTTTTCAAAATAGTACCTCCTCTCAAATTATTTTATTCAATTTCTCTACCCTCTTACGATATTGTGGCATTGGCTGCATTCTCTGCATCTGTCTTCACAAAAAAAGTACTCATTCAATACATCAGCCATGCCCTCTGCCTCCACAAAAAGATTTCCTCTTTAGTCTCCTCTGGACTATTTTATTATCTTCTGTATTTTGGACTTGACATTTATCATAAGCCTCCTTTTTCTGGTTAATTTTAATCTCAATTTCCTTATTCATCCAGGGTGGTTTGGATGCTCTAACTTTCCCCTTTGCGGGAATGTATTTGTTCTATCTCCAAACTATCTTCTCCTTGAAGGCTCATTAGCTGTTTTACCTGCTAATCTTTCTTTCCAGTCCCCCTTGGCTAGGTCCCTTTTTAACTCGCTGAGATTAGCCCTCTTCCAATTGAGTATTTTCACATTTGATTGCTCCTTTTCCCTTTCCATAGATATTCTAAACTTAATGATATTGTGATCACTGTGATCCAGGTGCTCTTCTACTGAAACCTGCTCAGTTTGGTGGGAAATGATGGGAGCTGCCATCTCTAATAATGTGTTTGACTGCACATGCAAGGATATCAAGCCAGCCAATTCCTGTACTAAAAAAAAAATCAGGATCATTGACATTGGGAATGGGGGGGGTGGAGGAGAGAGAGAAATAGCAGTGGTCTGCTTCCATCACATGGGAAACAGGACTACAAGATCCCCATGATTTTGAGCATATTAAACTTTGGTAACTATAAATAGCTACTGTACTGTTTTACTCCTTCTCTAAACCAACACCACCACTGGCTCAGAGCTCAGTGTTATCGCAAGTTGTGGGTGGCCTTTGGGATATGTTTTGGGCCACTTTTGGTTTGGTTTAACACCTCTAGAAACCGGGCACAAAGTGAATGAAAGCAGGATGTTCCCAGCCACCAGTTCACTTTGCTTTTCACTTCTCTCCCAGGTTCAGAGCCTCTCCTCTGGCCTTCCCCAAACAATCATGTACATACAACAAATGTAGGTTAGCAGTAAAAGTTGCCTCTCAATAGCACCAATCAACCCCCGCAAAATTTGTCAAATTTCTCCTTGGGAATTCCAGCTGCTTGGAACATCCTCTTGATGTGAAAGGCACTATACAAATGTAAATTGTTGTGTCAAATTCCCCTGCAATTTTTGGCAAATATTTCCACAGTTTTCTATTGGCTATGCTTATAGATAAACAGTCACTCATGGGTTATAATATAGCAAAAGTACTATTAAACTGGGGGCTGGGGGGGGGGGGGGTCACTGCCTTGCATGCATTATGTCTCGAGTTCTTGGCCTGAACACACTTTTTTAAAAAAACTAAAAACTAGCAAATTATGCAGCATTCAAAGGCTAAGCAGTAGAGTCAGAATGAAGTCAACTCTAACCCACATCAGGGACAATGTGTGCATAACTAAGAGTATTATGCATCCTGGCTTAGTAGTGCGACTGCGTCATCATGGTACCAGAAGAAAGTAACTTGTCACCTTAGTGGTTTAAATGAAGCAAATGGGGTGGAGAGAAAGTGGGGTGAAGAAATGCAAAGACTTCACAATATCAGTTTACTTACCAACAGGACAGGCTACAGCTGTATCAATCAAGAAAATCAGCCATTTCTGTTTGTAGAAGGTGGTTGATCTGATGGAAGATACTGACACACCGTGGATCTATACAGATCAGAGACAGTTGTTGCATGGCAAAGACCATTTGGTACACAGCTATTTTGCAATGTTTTTAAAAAAAAGTACTCACCATCATCAGCTCAACTTCTGTTGTGTTGTATGGAGCTCTCAATACAAGTCGAGCTACAGTTGTGTCAATTCTATAGCCAAGCTCAGTTGTCTCATTCACCATCATGGTTTTCATTCCTTCAAGAAGGTGAAATACAACTTGCCATATTGCACTTTCAGCTTCTTGGGCCTAAAAAGCAAATAGATTGGTGCCACTGAGGGGAACTAGAACAATAGTTGTGAACAAATAAATAGTTTGGAAAGTAACTTACTGATGGAATGGCTGCTATCCAGTCTTCATGGTAATCATCTTCAATTCCTGGTATAATCCTTTGTACAGACACCTATACCAGTCCCCAAAAGAGTGAAGTGTTATTCCTGAACTAAATGGAGCATTTTAAGCATGACTCCTTAGTGGATTACGTCTTATTGAATGACACAATAATGGTTTGTTGCTGAAGAATTTGAAGCAGTGTTGGTATTTACCAAATAATTCCAATTAATGCCATACATTTAATCTGAGTGGGACACTTCAAGTTGTGAGTAACCGCTACAATTAAAAAAAATCTGCAGTGAATACTGCATCTAAGGCAACAGAGACATGAATTCAATCAAAGGTAAATTCTTTCAACCTAATCAATTAACTTGCCTTTTCACAATAAAAGGCTTCATTAAATACCAGATATGTTTATCCAGCAAATATTTCATTCCAGTGATCAAAGTTAACTTCCTTCATAATATGAAGCCATTTACAGCAAGATTTTGGTGTAAAAGAGTACTCTTCATTCTCAAGACACCTGAAGGGACCTCATAGATGTACCAAATTTGAAAATGGGATAAAAAATAAACCCAGAACAATACTTTAGAATGCAGTAAGACAGTAGACAGTTTAGAGTTGCAAAAGGCAAATTCAGGGCAGATTCTCGGAAGTATTTACCTAGAAAGTAACCCTGGACATCATCCAAATCAATCTTGTGATGTGTCCAAACAGCTTCCATTGTTCTAAGCTCCAGGATTGGAGTTGGACCTCTAGATCAGTGTGGCTGGCATGTCACAAGTGGTCCCTCTGACTAGAAGTCTGTCAAATAGATCTTGCAACACCATTTAAACTGAGTTTTTCCCAGTGTCCTGGTCAATAATCCCTCAAGTAAAGTTGGTCTTTCACATTAGCTTTTGTGGGACACAGCTGTGCACAAATTGTCTGTCACATTTGCTACAAGATGTTTACTGTAAAGTGCAGTGACTCTTAGAGTATTTTGAATTTTTTTTAAAAAGGCTCTTTTTTAAAAAAAATAGCATTTAGAGTACCTTTCAATTCAGCAGGCCATTTCAAAGTGCATACTCTTAAGCATGCTAATGGTTTCCAAACACATTAGACACTCACCCACACAAAAAAAGTTTAGTTTCCACAGCAACACCTCACTAGTCCAATGTCCAATTATGCTCAAATTGAGAAATGAATCAAATGATCTACTTCAACGGGAAGAAAAGTTTCTTTCCTTCCCAAAGGGGTGGAGGAACATACATGGTAAGCCAAACATTTCTGTACTGATACATACTTCCATGTAATTTTTTTCACATAGGATTTCCCTGGTCATCCAAGGATAATATGAGCACTTCATGGTGTGTTGATATGTTTGAGCCGCAGTCATGTCACTGGTTGCAGAGATTTGAATTTGGACCGTCAGTGTAAACATTTCATCCCCCTAAAAAGACAAATTTGAATGTTTTAGCTAATGTTGGAATCAGAAATACATTATTGCTTAATACTATTTTATTTTAATTAGAAATGCTTATGCAATCATTAAGTCTGCATTGGAATGATTATAGACACTATAAGCCTAATCAGAATCAGCAAAAAAATAACATATTGTTGAGTTTATCAGAGTATGACTTGTTACAGAGTAGTTTTTAATACCTTTAGTTGAAATTTATGGAAAATGTCAGATTGTGAACCTGGAAGAGTTAAATTGGTTCAGAAGTAAGAAATGCGTTTGGTACAGCTGCACCTCTTTTGTTAGTTGTTGATGTAATGATCCTGCATTGTTTTGGTTAGAATCAGCTTGTGAGTACCGTATTCAAAGACGGTCCCAGCTTGTTTAAACCAGCCTGAAAACAACCATCAGGTGGGTGAGAACGTGCAGATTCACATGGACCATTCTCCATTTTAAAAAAAAATAAGCTTTACTTTGTTATTCAGAATTTATCATCTGAGTGTTCAGCTCAAGGTAGTTAGAGAGTGACTAAGTTCTCTGCTCCTCCAGAATGGCAGAACTTCTACCTGAGGTTTTGCAACTCAAGCCACTTAAACTCAACTATTCCAAGATTCCAGCAACATTGAAAAGAAACCCCCCCCACAAAAACAAAAAACAGAAGAACTGCAACGATACAAGAAAACAGCTGTAACACAACTGCTAGGGATTCAACTTTGGTTCTTTGATTCAACATCCACAGCTCAGAGTTATTGCTACAACTGGCTGTACCTTCAAATGAGCAAGAAATGTTTGTCTATTGCTTATGAATTTTGATAGTCATTACAGGAACATTGCTATATGAGCAAAACAGCAAATAGTTTGTTGTAACCTTGCCTATTATAACTATGTTATTGAACCAATGCAACTTCTCTGCCTCAAGTAAATGAGCTTTGAAATATAAAATACAAATGACTTTGGTTCCATTGCTCACAGGTTCCAAATATAAAATTTCAGCTAACAGAATAAGCTGGTGTTTTCTTTGTCCCTGGCTGTAGAAATATGGTTAACTCCACTGCTAGCCAACAACTACAACTTGGATTTATATAGCATCCCTCATGCAGGATAGCATCCTAGAGCCCTTAACAGTGACACAGCATGATGCCAAGCCAGGGGGAGGTGACCATAGGCACCGTCGAAGAGGAAGGTCTTTAGGCACAACTTGAAGATGGGGATGGAGGGGGGCAAGGTGGAGGGATAGAAGAAGTGTTCCAGAGTGCAGTGGCTGAAAGCGGGGCCAACAATGGTACCTTTTAACTGTACCTTTGAAGCCAACATTGTATCTTAGTTGAAGATACAGTAAGAGGCAACTGGATCTCAGTAATTGTAATTTCAAACATTTAACAGCCACTGAATAACTACACTAGAAATGTAAAATCCTTTCCTTTTTTTAAAAAAACTTCAGTTTTCACAGTTGGGCTTTTTGTCAATAGCAGGTAGCAATTCTGCAACTTTTTGGGGTCAATGTAGAATTTTGTTCCATTAACAATCTTGCATTCATTTTAAGGATTATTCTGGACTCATCTTCAATAAACTCAAAGAGCAGATTGGGTCACTAAGGGGTTTGTCAGAACCAAGTTTATTCCCACCAGGAGGCAGCAAATGTTATTGCAAGATACATGGCAGTAATTAGAACCGAGGGATAAACAATAATCTTTGGATTTGATATAGTGCCTTATCACTTTTTCAAGACATCTCAAAGCACTTCACAAAAGACTATTTTGTGGGCACAACGCAACAGCGATTTGCGCAAAGTAGTGTCCCATAAACAGTGGGATTTCCAGCAACTGCAGTATTTTGTGTTT
Organism: Callorhinchus milii; assembly: GCF_018977255.1. Taxonomy (NCBI): domain Eukaryota; kingdom Metazoa; phylum Chordata; class Chondrichthyes; order Chimaeriformes; family Callorhinchidae; genus Callorhinchus; species Callorhinchus milii. The sequence continues at coordinate 21,188,827 of NW_024704744.1, forward strand.
TATTCCATAAACAGTCTTGGATTGAATGACCAAATCGTTATTTTTTAAAAAAAACATTTTTGAAGGGTTTATTCCGAAGTAATGTTCAAACAAGCTGTGCTATGAAATAAACCTTATGTTGTTTATACAAGAATAAATCTTAAAGCCAGATGTTCTCCCAGTTAACTGCTCCAGTTAACAAGCAGTTACCTATTTCACCCACAAAATATAGTCAATTCACTTTACAGTATATTCTGAAGTGCTTTGAGACATTTCAAAGACACAATATGGCACTATAACAAATGCAAGGATTATTATTATTACTATTATTCCATTTGTGTAATAAAGTATGCAGGCAGCGCCCTCTCACCTGGTTCTCCACTAGACATGCCATCACAGAGGCACGTAAATCAACGTTACCAAATGGATCCTCGGAGATAGTGTAACCACATTCAGTTGCAAAAAGGGGCGCAAGTGGGTAAATTTTTCCGACTGAATCTAATTTTAAAAAAAACACCTTGGATTAGAAGAGACTCAAAAAAGCCTGGTCCCCAGTACCATCTGCACGGACTTACCAGCAACACCCAGAGACCAGAAGTGTAGGAAAGAGCCATTCAGCCGCATCCAGAAGAGACGATCATAGCAGCCACTTTGCAGGAGACCTGTTACGGGGGGGGGGGGGGGGGGGGGAAGAGGAGGCACATTAGCAAAGCAACGTTTAAAGAAAACGGAGAGGGATTCCGATAAAGTGAGACTATAACCTGGAGGCGGCGAAAGTAATTCCATCCATGTGCTGGAGACAAACCCCATCAGAATCAGAGTAACCCTGGGGAGAGAGGACAGTCAGTGAGCACAACACCAGCATGCATTGGAAACGCACACTGATTTATTTAGTTATTTATTCCTTCCAACACTCAGCCTTACCCAAAAATTATGCTCATCTTGCACAAACCCCTGGTGCAACTTTGCTAAACTGGCAAGTTATATCACTCCCTCCTAACATTAAAATCCCCCCCCCCACAACATTTAACCTACACCTAGCTTTTTAAGTGCCTTAAACTGGACACATGCCACACCCCCAGATCAGCGGGTCTCCTATTCAGTAGATTCTCAACCAGGATTTAAAAACCAATCGGAAGGCACTCTTTAATCTGAATCGATCAGCAGTTAAGTAGTTTCACGAGTGATCACAACAGAACCTCCAAGGGGTGGAATGCATTAAAACTGAACATATACAACGTGGGAACATAAAACTGTTCAAATCTCTGAACTCCTGTTTCCATTTCTCGGTTCATCGGATAAGACTAAGAAAGAGATTAAAAACCAGAATGTTTTTAGTTCAGAATGAGTTCTCCAAAAATGAATATAATCCTAAATTATATTCCGGGATGGAAGAAAACTTTAGGCAAGTTTCCTTGCTTCATACGCCTCTGTTTACCTCACATTACGGAAGAATCCGTTTGTTAGTTGATTGGCGGATTGTTTTCTGGGTGTAATAATCCCTCCAAACAAAATAATTTGGTCAATCAATCCATGACTGTTTATGGATTGAGTGCAGACTTTGCTGCCACCTTTTGCCCAAAAATGAAGCAATCAGTCAACTTTACATTCTGTGAAGCACTTTGAAACATCTCAATGATGTGATTTGGTACCAAATCAAATGCAAGGATTATTGTTATCTTCAATATTTGGTTTTATAAATAGGGATATAGAATATAAAACCAAGCAGGTAATACTAAACTTTGATACATCATTAATTAGTCCTAAATTAGAATATTGTGGTCAGTATCCGTCACTAAGTGAAAGGACCTGGGTTCAATTCCCGGGCAGGGCAAAACCTTAGGCAAGTTTCCTTGCTCCACACACCTCTGTTTACCCAGAAATAAGTAGGAACCTGGTTGTTAGTCAACTGGAGGATCACTTTTCCAGGGATAATAATCCCTTCAAAAGAATAATAGATAAAATAATAATTTGGCCACTCAATCCACTACTATGTGTGGGACACTGCTGTGCGCAATTGGCTATTGAGTTTTGCCCACAAAATATATAGTAAATTCACTTTACAGTATATTCTGTGCAGTGCTTTGAGATGTTTTGAAGATGTGATAAGGTCTTCAAGACATCTGCAAGGATTATTATTATAACTAACTGCTCAGAAAAACTCCTTGTAGTTATCGATAGACTGCCACCTAATGCTTGAACCACTGTCTTGCCTGATGCATTCTAAACAGCTTGCAAGTGTTGTTTTTACTTCAAGGGTTCTTTCCCGTCTCTCTTGCCACAATTCCCAGGCAGCTGCACCTTATTATCTTAATGCATGCGCCATTACCATTACTACATGCTACTGATGGGGCAGTGTTGCAATCAGAAACTGCTCTAAATTTTAGTGTAATTACAATGATTTATTTGATCTTTTATTTTTATGTGTGAAGATAATGATGATTGATGCAGTGAGATACAGGTGTATGAGATTACAGGCATTGTGTGCAAAGATAAACACTTGATGAAAATAGCAGCTTGCGTTTATATACAATACAAAATTACATTTGTATTGTACCTTTCACACCGGGAGAATATCCCATATTGTGCTTATATGAGACAGTAATGTCTATTGCCCTTCACTGGGGTAGTGACTCGTAGCACTTAATAATGGTACAGTCTGATGTGAGCAGGGAAGAAAGGGAAGGTGACCATATCGTAGCTGAAGAGGAAATTTTTCAGGTGTGGTCTGAAGACAGGCAAAAAGGTGACAAAACAGAAGAATTGCTGCAGGGAGTTCCAGAGAGTTGGAGAATTGTCTGTGGATGGTGGAATGGAGGGATTGAGAATGTGCAGAAGATCTGAACCAGCAGGTTGGGTGTGAGCAAACATATTGCTGAATCTTGGTGACCTCTTATCATTATTTTGCATAACTTGTATCGACATAAAATAATAAGTTGCTCATAAAACAACATCAGATCAACTTTGCATAGGAATATTTATCCAGCTAAAATTAAGCTGCATGAAATTAGAAACAGTCTCAAAGTATGGATAGGATATTCATTGAGGTAAAAGGGATGTTCTCTGATTGATGGGCAGTGACAAGTGGTGCCCTACAGGGAATGGTACTGTTTACACTACATGAATGATGATCTAGAATTAGAAATGGAGTGGAATATGTCTAGATATGAGAATAACACAGATCCAGGTGTAAATTGTGAAGAACAGAGCAGAAAATTCCAGACAGCCATAAATAGACTAAGTTATGGGGTAGAACTGTGGTAGATGGAGTTGAATGTAATAAAATATGATGTAAGAATGGCGGAAGGGAATATATGCCAAGTGGAAAACCATGAGAAGAATACAACAACTACATTTGCATAGTGCCCTTCACGCAGGTAGCGTCTCAGAGCTGACCTGGAAAGGAATGGGATCTGACCAAAGGCACGGCTAGAAGAGGAAAGTCTTCAGTTCTGATTTGAAGATGGGCAAAGAGGGGGCAAGAAGGAGGGATTGAGGCAGGGAGTTCCAGAGATTCAGGGCATAGTGGTGAAAGCAAAGCCTCCAATGGTGGAGCGGAGGGGACTAGGAGTGTGCAGTAGATCTGAGCCAGTTGAATAAAAGTAATGGAGTGGGGAATGAGCAGATTGGAGAGCTAGAGAGGCAGGACATGAAGAGATTTGAAAGTGAGAGTGAGGATCTTGAAATTGATCTGTTCTGCAATAGGGAGCCAGTGGAATCTGGTAAGCTCTGGGGTGATGGGGTTGCAGAGCCTGTTATTGGTGAGAGCAGAGTTTTGAAACATTTGCGTAGATGAACAAACAGAATTAAGGGTGCAAGATTATAAATCATGAGAAGCTAGATTGCAGGTTCAGAGAGTAAACAAAAAGGCTAATGTGATAATGGACTTTATAACTAGGGAACTGGAATATAAAAACAAAGATATACATCTGCATTTGTATCTATCACTAAATAGATAGCTCTCTCAGAGAGTCAGAACAGGGCTGATAGGTTGAGTGCTTTCCTTCTAGCTGTAAATTTACAAGGTTCTGTGGTCAGACCTCATTTGGAGTACTGTGTTCAGTTTTGGACACCCAACCTTATGAAAGATATATTAACCTTTGATTATCATTTTAAACATGTTGTTATTTAAAATGTTAAATCACCAGGATCCAGATTTGCTGCTGTATTTTCTACCATCTATTTCCTTAATCGCAAGCATAACAAAAGTTAGGATTTTGAACTCTGGTAGTTTTTGCAGAGTGCTGACATTACATTACTTAGGTCATTGTAAGAACACGTGAAAAGTTAACACACAACAGAGGTGAACGTTGTGAACTCCACATGATGTAACCTCTCAAATGCGAAGCAGCTGTCAACAATCACCAGATAAGTACCTGAGATAAAGGAATTTAGTTGAGATGAGAGGCTGGGCAAACTTGGTTTATATTCTCTGATTCTGAGGTAGTGGGTAGGGAGGGGGAAGGTGATTGAGGTGAATAAAATAAAGCAAAGAATTGACAAGCCAGATAGAGAATTACTCTTTCCTCTGCTAGGGACATAGTCTTGCAGATTTAAAATTAGAGCTAAGCTACTTTAAAATGAAATCAGAATATATTTGCTCAAACAAAGGGCTGCAAGAATGTAGAAAACACTCCCCCAGAAGGTTCAGATTCATTTGGGTGTTTAAAAAGCCATCAGCCATCATCAGTGGTTATGTTCCTACCTTCTTTACGTCTGAAATCCCCTCTACCTACCCCTCTGGCCCCCCTCTACCCACCTACTATTAATCTCATTGTAACATCTATTTGTTGATGATTGTACCAATGATCACATCCCCTTTCCCCTCTCCCTTGCTCAGCATCTGACCCTGTCACTGTAAAGTGCTTTGAGATGTTATCCTATATAAATACAAGTTGTTGTCATATGTTTGCAAGTTGTTGTAGTCATATATTCACAACTACTTTTTCATGTGACACTTGAGCCACCTTGACATGAAATGTGCAACATAAATATAAATTTATATTGTAAATTTGAATGTATCATAGTGTGCTGCCAAATGACATTATGTGCTAAAAATAACTCGCTGATTAACTGATTGGGTTGTAAACTAAACAGCTCTTTAAGAGCTACAACACACAAATATGTTTTTTTCCATGCCCTAATGTCTTGAAAATTAACAATGATGGATCATATCACTGCATACGGGCACAATCTCTGCAGTATAGCAATATGGTTATGTTTTAGAGAAGTAGTGCACATTTATGTAGTGACTGACATTTATATAGTGCCCTTCACGCAGGGTTGCATCTAGGAGAGCTTAACTGTATGACCATCTCACCATAAAAGAGTTTATCTCACCACACTTTGTAACTGCGACTGCAAAATTAATATTAAGAAAGAAACAGTTCCATTGATTTTAAAAAGAGGGACCGGATTCAATTCCGGGCAGGGCGAAAACTTAGGCAAGTTATAATAATAATCATTGCATTTGATATAATGCCCTTATCATGCTTCTAGATGTCTCAAAGAGCTTCATAGAATATACTATAAAGTGAATTGACTATATATTTTGGACAGTGGGCGAAACGTGGCAGGGAATTATGCACAGCAATCTACAAACAGTCGTAGATTGAGTGACCAAATTATTTTTTTTGAAGAAATTATTTCCTTACTCCACATACCTCTGTTTACCTAACAGTAAGTAGGAACCCGGTTGTTAGTCAATTGGCGGATTGCTTTCCGAGTTAGTAATCCCTTCAAAAAAAAGTAATAATAATTCGGTCACTCCATGCATGATTGTTTGTGGGACACTCCTGTGCATAATTGGCTGCTGCGAATCGCCCACAAAGTATACAGTCACTACACTTTACAGTATATTTTGTGAAGTGCTTTGAGACTTCTCAAAGATAAGGTCTTATAAGACGCTGTATCAAATGCAAGGATTATTATTATTCAGGATTGGAACAGGTTGCCAAGAAACATAGCTGAGGTGAGAACATTGGATTAATTTAAAAAAACGTTTGATGCTGTGATGGAAGGACGGCTGGGTGGGTGTTGTGGGTGGATGATATCAGTTGGGCCGAAGGGCCTCTTCATTTGAACCAATTTGGTGATCTTGTGAACATTGGAAATGAACTGCTATTCAGCTGACAACTAGCAGAGATCTGCACAAGTATGAAAATTCTACTGTTCGATTCTGAGAAACTACTATCGTTATTTTGGTGGGACTGAATCCAAACAGACTGATGAATATAAGTACTGTTTAGGGCTTTATCGTCCTAAATAACATTTCATTGCTATTGAATTTGTTAAATAAAAGTTATTTTAGAACATTTATGAACTGGAATATTTTCCTGTTCATTTCGTCCCTTTAATTTTTTGTGTTTATTATTTAAATTTGTGTTATTGACATTTTAAATTTAGTTGTCAAACAATGGTCCCAATCAAAATGATTAGGTTTCAATTTGATTAATTGAAGTTCTTTTCGAATTACAAACAAAGTTTGGGTTTAGCTTTGCAGAGTTCATAATGATATAAGCCTACAGAATTTACCGGATTTGTTTTTCTGGTTTCTTTCAAAACCTGAAGAGGGAGCCATAACACTTGTGACTTTGATGTTCTCTGCTGCGATGATGGAACTAACTCCCTTGAATGCAAATTCAAATACAGAATTAGTCTTTGCTTGCTGATACAGGTTTATTGAAACATACATTAGGTTGTTGAGATCTGTAGCACAACTTCACAATTGGATGCTTGCAATCACCAAGGCTAAATTCTTGGGACATCTATCTCCGTTAGAGTTGCCAAATGACCTAACCGTATTAATACTGTCTAATATTTAAAAAGTCTCTTTGCCTATGTATCAAATAGGAATACATGACTGCTTATTTCCATTCCAATGTGGACTTTTGCTTACAAATAACTATTTGCTTGCTCTGAAAATACATATTTTATACCTAGTGTAATTAAATGTTACATACAAGTATTGTGTAATAGATATAACACACGGTATAACATATCTGTACTCTGTTAGACAATACATATTTTCAGTGCTGCAGGATGTGTCCTACCAAGTTGCACGGCTTTGAATGGAATTGTCATGGGGAGTGAAAGGAGTCAGTGTAACACAATCCATTATCAGATATTTTCCTGTTGTGGTGGAAAGCAGCACACACTTAACTAGAAAAGGCATGACAAACATATAATATGTGCCCTGATCACTTATACCCTCACTGTTTTTAAAAGCTGCTGAGGACAGAGCGGGCTTCCTTCATTGAATCACATGCGAGAAAAAATTCAGCTTGAATAATAGTCCCAATCAATACAGAAATCCTTACTTCTATAAGGGAGATACTCTTTCATTTAATTCCGTGAGTCAGTAAGCCTGGTTATCATACATGTGATCTTTAAGGTGAATCACACTTTGGGACAGACGATTGCAGATTTAAGATCCACATCTGGATTCGAGCTCAGAATATAGGCTGAAACTCCAGGGCAGGTCTTGGAGTGCTTCATTATTGGAGGTGGCATTCTTCAGACGAGAATATTAAAGCAAGATTCTGCCTGCCTGCTCAGGTGGCTATTAAAGATCCCATGACACTATTCGAAACAAGGTGGTGCAATAAATAACAGATTGCAATTGCCTTGTAAAAAATTACTGTGAAGCACTTGGAGATATTTTGGCAAGCTCTTTGTTTCTTTTTTCTTTGTTCAACTGTTCATTTGTTCATTCAACGAATGTGCAACAAATATATCACAGCCGTTAATGCCACAGCAATGGATATTACCAACACCAATGTTATATTGGACACTAGTTAAGATATCCAATATAACATTGTTAGATAATCAATAACAACAACATTTATACAGAATTTATATAGCCCCCTCACGCAGGGTAGCGTCCCAGAGCACTTGCGGAATAACAAATAAACAGGCAAACAAATCAAAACAAACAAACAAGCAAACAAAATTACATTCAGATAGCTCCTTTTATGTCAAGAGGTTGTCCCAAGGTGCTGGACAGTCGAGGATTTGTACCTGAGCTGGGAGTTGGAATCAGAAGGGGTGGAGGGCAGGAAGGGTAGCGGTAGGAGGGTGACTGAAGGCATGGTCGAAGAGGAAAGTCTTGTGGCGGGCCTTAAAGGAGGCAACGGATGGGGTGAGGCGAAGTGACTGTGGGATGGTGCCTAAATGGTGGGAGCAGAGAGGCTGAAGGCCCGACCGCTGATGGTGGGCTGCCAGGGTGGGGGACGAGGAGGAGGCCAGAGTCTGCCGAGCAGAGGGAGCGGACATGAGGTTAGCGAGTCACAGAGGTAGAGAGGAGCAAGGCTGTGGAAAATAGCTGCAATACTGGAAACACCCAATAAATCATTATATGCTATAAAAATAACAAATATATTGGATTTCAAGACCAGGATCTCATTGTAGCATTTGAAAGATTTTTTATGCCATTTCCTAGATTCTGAGATCTTCTGAGCCCTTGTCTGAGGCTATTGTTTTATAAATACTCTTGGGGATACATTATTCTCTCTGCCTATACATTATACATGAATGGCTGTAAAATATAATTGTAGGAAATAGGTATAACGTGGCTACCAAAGACTTGCTCACACCATATCACCAGTACTATTGTCTCAAAAGTTTTGTTACAGTGCCATGCGATTCTTTGTCCCGTATATTACACACTGTTCAGAACTAGGATCTCAGCTTAGCATTTGAATGATTTTTTTAATATCAATTCATAGCAGGCCTTCAGCCTCTCTGCTCCTCCCTTCTTCTGTGACCTGCTAAGTCCATATCGACCTATCCTCTCCCTTCAATCTGCAGGCTATCGGTGGTCGGACCTTCAGCCACTCTGCCCCCACCGTTTGGAATTCCATCCCACAGTCCCTTTACCTCGCTCCCTCTCTTCCCTCCTTCAAGGCCTATCTCAATACTCTCCTCTTCGAACGGGCCATGGGTTTACCCCCAGCCTTGCCGGGTTCCACTAGCTCCCTCCCCCAAAGGATAGAGTTCAAAAAATCTTCATCCTTGCCTTCAAAGCCCTCCACGGCCTTGCTCCTCCCTACCTCTGTGATCTGCTAACTCCATGTAGACCTGTCCACTCCCTCTGCTCAGCAGGCCCCAGCCTGCTCCATGTCCCTAAGTGTCCAGCTCCTTGGGATGTCCTCCTGATGTGAAAGGTCCTATACAAATGTAATTTGTTGTTGTTTTGATGGAGATGTTGTGCAAAAACTGCTTTTATGTATGATAATATAGATAGAAATTGTATTCTTCATAAAGACTTGTTTTCACAGCAGCCCTAAGCTTCTAAAATACAAACAGCTTGAGATTTAAAATCAACGTGATTCACTACAATTATGATAATATTAAGTAATGGCTTTGGACTTGAAATTTAATTAGATATATTGCATATGTTCCCCTGATTACCAGATTTCCAGGCCATTTAGAATTAACTTACATATTGTCGTGTCTTAGGACTTAGGCAGATACAATTATTATTCACTTTGACTGATTGTGGCACTTTGCTGTGCACTTTAAGACAGTCTCCCGATGTGAAAGGCATTATATCAAATGCCAGGATTATTTTGTTTTCCCTTGTTAGGTCTCACCATTGTATGTTCAATTTTGTCAGATTGGTTTCACACTATGACTGACTCAGTATTAATGCAGTATCACAAGAATGCATGTACTTTGAGTAACAATTCTAACTGCATATTATTTTTAAAACTTCAAATGAGTTCAACATGTTTTTATTGAAAATGTTATGTTTATGTGCATACAGTATATTCTGCTAGGCAGAGTTGGGATCATAACAGTTAATATTGTGTACTCCACTACATGGAAGACATATTACCTGTAGACTGTTTTCATAGTTTTTATCCCACAATTCATATAAAATAAATGCTATTCTTTCATTGCTTGCAATGAATTTGTTTGGTATTAAATTAATCATCAGTGAACCATTAATGTTTTCTCCCTAGGATACAAACATGTCGTTTTCAGTCTGTCACTCTTGTGTTTTATGTATAATTTTGAGGCCATTCTTTCTGTTACTGGTCAACTCTGTGCTTTTCCTATAGTATCTCTCACATTTGTGGTGGCCCAATCCTCTCCTGGAGTTCACTTGATATTCTTTCAGAGTAATATATATAATAATCCTTGCATTTGTTATCGCGCCTTATCACGTCTTAGAGACATGTCAAAGCACTTCACAGAATATACTGTAAAGTGAATTGACGCACAACAGTGTCATCCAAACAGTGTGGATTGAGTGATCAAATTATTATTTTTTTTGAAAGTCCTATCGCTTGCGAGGCGAATGCTCTAACCAATGTGCTACAGGACTCCACCTCTTGTAGCGTATTATTTTGAGCAAAAGTCGAGAGTCAGGGAGAAACATTCAAAGTATTCTGTTTTCCCCCAGATTGGCCACTTTCTTTTTTTTCCTTCCCCCATCCAGCCAGCAACAGGAAGGATGTATGGGTAAGTATTCTGTGGGTGGTGGAGTAGGGAGATTGTCACAAGAGGGGGGTTGGGCCTCCCCCCCCTCCTTTTTCCTGTTTATATTCCTGTACAGAACTGTCTATGTGAAACAATTATAGTTTGCCCACTGAGTTACCATTCTGTGCACAAATGCATATTTTTGTTTCGGTTTAAAGTGACACCGGTGTTAATCTAAGGGTGTACCACTCACAACAAGTCCAAGCTTTTAAACTTTAGTATTGGAATTATGCAATAGGACATCATTTAGCCATAATAATGTCAAATAATAATCCCTCCAAAACCCAAACCAATAATAAATAGGTCATTTTCAATCTACGACTGTTTGTGGGACATTGCTGTGCGCAATTGGCTGCCGCGTTCGTCCACAAATATAGTTAATTTGCTTTACAGTGTGTTCTGTGAAGCGCTTTGGGACGTCCTCCCGACGTGAAAAGCGCTATATCAAATGCAAGGATTATTATTATTATTATTAAATTGGATATTTTCCTGCCAATACACTAAACAATGATACCGTTATACGCAACCTAAAGGATCGGAGTATTTTACTCAATTCAAGATCACTGAAAAAAAATACAAAGGATTTTAGCTATTTACACTCAGATATCTGAGCAGTACATGAGAGATTGTGGATTTCTGTTACTTGCTCTCATACACAAGTCTGTTGGTGATACTCTTCCACTTCAACCAAGGGACCCAATCGGTTCACCAGAGATGTGCATTGAAACATTTTAAGTGGCATCATTCATTCTGGTCGATCTTTCACGAGTCTTTGCTGCCAGTTTCCAGTGGCAAAGAGGGAAAAAAATAGAGAAGAGTGAGCGACTTGGGTGATCTGCACGATGTTGGAGCTCAGGGAGGGAATGGCAGACGTTTCGTTTCAGATCGTTTTCCCATTCAGGAGCAGGAGGTGGAGGAGGGGGGAGAGAGGAGTGGGGAGAGAGGAGGAGGGTAGAGAGGAGGAGGGGGGGAGGAGGAGGGGGAGGTGGAGGAGGGGGGAGAGAGGAGTGGGGAGAGAGGAGGAGGGGGTAGAGAGGAGGAGGGGGGAGAGGAGGAGGGGGGAGGTGGAGGAGGGGGAGAGAGGAGGAGGGGGTAGAGAGGAGGAGGGGGTAGAGAGGAGGAGGGGGAGAGGAGGAGGGGGTAGAGAGGGGGAGGGGGTAGAGAGGAGGAGGGGTAGAGAGGAGGAGGGGGTAGAGAGGAGGAGGGGCTAGAGAGGAGGAGGGGCTAGAGAGGAGGAGGGGGTAGAGAGGAGGAGGGGGTAGAGAGGAGGAGGGGGTAGAGAGGAGGAGGGGGAGAGAGGAGGAGGGGGTAGAGAGGAGGAGGGGAGAGAGGAGGGGGGAGAGGAGGAGGAGGGGAGAGGAGGGGGAGAGGGGGGGGGAGAGGAGGAGGAGGGGGGGAGAGGAGAGAGGAGGGAGAGGAGGAGGGGGGGGGAGAGGAGAGAGGAGGGGGGTAGAGAGAGGAGGAGGGGGGGAAGGAGAGAGGAGGGGAGGAGGAGGAGGAGGAGGGGGGGGGAGAGGAGGAGGAGGGAGAGGAGGAGGAGGGGGGGGGGGGGGGGGGGGGAGGAGAGAGGAGGGAGAGGAGGAGGAGGGGGGGGAGAGGAGGAGGAGGGGGGGGAGAGGAGAACTTGGCCAATCACACAGAGTAGGGAGGTCTCTCCTGGTCCACAGTATGAGATGCTCAGTTAAAATTCCGTCTCCTGGTTTCAACCCAGTGCTGAAGCATCGAGACTCGGGCGGAGAGCCGAGAGCCTGAGGCGCCTCTCCACCGAGTGAGCGAGTGAGAGTGAGTGAGTGAGTGAGTGAGCGATCACAGCCTCGAAGCACTTACAACGCTTTGACTTCCAGGCGACCGGACCACAGCCATATGGACTTCAGAGATCTTTGCTCGTTTTATTTGCGGCTTCACTGTGAAACTGCGCCCTCGCAGCAAAAGGTATGTAGGGTTTATTATTTTTTGGTGGTGATGGTGGTGGTGATGGTGGTGATGGTGATGGTGGTGGTGATGGTGATGGTGATGGTGGGTGAGGGGGGGTTTAAAAAGTTGTGTTTTTCTCTTGTTTTTTCGAGCTGCTCGACTTCGTTGTCCATTTGAATGGAGTTTGAGCTGCAATTGTCTGTGGGGGTTTTGAACAGTATGTCAGGAATTTACTGTGTGGACCTTCGTATACGAAACACCATTCACGTTGATTCACGTCCCCTCTATTCCAAATGATCCGTTTTTTTTTCTTTGAAAACCAACTTAAGTGTTTCCACACTTTATTTCGGATGTTTTGTGTTGCTCTCCGTCCCGTAAGCACTTCGTGTTGCCTTTGAGTGCATTCACACTGATGCTGTCTTTCTGGTGAAGATCACAACTTAAATCAACTGCACAGATTGCACATTGCATTCACAATGATTTCCATCCCTGTCCCCCACTCAGTATACATCACTCACTCTCCACCCCCCCTCCCCCCCCCCCCCCCTCCCCACCCCCATCCCCACCTCTGTTCGTAATTTCTGTCCATTTTTTTTCCCTTTTAAAAGTCTTTCTTCCCTGTTTTTATTTTAATTCTGCAGTCTGCATTGAATGTTTCGGTTTCGTAGTAATAAATAGTCTTTGCATTTGATATAGCGCTTTCCACATCTTCTCGACATCTCGACGTGAATTGACTGTATATTTGTGAGAGCCTTTGACGACTGAGCTAATTGATGTGAACGATTCCATCATTTCTATGAGTGCATTTACCACGATAAGTATTCTTATAAGCGACAGGAGAGCCGCTGTGTTCATTCGACATGGTCTTTTCAATCAATCTGTGAGTTGAACTGAGCCAGATTTTGAATTCAGACTAAAGTTTGAACGTACAACAAATCAGCCCATCATTAATGATGCCATTCTCTGAATTCAGGAACCCATGTACTCAACTGAAGTGTGACAATAAATAAAGTATAACCTTGCATTCCCCCTATATAGCATTACCAAAAGCGAACTCACGCCCAGGAGACCGCCTTTAATTTCTCTTTGAAATGTAATATTAATAGGTGAAAAGAAATGAGCATAGGGTGCCACACCAGTGCATGTATTGAACTGCAGAGCTCTGCTCCCAGAGGTGATTTTGCATTGCAGCTTCTCGAGAGAGATAGGATCTTCTTGGCTAATTCACGTTATTGGGCGGGCGGCTTAGATAGTTCTGTTGTGGGAATAGGAAAGGATCAGGAAGTTAAACACAAAAATAAGTACTGACCCCTGATATTAGATATGCCCCTAGAGTGAGATATCTTGTACTGTTAAAGAGGAGAATAATTCCAGATGGTTGTTGGGTCAAAAACAAAGACTAAACATAAAATATGATTTATTTTTCATGGCTGTGTTTTGCAATAGTCTATAACATTTATTTCCTCTGAATAAAATAATAGGCCAACTATATCTATGCATTCCTCCTTCTCTCCTTCCTACCTATGGTAGCATGATTCAGGTTCACTTGGTTAAAAGTCCCCGAATAATACTTTCCTAAAAGTGTTTTGTGGATATACAAAAAAACACAGTCCATCGTAATGCCAGGGACTCCTCGCCTCTAGATTCCGCCTTCAGATGTTTTCAAAAGAGATATCAATTGAGGTTGTATGTCTATATGAGAACGTGTAGGGAGAAACGACCAATATTCACGACTTTAGTGACAGTTTTCCTGTCAGTGCTGAACTGGTGTTTCTCTCTTTGTTCCAAGTGCTCATTCAGGATTTTCACCTGTGGTAGAAACATCCTGGTTTATAACTATTCTGAAGCATGACCAGGCTGGTGTGTACATTGTCAAATAGGGGAGCAATCTGTTTGCTTTCCGCCTACTTGTTTCATTGGGCGCCTGTGATCTCAAATCAAAGTGTTTTTCTCCCAAGGAATGTTACAGAGGGTTTGGAGGGTGTAGAGACTTTCATTATGTTTGGGGCTGTTTATACGCTTTGGTTAGGTGCCAGCTGATGGCTGTTTTTCTGTTGTGGTTTGTTTTCTATGTTAAATTGTTCAGTAAAACAATTAACTTGTGCTAGCATTGCAGGGCTTCACACTTATTCACTGACAGGGAACTTATGTGAATTTTTTTAATATGAGGAACTTTGCTTCCTCAAATTACACAGAGGAATCATGGTAGACACTGGTGCTTTATATAAATAAGCTAACCCATCTGTTGGTATAATTCATGAGCATATTAAGAATGTAGTTTGTGACCTAACTATATTAATGTAATATGGGCAGTGTCATATGTAATATACAGTATTTTATGTGCTACATAGTTTTAGAGGCATTTGGAGATCTTGGATGTGAAGTGGCAATTTGAGATCAACTGATCACCTAAACAAATTACTTAAAATTATTTTTAAGAAAATGGTCACTCAATCCACGACTGTTTGTGGGATACTAGCAATTGGCTGCCATGTTTCGCTGACAAAATACAGTCAATTTACTTTACGATATATTCTATTAAGCGCTTTGAGACGTCTTAGTGACGTGCTAAGGCGCTATATCGAATGCAAGTATTATTATTAAATGCCTCATGTGTTTTAGGTTCATTTTGAAGCTGCAGCTTCAAATCTGTGGAAGAATGGGACATCTTTCCTACTCTGATTGATGGATTAATTTGTAAATTTGTGCCTCACATATAATGAGTGTAACTACAGTTTAGATAGAATTCAAGATATTTTGTTGGGTAGGATTTTGCTGTTGAACTTCTAATAACAAATAAACATTGTGTAATTGGCTTAAGGGGATTTGACAAAGTGTGCAGCTAATCGTATGCTTCTAATGAATCACAAATAGTTCCAGTTGTTGCTGACTCAAAACATAAACTGCAAAATCTGAATGACCATTGTAAAGGAAACAACTATATAATTATGTCGATGCTTTTTTTCAGGAATTCAAGCCTTTAAGGAATTTTGGGGGATTGTATGGATTATAATTTTTTCCTGAAGTTTAAGAAAGTATTTAAATAAAATACCCAATTATTATGGAAAACTAGCAAATATTTGATTGTTCGAGAGAAGAACTTTGCCTTTTAACCAGATTTTCAATTCTGAAAACAATATCCTACTGTGTGTAACACTGGTCTAACATAAGTTTTTCATTTGTTCAGTGTTCTTTTCATCAATATTTAAATGTTATATACAGTTATATTATGATGCAAATAATGTAGCATCTGTCTCAGTTGATGGATTAGTTAAAATGGTTTGTTACACATAAGACACTTGGGGAAAAATAGCTTTTTTGTGGATCAGATGACTGAACAGAAAGTAACCCTTTATTGATGTGCTATTTAATACAATGATGAGAAAAACTAACCCAAGTTAAGAAATAGATGTACAGAAGCAAAGCATAGAACAGGAAGTGGAAAGTGTGAAGTCATATTAATGAAACTGACAAAATGTATGGAAATATTTGTAGTTTTGCAACTAGTTTATAGAATGAAACATTGTTATATGTGAACAATGTTGAAATGGAGGTAGCGCTTTGGGGATCCTTACATAAAGTTGCCTCTAAATAGANTTTTTTTGGTCAACCAGGTGTCTGACACATGTGGAAACCTATCACTGTAGTTAACATTATCCAAACCAGACGGAGCATTCCACCTATGCATGCCATCTACACCTGGAAATTCCCCTGTGTCTGGAATGGGATGCACACTCTCTCACTGAAGTGAGTCATCCTGCTTACCTAATTCTGGGGAGTTTCTGGTGCAGATTGGCAAGAGCCAAAGCTTGAGGACTCCCGAGTGTGCGTAGGGTACTGTGGGAGTTTAACCCACTAAAACAATATAACTTGCCACTGAAAGCATTGTTTTGTAAGCTACCACTTCTTGTCCAGCTAGGAACAACACATTAATAATAATCCTTGCATTTGATATAGTGCCTTATCAAGTCTTCGAGACGTTTCAAAGGGCTTCACAGAATATATTGTAAAGTGAATTGACTGTATATTTTGTTGGTGAAAAATTAGATTTGCATAGTGCCTTTCACGTCTGAAGGAGGTCCCAAAGCGCTGAAAGGATAGGACCATCGTATCTGTTACGGCTTTAGCTTGCAGAGTTAAAAGGAGCTGAGTGGGAAGAATCCCTGCTCCCAGCAACCTGCTAAATAAATGTCTAACATGAGCAACAAAAAACATTCTGCAGCGCAGAGAGGTAGTAACTAATTCAGAGTGCATGAAGAAGATCTGGGTGAAATTATATGGAAACTGCTATTTAGATTTAAATCGTCTATCTCCACTTTATTTTAGAAAGACAGATAATATACATGCATTGAGATGGTCCCAGCTCAAACAATGCTGTCTGCAATGTACAGATGTATTTAAATATTCACAACAGTTATTTGACAGTATAAACCAAGGGTCTCAAACAACTTATATTATTAGCGTGAGTAACATGAAGACACCAGCCAACTCCAGCAATCAGAGGTAGGAGTGTAATGTGTTCACTTTGATCAGAGTCTGGCTGTTTAACATCTGGCAAATGCATTAGATTACTACGTCACAGAAAATCAGACCGCAGGTTACATTATATTTTGTTTTACATTTATTTGCATTTTATGCATTGCAATGTTGTGCTTTTTAAATTTATTTTTGCACTTAAAATCCATTCCTTTGTTTCAGCATTTGATGAAATATAATCTACCTTTTATCTATCTTCTCTCTCTACTAATATATGTCTGTCTGTGCTTCAAGAAGGATCTCAATAACCGATTGACATAAACACATGATTTATACCTCATCGGAGAGGCCTTGCATCTGGGGGTGACATGGCCATATTTGTTTTGGGGTAGCTCCTATCGTTATTTTCAGTTTTGTATTTTTTGGTGGTCACCGAGTCAAAGCGGCGCTGTGGCATTGCGTGTCACAGAGCACCAACGTAAGTACTCGCACACAACAGTTACTCCTGGTGGCTGGGCGGCTGACCGTGGCGCTGTGGCATTGTGCATCACAGTGCATGTATGTAGCCAAGCGGCAGGTACAAAATAACAAAATAACAAAAACCAAATTACATTTGTATAGCACCTTTCACGTTGGGAGAACATCCCAAGGCGCTGGATAATCAGTGTTTCGGACCTGAGCTGGGGGTCAAGATCCAGCAGCAGGGGAAGGAGGGTGACCAAAGTTAGGGTTGATGAGGAGGGTCTTGAGATGGGTCTTAAACAAGGCAAGGGAGGCAGTGAGGCTGAGTGACTGTGGGATGGAGTTCCAGAGGGTGGGGGCAGAGTGGCAGAAGGCCCGCCTGCCAATGGTGGGGAGGGCGAGGCGGAGGACGTGAAGCAGGCTGGAGCCCACTGAGCGGGAAAGTTGGTAGGGGTTTAGGAGGTTGCAGAGATAGGGGGGGCCATGGAAGGCTTTGAAGGTGAGGACCAGGATCTTGAACCGTATCCTCTGTGATGGGAAGCCAACGGATGGGAGTGATGGAGTTGCGAAGCCTGGGGAGGGAGAGGACATGGGCTGCACTTCTGGATGATCTGCAGCCTATGATGGGAGGAGTTGGGAAGGCCAACAAGCAGGGAGTTTGCGTAGTTGAGCCTGGATATTATGAATGCGTGTATGAGGGTCTTGGCGGCCTGCAGTGTGAGACAGTGGTGGAGCCGGGCGATGTTGCAGAAATGGGGGATGGTAGAGAGAGACATGGCATGGATGTGGGGTAGAAAGGATAGTTGAGGATCAAACAAGATGCCAAGGTTCCGGACTGGTTCCTTTGATGGTGCATACTCCACCAAAATAAAGAACACAGACAAAACTGTGGCAAAACCACGGCAACAACAACAAAATAAAATTTTTAAAGAGCCAATTCCTCCTCCTGAGAACTCCCAAAAGGAGTCCTCCCAGATGACTATAGATAAAGATGAAATGTCTGTTTGTATGTCAATCTGCATTCCATATTGGATCCTTTGGTTGCAAGCAAAGCTACAACAGGTACAGCTAGTTTACTTATATGACTGGTTCTAAATAGGCAGATTGGTATTAAAGTGTGTTTTACTTCTTAACTATGGACAATGTGAAGTAACAATTGCTGATGTGTTCTAGGAGTGAATCGAGCCCAGATGGAATTTTAAATGGAAGTGGCAACGTGGTAAGGATTCGCCGACATGGTTTACGGACAGATCTTTGGAAGGACTGTAGCAGATCAAGATCTTATTAACATAAACGTGGGAGGATTCAAGCAAAGAGTAGACCAAAGTACCCTCCTAAAGTTTCCTCAAACCAGACTTGGAAAATTATTGAACTGCGACACGGAAGAGGCTATTTTAGAGCTTTGTGATGACTACAGTGTGGTGGACAAAGAATATTACTTCGATCGGAATCCCTGTTTATTCCGATACGTTTTGAACTTTTATTATACAGGAAAACTTCACGTCATGGAAGAGCTGTGCGCATTTTCCTTCAGCCAAGAGATTGAATACTGGGGGATTAATGAACTATTCATTGACTCCTGTTGCAACAACAGGTATCAAGAGAGGAAAGAGGATGTGGTGGACAAAGACTGGGAACAAAGGAGTGAAGAGGCAAGCATTGATTCTTCTTTTGAGGAATTGACTTCCATGGTCAAAAATTTGGATACATTTGACGACACTCGGTGTGGAAACATAAGAAGGGCCATGTGGGTCAGGTTAGAAAATCCCGGTCACTCTCTCTCAGCAAAAATTATAGCAGTTGCTTCCCTATCTGTTGTACTCACATCCATTGCAGCCATGTGTGTTCACAGCATGCATGAGTTCCAACGGTTCGATGAAAATGATAAGGAGATAGTAGACCCTGTGCTGGCAGGTCTGGAGATTTTGTGCATTACCTGGTTCACCACAGAGTTTATTGTGAGGCTCCTAGTTGCACCATCCCTTGACAAATTCTTCAAAAATGCATTAAATATTATTGATTTTGTCTCGATTCTACCCTTCTACATCACTCTGGCAGTAGAGACAATGGACGAGGGCAACGAGGATCTGGAGAACATGGGTAAAGTGATCCAGATCCTGCGTCTGATGAGGATATTCCGTATCCTCAAACTTGCCAGGCATTCAGTGGGGCTGCGCTCCCTGGGAGCCACGCTCAGGCACAGTTACCACGAAGTTGGACTTTTGCTCTTGTTCCTTTCAGTTGGAATTTCAATATTTTCCGTCCTTGCCTATTCTGTTGAAAAAGATGAAGAGGAATCGGGTCTCCATAGCATTCCTATGTGCTGGTGGTGGGCAACCATCAGCATGACCACAGTTGGTTATGGGGACACATACCCTGTAACTCTACTGGGCAAACTGGTAGGCAGCATCTGTATTCATATGTGGGATTTTAGTAGTGGCTTTACCAATAACTATCATTTTCAATAAATTTTCCAAATACTATAGAAGACATAAAATGGCTGATCTTGACAATTGTAATGTAGAACTTAAAGATGATTGTTCTGATTTACCCTATGTTAATATTCGGGACATGTATGCCCAAAGGATGCATTCTTTCATAGCCAGTATCTCTCCAGTTGCTAGTTCCAGTGCCAGTGAGTACACCACCGATGCCTCTAGCATCCAAAACCTTGAAACAGTTTATACAGCTACAACGGTTGAGAACGGTACAGCAAAGTAGACAGATCTGCTGTTTCTTATGTATTTGCTAGTTACCCTGCTTTCCAATGGAGTTTGCATACTATTTATTTACTGCACCTTAAAATTCTCAGGGTTAAACATCTGGACACAAAAGAGCTAATTAAAGGACTATAGATTATTAAAGTGAAGGAAGCATGTCAATTCAGTTACTAATGAGAACTTTATGCAACAATGAATGTTTATGTTTTTTCTGTTTCAAAAGTGAATAACCATGCAATAATAAAGTTAGTAAAATGCAAAAATATGATAATGATTGTAGGCGTGAAAGACTTTATGGTAATGATTGATATGCTCGCTTTTTGAGGGAAATGAAAAGAAAAAATAAGAATTGTACAGATTGGATATAGTTTTCGTAACTGTATGCAGAATGATACTGCATGAAAGGACAACAGTTGTTTTTTTTAAAAAATCTGTATATAAAGTAATAAAATTCTTAATATATATAATATATCTCCAAATAGTGTAACCTGTGTGTTTCGTCTACCCTAGTGCATGCTTTATACTGTTTATATATTCTGAAATAGTATCTCTGACCTAACATGGAGTCCTGTAGTGTATTGGTTAAGGCACTTGCCTTGCAAGTGAGAGAACCTGGGGCAAGTTTCCTTAGCCCACACCATGCTCTGTTCACCTAGCAGTAAGTAGGAACCCGGTTTTTAGACGATTGGCGCATTGCTTTTCCCGGGGTAATAATCCCTTCAAAACAAAAAGATCCTCAGTACATCAATACCAAGATTTAATACTTCATAGTATTGTCCCACCCTATATGGCCAGTCTTCTTCAGTAATCCCCATCTCCCCCACGCTCGCCTGACTCCATTAGCTCCCTATCCTTTGGAAGATCCAGTTCAAGATCCTGGTCCTCACATACAAAGCCCTCCATGGCCTCGCCCCACCCTACCTCTGTGACCTCCTAACCCCCTACCAACCCATCCGTTCCCTCCGCTCAGCCGGCTCTGGCCTGCTCCATGTCCCCCGACCCACCATTGGCGGGAGAGCCTTCCAACCCTCTGCCCCCAACCTCTGGAATTCCATCCCCCAGTCACTCTGCCTTGCCCCCTCCTTAGCCTCCTTCAAGTCCCGCCTCAAGACCCTCCTCTTTGACCATGCCTTTGGCTACCGCCCTTCTCCCCCCTTGACCCCAGCTCGGGTCTGAAATGCTGTACTCTGTCCAATGCCTTGGGACATCCTCCTGACGTGAAAGGCGCTATACAAATGTAATCTTGTTGTTGTAATCCCTCTCCACTCCCTGACTCCAATTTTCTGTCTGTCTTCCTCTGCTCTACCATCACAATAACAACAAACAAAGATAGAGACTTCAGCCACCATATCCCTGTGCAATGCACCTTTTTCAAAAAACACTCCACCCTTGGTACTTTTAAATTTTTCCTGAAAACTCATCACTTCTACTGTGAATCACATTTTTATTCATCCCACTCCCTGTTGGGTATCTCGATATAAAGCGCGCAAGCCATGCTGTGGATTCTCTTTTTCTTGGATGTTCCAACAGAGTCAAAGCTGATGAAGTCTGAATAACTGGGTTATTTGAAAGCGAGTGCTCTAACCAATATGCTACATGGAGTCCAATAGCGTATTAGTTAGAGCACTCACCTTGCATGCGAGGGGACCTGGGTTTGATTCCCGGGCTGGACAAAATATTAGGTAAGTAGGAACCCGGTTGTTAGTCAATTGAACTCTCTTTAATTCTTGCCTTCACAAAGTTCAATCCCTTCAAAAAAATGAACAAATAATAATTTGGTCATTCAATCCAAGACTGTTTGTGGGTCACTGTTGTGAGCAATTGGCTGCTGCGTTTCGCCCACAAACTATATAGTCAATTCACTTTACAATATAATCTGTGAAGCCCTTTGAGAAGTCTCAGACGTGATAAGGCACTACACCAAATGCAAGGATTATTATTGTTTATTTGGCTGCTCCAGTTCCGAGATGGCAGACTCTACATATAAAATAAACTTATACATATACAGTCCTACCCATTTATGTTGACATGTTAGGGAGTTGACATTCAAGTTTTATCGACATAAGCGGTTTGTCGATATAATAATAACCTTTGCATTTGATATAGCGCCTTATCACGTCCTTTAGACATCTCAAAGCGCTTCACAAAATATACTGTAAAGTGAATTGACTATATTTTGTGGGCGAAATGGTCACAAGCGGACAATGATATTCCATCGATTTATTTTAAAAAAAGTCACATATTTATTTAAAGTTCCTGACCTATTTATTTACATGTTTTTTGTTACCCTTTGTCCAAAAAGTTTAACATATTTACAAACAGACATGTAAGTAAAAAAAATAATGTAAGAGTACACTGTCGACATAAGTGGTAATAAAACAATGCCTTTAATATTGTTAGAGACCTGAACAATTTATCAAAATAAGTGTGCTGGATTTTGTCGATGTCAACCTAGCTCATCGCGCCCTGGCCTGCTTCATGTCTCCCACCTCGCCCGCAATTGGTGGGTAGACCTTCAGCCTCTCTGCCTTCACCCTCAAGAATTCCATACCGCAGTCTCTTCACCTCCCCCACTTCCCTTGCCTTCTTCAACAACAACAACAAAATTACATTTATAGAGTGCCTTTCACGTCGGGAGGACGTCCCAAGGCGCTGGACAGTCAGGGGTCAGCACCCGAGCATGGGGCAGGGGTGGGATAGGGGTGAGGGAAGGCAGAGAGGTGGGAGGGTGACCGAAGGCACGATCTGTTCCAAAGTGTGGGGGCAGAGAGGCTGAAAGCTCAGCCACCAATGATAGGGCAGGTCGGGTGGGAGACATGGAGCAGACTGGAGCCCGCTGAACGGAGGGAGCAGGCAGGCTCGTAGGGAGTCAGCAGGTCAGAGAGGTAGGAGGGGGCAAGGCCATGGATGGCTTTGAAAATGCGGACGAGGATCTTGAATTCGATTCTCTGGGGGATGGGGAGCCAGTGGAGTTGGGCGAGAATGGAAGTGATGGGGTCACGGAGCATGGTGCGCGAAGTACACGAGCTGCAGAGTATTAGATGATTTTTTCAACACCCTTTATTGTGTCTTCGGTCATCTTTCTATCCCTACCCCTCAGTCCTCCACCCCTCCTGATTCCAACAACCAGCTTGGGTGCGGATACCTGACTGTCCAGCACTTTGGGATGTTCTCCTGACATGAAATGCTACACAAATGTAATTCGTTGTTGATGTTGTAGACAATAAGTTTTTAGTATCAGTGTATGAAGAAGGGGCCCGGACTCCACTTCTTTGTCAACATAAACGGGTTTGAGATAAGTGAGTAGGACTGTACAGTACATGTATAAATTTGTTTTGTATTTGAAACAGGAAAACCACTGTGTACTCTCTGAGTGATCGTGTTGGAACTGAGTCAAATTAAATGCTTTCATTATGAAGATGAAATATAAAGTGAGTTTAACCTGTGAGAACCACAATTTTAAATGTCATCGGTTTTGAAAGTATTTTTAATATTGGTGATTGAGATCAAAAATTTGCGTGCCACATTAATGTCAGCATTGTGACCCTGGCTTCTGGTTATTAGATTGATGGGAATCATGGTCATAGACCAAGGTCACTATCATATGCATATATAGTATAGTTCTTAATCTCAATATACACTGTTTAATTCCCCAATTGCATTCTAGAAAGGTATTTTAAGGAGGTAAGCTTCTTTAGCTGGAACATTAAAATAGGAGCAAATGCATTGCTGCAGATATTATTTGTATGTGGCCTTTGTCCTTAATTTACTGAAAGTGGTGTTTCAGGTGCTAAACAGCTTGAGGGAGGAAATAAATGAAATGCAGGATTAAAGATAAGCAGATCAAAAACGTATTCAAACTAGGATTGCAATTCCTTGCACAAATGAAAACATGATTTCTACCCTGGTTAAACCTGGGGAATTAATATATATGTGGAGAGCTGTAGGTTATTATAGAAAGAAAAACATATTTAACTTTCTCTTGGAAATGTGTGAAAATTGAAAGCAAGAATACAAAAATCCATATTTTACGAATGTGGAATCTATGTTATCCTGTAATTTAACTTGTAAAGCCTACCTAAAAGAAACCTTGAGAATGTGCTCAGGCAATCAAAATGCTCAGCATCAGAACAAACTGAGTAAAGATTTTATTTAGCACCAAAGTCTTTCAAAGATTAAAGCCTTAAAGTGAGTATTTCGGTCATATTTTAGGACGCAATCTGAGAGAAGATATACTTTATGGTTTCCTAGGATTTCTAGAATTCTTATTAATATACTATTTCAGAATGTTAAAATTTGATATCAAATTGTTCACTGCATTTGGTCACAAATCTGGTTGAGAATGGGATTAGAGGGATAGATGTCGACTGATTAGATTTCACTAAAATCTCAGTTCCAAGAATTTAGGTGTCAAGATGCGGTAAGTGGGACACTTCCTTTCTAATACACAAGAAGTTATAGGTAGGATGCATGGAACTCTCAGTTTAGGTACACTTAAGCATTGTAATGGATTTCTTCATGTGTCAGACACCCAGCTGACTTAAAAAAAAGCCTGGCTCAGTTGGCAGCATTCTTGCCTCCGGAATCAGAAGATTGTAGTTTGGGCCCCATGTTGGCACTTTGAACTCACAGTCTAAGTTGATACTCCATTGCAGTGTTCGGGAGAACTGCATTGACAAAGGTGCCATCCTTTGGATGAGACATTAAAGGGAGGTCCCGTTTGTTGAGGTGCATATTAAAGCTTCAAAGCACAATTCAAAAAGAGAAGAAATTTTCTCCCTTAGTCCTGCCCAACAATCCCCCAGATAACAAAAACAGAAGTTGCTGGGAACACTCATTAATATCATTAACACCTCTTTAACCCATCATCCCCTGTTCTCTACCTCATTTTCTCCTTTGTCTTTCTTGCCCTGCTTTCCCCCTCTCTGTTAGCCCTTAAAAGCCTCTCTCTCCCAAAATGCCCCAGTTCTGATGATGGGTTGTGGCCCTGAAACTTTGACTCACTTTCCTTTCTCCATAGATGCTGCCTGACCTGCTGAGTGTTCCCACCGACTTCTATTTTTGTTTTCAGATTTCCAGAATCTGCAGTACTTTGTGTTTAATCCCCCAGATACAATTGATCATTCACTTCATGACTATTTGTGGGACATTGCTGTGTCTGCCATCTGCCACGTTCACTACACTTTATATAAAAATTGTGTGAAGTGCTTTAAGATATTCTCCCGATTGAAGGTTTATTAGAACATTGTGGTTGGAAACTCCCAAATTACTGAGTTGCAACTTCAACAACAACTTGGACTTATATAGAGCCCTCCATGCTGGGCGGTGTCTCAAGAGTGCTTAACAATGGTAGAGCCCAAGGCCGAGCCAGGGGCGGGGGAAGATGACCGTAGGCGTGGTCAGAAAGAAGGTCTTCAGGTGCGACCTGAAGATGGGGAAGGAGGGGGAAAGTTGAAGGGGTTGAGAGAGGAAGTTCCAAAGTTTCGGGGCATAGTAGCTGAAGGAACGGCCGTCGATAGTGGAGGTTTCGGGGATGTCGAGGAGGCTGGACCCAGTAGAGTGGAGGCAGCGGGTACTGCTGTGGGGAGAGAGGAGGTTAGAGAGATAAGGGGGTGCCAAGGAATGGAATGAGGATCTTGAGGTTGATCTGCTCTGTGACAGGGAGCCAGTGGAGTTTGGCAAAAACTGGAGTAATTGGGGTACGAAGTTTGGTGCAGATGAGAATGCAGGCGGCAGAGTTTTGAATGAGCTGAATTTTGTGAATAGTGGAGGAGGGGAGAACGGCGAGGAGGGTGTTAGAGTAGTCGAGCCAAGAGATGACAAAGGCATGGACAAGGATTTCGGCAGCTTTTGGGGTGAGGTATTGTCGGAGACCGGCAATGTGGCGGAATTCAAACTTATTGAATTAGTCATTGCTTTTAAATAAATTAAAGTTGCTGCTAAGTGAATAAATCAGAAAACACTGTGTTTCTATCTGGAAAGTTTAAATAACTGTACTCAATGTTGTGAGAAAAATTATTTTTTTATTAAAATAAAGAGAGATTTAGAAAAGTGAGAACAAAGGATTTCTAAAAGTATTCCATAATTCTTCAAATTTTGTGGAGTTTGAAAATACAATACAAATTAAATTTATAAAGTGTGTTTCACATCGGGAGGATATTACATGGTCTTCTAGGAGTCCAAGTCAAGGCAGCAGCCAAAATGCACATGCCAAGACAAGGAGCAGGAGACCAGAAGATCAAAATGACAGTCGGATTGGACAGTGCAACTTATTAAACTTATTATCTTTTACACTTATTATTTGTAAGGTTCAATGAAGCTTCCTTTCTTAGATAAATCGTGGAACATAGAAACAGGAAGATCCATTTAGGTTCAGAAGCTTGTTTCACCTTTTTATTGGATCATGGAAAATCCCTAAATCCCGTTAGATCATGGCAGATCTTTTAATCCTTTTCCCCACTTTTTTTTCCATATCCTTTAATATACTTACTTCCTAAATATCTATTTATCTCCTGATTAAAGGTTAAGTGTAGATAATACTGCCTGGCAATAGAAGAAATAGGCAACCTAAAGGACTGAGCATGCCATGCTGGTAGAATACTTATACTAATAATCCTTAGATTTGATCCAGTGCCTTAGCATGCTATTGAGAAATCTCAGAAAGCTTTACAGAATATACAGTGTACTGTAAAGGGATGTGACAGTGTGTAATTTGTAGGCGAATGTGGCAGATAGCTTGCACACAGCAATGTCCCACAAACAGCCATGGAATGAGTGGTCAGGAAACTTGGAGAAACTCCCTTCTAGGAATAAACAGCTCTGCCCTGTTTCTACAGGCACCAATAAACTTTTATTTAGCACCCTTCACGTGGGTAGCAATTTGGAGTGTGAACAATGGCAGAGTTTGAGACTGAGCCAGGGAGAACGCAGAGATGACTGAAGTCATGGTTGAAGAGGAAAGTGTAATTTGGTAGATAGATGAAATTTGAAAATGGGTAAAGAGGACGAATGATGGAGGGATTGAAGCAGGAAATTCCAGAGGCAGTGACTGAAGGCATGACTTCCAATGTTCGAGTGAGTCCCAGCGGTTTGGGGACATGCACAAGAGTAGTGGGGTGGTAGACGACTGAGGTGTAAGCAGGCTGGATTGGTAGGACCGTAAAAGCCTGGCAGGACTGGAGTAATTGGGACGTGGAGTTTAGTACAGGTGGGAATATGGGAGGCAGAATTCTAAATCAGTAGGACTTTGTGAATGGTGGTGCTGGGAAGACCAGGGAGGGGGGCATTGGAGAAATTGAGAATTGAGGTGATGAAATTATATATAAAGGTTTAAGCAGTTTTAGATGCAAGGTATAGTCGGAGGCAGGCAATGTGTTGGAGGTGTGGAGGAAAGGGGTCTTCGTCAGAGACTGGATATGGGGCAGGGAGGACAACTGGGGATTGAACTGAACCCCTAGGTTGTAAACAGGTTCGGTGAGTCTGAAGGATAGGCTGGGAAGGTTAAAGAAGTCAGAACTACAAGTAAGAAGATGTTGATTTAAACTAAGGAGGATGGCTTCCATTTTGTCTATGTTCAACTGCAGTAAAATGCCCACAATCAGACCTTGATGCGTGGGGTCATGACAAGAGGAGGAAAGGTGGATTTGTGTCTATTCAACGCTATACAGAAGCTATCAAATACACCCAAGATACAGACCAATTAAATCTTAGCCTTTCATTTACACAAGAGGAGCACTGCAAAGTTAGTTTATGTCATATGTAAAATGTATATTGTTTTATGTGAACATATATTACATAAGATATCTATTAGCTTCCTTCTAAAGGTATAAATTGACATAAAAAGAAATGCTTTTTACTAGATGTCTATTTCACATATCTGCTATAATGGGGGAAAAATGTTTTCTTTCCAATCATGTCTTGCTTGAGGTTTGTTCATTTTACTTTCACATATTCTAATTTTGTGCTGATGGTCAGAGTTAAATGACCTGTCTACTCCAATAACCATTCCTTTCAGAATTCATTTTTTTTTGGTCAGCTGGATATCTGACTCATGTGATGAAAACCCATCACCATATTTACGAGTTAAGAGTATCCAAACTGAATGTATTCCTATATATTGGAATGGAATGCTCACTCTCCATGTAGGGATGCATTTTGTTTACCTAATTTTAGATAGTATTCAGTTAGGTTGGCACAGCCAAGACTTGGGGACCCCAGAGTGTACATTAGGATTCTGCTAGATTTTAACTAGCTAACCAGCATAGCTTGCCAATGAAAGCACTGTCTGATAAACTTTCCACTTTGTGTCCAGCTAGGACCATCCTATCCACGAGGGCTTTGGCTTGCAGGGTTAACAGGAACTGAGTAGGAAGAATCTTTGCCCCCAGTGGCTGGTCTACCCATCTAAATACTAATGATGAGACAAGTTAGTTGGGCTGTGATCAACAGTTCAGTTTCTTGTTGTTGTTGTAAGCAGGAACAGTGCACGTTCCTGCTTACAACAACAACAACAACAAGATTTCATTTATAGAGCGCCTTTCACGTCGAGAGGACGTCCCAAGGCGCTGGACAGTTGGGTCAAGACCCGAGCAGGGGGGAAATGGTCAGGGTGAGGGGAGGGAAAGGAGGGAGTGAGGAGGGGGTAGAGAGTCGAGAGGGGAGCTGAAGGCACGGTCGAAGAGAAAGGTCTTGAGTCCGGCCTTGAAGGAGGAAAGGGAGGAGGCAAGGCGAAGGCACTGGGGGATGGTGTTCCAGAGCCTAGGGGCTGAGAGGCTGAAGGCCCGGCCACCGATGGTAGGGAGGTTAGGGCGGGGGATGTGGAGCAGACCGGTGCCAGAGGAATGGAGGGTACAACAACAACAACAAGATTCCATTTATAGAGCGCCTTTCACGTCGGGAGGACGTCCCAAGGCGCTGTACAGTTGGGTCAGGACCCGAGCAGGGGGGAAATGGTCAGGGTGAGGGGAGAGAAGGGAGGAAGCGAGGAGGGGGTAGAGAGTCGAGAGGGGAGCTGAAGGCACGGTCAAAGAGAAAGGTCTTGAGACCGGCCTTGAAGGAGGAAAGGGAGGAGGCAAGGCAAAGGCACTGGGGGATAGAGTTCCAGAGCCCCCTACTTATGGGCAGGTAAGTAGGGGGATAGTAGGTCGGAGAGGTAGGAGGGAGCAAGGCCGTGAATGGCCTTGTAGGTGAGGATGAAGATCTTGAATTCGATCCCATTACCTCCCATTAAGGAGGACAGTTCATAAAATCAGATCATGTACAATAGTTTCACAAGCTTATTTTCTTTAATGTAGAGTAATCAATGACTGGAACAGATCTTCTTCATCCAGAACAATCTTGTGACCTTGTGGAACTCTGCTTTGATGCTCATCCAATTTTTGACCTCCATAAAGCAAGATTGTCAATCATAGAAGGTTCTGGTACCTGCTGGAGTGAAGTGGAGTTCAAAGCGTGGTCGAAAAGGAGTTTTGAGATGCACCATGAAGGAGGCAAGGGAAGGAACAAGGCAAAGGGAATGTAGGATGGAGTTCCAAAGGGTGGGGGTAGAAATGCTGAAGTCCTGACCGCCGATGGTGGGGCGGGCCAGGCGGGGGAATGTGGAGCATGCCACAGCTTACTGAGCAGAGGGAGAGTACAGGTAGATATGGGGTCAGCAGGTCACAGAGGTAGGAAGGAGCAAGGCTGTGGAGGGTTTTGAAGGCGAGGACCAGGATTTTGAATATACTCTGGGGGGGGGGGAATGGGGAGCCAGTGGAGCTGGGTGAGGCTGGGGGTGATGGGGCCATGGAGCCTAGTGTGGGAGAGAACACAAGCTGCAGAGTTCTTGATGATCTGCAGCTTGTGGAGGGAAGAGTTGGGAAGACCAACAAGTAGGGAGTTGGCATAGTTGAGCCTAGATGTGATGAATGCGTGGAACAAATTATGAACAAATTTTGCAAGTTAGACCTCAATATTACAAGATGTACTCGCTTCTATAATATTGTGAATATTCTGTATAGTAGGTGACCTAGAACGAGTCACCATTAGCTACTGCCTTCTCCATTAGGACGTTTTCATTTTATCATAAGTTTTTGATATATACAAGCCATTTTCATCTCTTTCAGCTAATTTGACTTCAATTCCCTGATCCTCAATCGCCTTTAAAATCCCAACGCATTGACATTTTTTAAATGCTTTCTAAATAGCTAAGCGAATTTCTCATCTCCAAGAACTGCAGTCAAATTTGTAAAGCTACTGCTTTTAAACTCATGCTGACTATTCCTTATTGCCTCTACTCTCACGGATGGAACACTATCAATGTTTCCCGAACCCATTATAGATGTTAGATCAGTTCTGATGTGTTATTGTGCACTAATATTAAACCTGAACCTAAGTTCGAGTGGTGCAGATTGTTTGGAATCCTCCTGCATGATATTCTAAGGTTCATATTTCCTCCTCTGCAGGTTGGGGTGCTTACCTTTGGCACTATCAATGTACTAGTGTCATTTAGCACAGACTGGATCTGCACACTGAAATCCATGTTTTGCAATTTAATCACTCTTCCGTAGACCATTTCACAATTTCACACTCCAGAACCTGAATTAATGACTTTTTACATTTATAAACCTAAATTGGATCATCAAAGCACTTTAACACTGCAAAATATTTATCTTTGAAGATGTCCTCATTGGCTATGATAATGTTATTAATGCTTATATTGGATAGTTCTTAAATTTTGGTATTAAAAAATGCTGCGGTGAGCAGATGGTGTTATCTAGATTATCTATCTAAGCCACCACAGGGGGAGAAAGAAGGGATGGCATCCATAGCTTATTTACTAGGTTAGACAAGAGCTCAACTCAATAAATAACTTAGAGAGGGGTAGAGAATGAGAGAGAGGAGAAAGGTGAGAGAGGACAGGAAGCGAAGGGAGGGAGATTATGGAAAAAAGATTACAAAAACTATACTTGCAAACTGATGGTGGGTACAATTGATCCTTTTGTAAATATGTTAAGTGTTTTAAAGGACATACAACAACAACAAAATTACATTTATAGAGCGCCTTTCACGTCGGGAGGACATCCCATAGGTGAATAGATGTTTTGATCATAAACCTCTAGTACTTGAACATTTTTCTGTGTTTTACCTTTTGTTCCTTCTACTGATATCTTCATACCAAGTCCTGTGGATTCCTCCAGTAACAGAACCAATGTTTTACAATGTAGTATAGAACAGTATAGATACAGTTTTTAGGTCACTCTCAAAATCATCAATTTCTTCCATTAAGAAAATCAGCCCAGAGTAAATGATAATATGAAACTATTTCTAGTGTCTGTCCATGCAAACTATTTCCAAAATCCCCTGCAAACAGGTTAGAGTCCTGTAGCTCAGTGGTTAGAGCACTTGCCTTGCGAGCGAGACACCTGGGTTCAATTTCAGGCAGGCGAAACCTTGGGCAAGTTTCCTTACTCCACACGCCAAATAATAATCCCTCCAAAAAAACAAAAAAAAAATTGGTCATTTTCAATCCACGACTGTTTGTGGGACACTGCTGTGCGCAATTGGCTGCTGCGTTTCGCTCACAGTCAATTCACTTTGCAGCATATTCTGTGAAGTGCTTTTAGACGTCTAGAAGATGTGAAAAGTGCTATATCAAACGCAAGGATTATCATTATTATTAGAGAAATTTTGCATGTAAATGTAACAATAAATTTAACCAGCCTGTCTTAATGAAACTTAGTGACCAATTTAAAATCATGTTTGCTATGTTGTGCTATTTCTAGTTTCTACCCCATTATCTTCAACAAAATGCTCTGATCAATTTTTATGTTGGCACCCTCATCCTTTCCCGAAGCCAAACATCTTTTCACAGAGTTAATAATAATCCCTTGCATTTTCACATAATCGAGACATCTCGCAGTTCTTCACAGGATTTTAATGTGCAGTCTAGTGGCTGTGTAATTGTAGGTGAATGCATAAGCCAATTTGCACACAGCAATGTCCCACAAACAGCCATGAAGTGAATAACCAGTTTATTTGGGGGAATGTTGACTAGGACAGCGGGAGAAACTTCCTCTTCGATAGTACCATGGGATTGTTAATGTCCATCTTAACAGGTAGACGGGAGCTCGGATTAACATTTCATCGAAAGGATGGCACCTTCAACAGTGCAGCGTGTGCACACCCCTACCGCTGCTATGGAATGTCAGCCATGAATTCGAAATCCTAGACTATGAATTTGAAGTCCTGACCTAAAGCTGCCCCTTTAGGTGAATAATTGATGAGAAGACCACGCTAAGGGTAAGTCAAGTATAATTGATGTTTTCTTTTATTGCATTTTCAGTTATTTCTAAATAGTGTCAAAGCTTAAATAATACTTTAAAATCTCTGTGTAGGACCGTGTTGCTATTGGAAACAGTGATGATTCTTATTTTAATGTTTTGGAGGGACATTGTGGAAATTGATGGCCTAAAATGTAAAAGTAAAAAATTATATAAAGAGCAGCAAATAGAAAAAAAACCCAGAACCCATTATTGTCTTACCTGTTCAGCTCATTTTAAGTTTAATGACAATTGACTTCAAGCCAAGTAAAGAAATCTATTCATTGTTTTCATGCTGGAATTGGAAAAGATACAATATATTTGATTAGCACAGCATTCCTTCAACAAGACATGATGGAAATTCTACATTGATGACCGTAAAAAGTGAGTCAAGGTCCTTGCCAAGGCCATATACAATTCATTCCGTAATTGGGCAATGTCTTGAGTTTCCTATCTGCTGAAATTAGCACTGACAAATTACAAGGAAACAATGCATTTATTTCCATCAAACCATGTATTATTCTAAGAGATTGCATCAGAGATGAGATCTTGTGAGTCATTGTGATTTACATCAGTGTCATTTCTTGGGATGTTGCCATGTACTTTTGCAACGGAGAGCTTTTTTCTTAGAAATACTTTTTCAAACCTCCTTCAAGGCAAGTCTCGAGACCCTCCTCCTTAACCGTGCATTCGGCCACCCTTCCTACCCCTACACTTCCTGCCTTCCACCCATCCTGATCCCAACCCACTCCTTGGGTCCAAATCCCTGACTGTCCAGCACCCTGAGACATCCTCCCAAAGTGAAAGGCGCTAGACAAATGTAACTTGTTGTGGTTGTTTTGAACTCACATAGTCTAAACTGACATTCCAATGCAGTGCTGTGGGAGTGTTACATTGTTGGAGGTGCCATCCTTCGGATGACACATTAAACTGGGGTCCCATCTGCCTTTTCAGGTAGACTTTAAAGATCCCATGGTACTAATCAAAAAAAGAAGGGAATTTCTCTCTTGCAACGATACCCCCCCCCAAAAAAAAGGATTTGGTCACTTGTTCCATGGCTGTTTGTGGGACATTGCTGTGCACAAATTGGCTGCCGCATTTTGCCCACAAAACACAGTCAATCAGAGGAACATAGGAATTAGGAGCAGGAGTAGGCCATTCGGCCCCTCAAGCCTGCCCCGCCATTCAATAAGATCATGGCTGATCTCCTAACCTAACTCCATATGCTTACCTTATCCCCATATCCCTTAATCCCTCTATCCTTTAGAAACCTACCTTAGAATCCACTTTACAATATATCCTTGAAGCGATTTGTGAAGTTCTCCGGATGTGAAAGGTACTACACCAAATGCAAGGATTATTTTTATTATTATTATAATAGCTGGTAAAAATAAATTCAAAATGGGCTTTTGAACAAGTGAGGTATTCTAATGATAACAAATGTTTTGAATTGGTTAAATAAGAGCAGAGAACAACTTGTTAGCAACAAAAATTCAGTTACTACGATGAGCCTCAAAACAGTTGTGATATGCCTATCAACTGTTAGTGCAATGAACCCTCAGCTTTCGAGAATCACTATACGTGACTGTAATTCTTACATTTGAATAATCCCGCTATTAGATTTTGACCCTTCCAGAGTTACAAACTTGAACACTGAACAAAGGGTAGTGGAAATCTGGAACTCTCTCCCCCAAATGGCTGTGGATACTGGATCCACTCAAATTTTCAAGACTCAGATGGCTAGATATTTGTTAGGTCAGGGTATCAAGGGATATGGGACAAAGACGGGTATTTGGAGTCGACGTATAGATCAACCGTGATCTCAATAGAATGGCGGAACAGACTCAATGGGCTGAATGATTTACTTTTGTTCCTATGTTACTATAACAGGAATATGGCACTTTTAACACTTTGATACACAAAAAAATACTCAAGAGGGGTTAAAGGCTCTAAATTAATGTAAACTTCTTGTTGTTGTTGTTGCAAACACCGTCCAGACTCCTTTATCCCAGACCGGTTATGAACCAGAATTTTGACCTACTACAGTAGTAACTGAATTTATAATATTTCTTAATGGGATTTCCTAATTAAGAAATCCAGAAGTCTGTGAAGCCAAGACCAGTTTGATTTATTTTCAGAGCTGGGTTCCCTCAAGTTGATGTGACATGTGTAAGATGCTTGTTGTTTTTTTAATTGAATGTTTTTCTTCATTAAGAAATTCCATGAAGAATTACTGCAAAATTGGCTCAACTATTCTATCAATTTTTCACACAGGGGTATTTGCCTGCTGGCATATGTAAAACACTCAAATTAACCTACGATGCCAGTCACTGTTGTAGCCAGCAGAATCAAAGAAAACCATTTTGTAGATCCCACATGGTGATGGATTGCAGGGAAATTTCCAAGGTGTAAACTGCTCTTTATGGAGGAGTTAATGGTCCCATTTAACTATCTGTTAAGTAGGTTGTATGTCCATCCATTCTCTCATGCACTACCCTCTGGTGCCAAAGTGTCGTCAGCCTTTTGAAAGAAAGCCAGAAGAACACAAGGATCGCAGTTCACATATCCATTCATATAACTGCACATGCCATAAAAGTCTTGGCACTGCGGTGGACATGATTAATTTATGATGTCAGTAATATGGATGTAGCAAAGAGGAAAAACAGAATTGGATATTGTCCACAACAATGCGGCTAACGGAAGAAATTAATAAGAATATTTATGTGCCAAGTCCTACAAATACTTCCATTACTTGTTTATTATGAGATTTCCCTTTATAATTAAGCCATAGAAAGCAATCAGTGTCTTATAGACCCCACTATTTCTAAAGTCAGAAATCATTTATTTGTACAGTGCTTGGCTCATCATATCCATTGTTGCTGTTGAATCCTGCTGGAATATGCAGTCATGTACCTATCTTCAGAGTCAGCAACAGGGCTTAACAGATCATTACCTGCAAAAGAAAATCATAGAGTTCCTGTTAGAAAATACTGTAGCTATGAAAATGCTTGTAATCCAGACAGGAGGGAAATATGACAAATGATATCAGAACTACAGAAGAGCGGTGAGAAAAATTATAATCTGGAGAGACAATCAGAGCCGGAATTTCTCACGCCATGTTGCTTTTCATAAGTTGAAATGTTTACTTCAGTAGGGAATGGATTGCATGGATGAATTAGGTGAGAAAGAAGCTGTGTCAACCACAATCTGCTTTGTGCAAAAGTCTTCCTGGATGAAAGTGGACATTTACAGACACAGAATATTGATCAGCCAGCAGGTGTTCAGCTATATTCATGCTAACTCCACAAGCCTAGCATATCATGGAGAAGGCTATCGATACTGGAAGGACAATATAATGATTAGCTGTCAAATGATTCCATACTTGTTGATGAGAAGCCTGAAGCATATTGACTTATACAACCAAGGTATTTATGAAGAGCAAATTAATGAATTTTATTCAAGCACAGTGTGAAGAAGTTGTTTTCTCAATTCTGGGTATGCCTTGCCCAGTGTCTCGCCCTGCCGGGAATCAAACCCAGGTCTTTCGCTTGCGAGGTGAGTGCTCTAACCACTGAGCTACAGGACTCCACAGATGTTTGAGTTAAAGGAAAATATTCACAATTGTAATTTCTTTCCAAAGCAACATGTCTGGCACTTCTACATCATCTTGTATCTATGCCTAGAGCAAATCTAAGAGCCACAAATACCGGTATTAAAGCTGAGAGTGTGCATTCCATTCCAACAATCTATCTCTGGGATTTCCATATGTAGGTGGGATGTATGGAAATCTCAGGTTGGTTTGGGTATTCTTAAGCATGGTAATGAGTTTCCACATGTGTTAGACACCCGACCGTCAAAAAAAAAACTTTACTGAGTACGTTATGCTGAGCCATTACCAGCTGTTAATATCTCAAAGTGCTTCACAGGATTTATTGTGAAATGTGGTTCAGTGTATTTGTAAGCAAACATGGCAGCCATTTACACACACAGTCCTACAAACAGCTATGTAGTAAATAATCATTGTTGGTAAGGACACTGGGAGAAACCCTCTTCTCTTTTTGAATGGCGTCACGGGATCTTTAACATTCATTTAAACAGACTTGGTTTAAAATCTTGTCTGAAGGACCCTTGCTTCAAGTATTAGTGATGATCATCATGCTTATGTATGTAGTGCTCCTCTGATGCTGCAAGTGCCTGCCTGGGCACTCTTGTTCTGAAAAGGCATTAAGTGGTAAATTATCAGTACAAATGCAATATCAATTTTGTACTGCATTACTCTCTGTTATTTTGGGGGATTTTTAGAGTTTCTCCTTTAAATGACTCTGAGCTGTTCCCATCATTCGACTTTCTAATTCTTCTATTATGCGTCACAGTTCATATTGTTTATTTATTTATGATAATAATAATCCTTGCATTTGATATAGTGCCTTATCACTTCTTTGAGACGTCTCAAAGCGCTTCACAGAATATACTATAAAATGAATGGGTTGTATACTTTGTGGGTGAAACACGGAAGTCAATTGCGCAAAGCAGTGTCCCACAAACAGTCGTAACTAAATTATTATTTTTTTAAAGGGATTATTTCCCCCGGAAAAGCGATCTGCCAATCGATTAACAAGTGGGTTCTTACTTACTGCGAGCTAAACAGAGCCGTATGGAGTAAGGAGACTTGCCCAAAATTTCTCCCTGTCCGGAAATTGAACCCAGGCGTTCTCGCTTGTGAGATCGAGTGCTCTAACTACTAAATTAGAGGACTCCGTCATTAGCTTTTCCAACATACTCCAAACGTACACTACATCTTCCAAGGTTAATGAACTCTCATGGCCTGGGGTTTTATGAACTTTTTTGAAATCCAGTTGGCCCTGGTACCTATATTGGTACCAGTTATACTGTGAGTGTGTGTGTGTGTAATTGTGTATGCGTGCCTCTGGAGAGAAAAGAATTCCTATAAACCACTGTTTTTTTTAAAAAAAACATTGTATTAAAGCAAAAGTACTGAAAGATGAAAATATTGTAGAAAAAACAACAAACAACAACAACAAATTGCATTCATATAGCGCCTTCTGAGTCGGGAGGACATCGCAAGGCGCTGGAAAAATAAACAATCACAGCGAATAGCTTATTTTCCAACTAATATTGTAGGTATTATTTGGATAATATTCCAACTACTCTATGATGGTCAAGAGGTGGTGAATAACACCACATAGAAGGGGAGATACTTGCTGTATTCAGTGGCAGAGGATTATTTCACTGAACACACACAGGCACATATTGACTTGTGCCACATACTCGAGATTGAATAACCCGATCATAGCTTTCCTGGTTTTCGGGGATAGGAGGCACAGCAACTCTGTTTGCTTTGGCTGTGGAACTTCTGTACTGTTTCTCTTGGCCAGTCAGTTGAATATTAGCTTTACGTGTTTACAATATCAATAATGAATGTTTTTCAGTTCTCCTGCTATAGCCTTCTGTGGATAAAGATAATGTTCATTTGACTTGTAATTTCCTTCTAACTAGGCCTGCTTCCAGTGGCAAGTGGATAGAGTTGTAGCAGTGCTACAACAAACATCACCTCCTAGTTCGACCATCTATGACAAGGATCACCCATGCCTCATAATAAAGAACATTCCATGTTTTACACACTATTATGTTGTAATTTTTAAGCAGCAATTCTAGATTATTAGCATCTGGGGAATTTAAATTCAATTTTAAATGGTGTTGGGGGAGATTTAGTTTGCGATCGTCACAAACAAATAAATAAATTGCAAATCCTGCTCATACCCAGATATGTCTGGACTGACCTGCCAGAACTCTGCTTGGACCGTTTCTACTTCTGTGAAGCCAGATTGTGCCCAAAAGAGATTTCTTGTCCTTGGCAGGAGATCAGTGTCAATCAGCATCCAAACGCAGTTTTGACAAAATCCACTATTTACAAATACTTTGATGAATCTCTCAAATTGAAACCTGTATCCTTGGTTTCAACAGCCACACATGTATTCTTTGGTCAGAAGTGTTGTTCAGGCATTCACAACAGGGAAATAATGCCTGTACATGTCGGTTTGATTCATTGCTGCATAGTCAGCTTGTTTGATTTTAAAATGATTAATAAACACAGAACAAAGAATGGGGATGGAATTAGTAACAGACAGTGTATAGATATGAATTAAAATGATGCCCGGATGTCAAAAAACATTGATGTGCACTTGCATAATTTGTATGCTTCACCCAATGCTGCCTGAATTGGAAGAGAAGGCTTTCTTTCTCAAGTTTAAAATCTAAAATATAGAAACATAGAAATCTACAGAGCGGAAGAAGGCGATTTTGGCCCATTGAATCTGCAACAACTCACAGAGCAAGGAGATCGCTTCAGTCCTACCGTCAGTCCTTATCCTATATCCCTTCAAGCCCCTCTCTTTCATATGCCTGACTACTTCCTTCTTGAATCATATTTAGTAATTTGTATGCGTCACCCAATGATTTGCTATTCCTCTGCTCATTGTTTTGTTAATTTTTCCTCTGTACGCTTCTCTGCTAACCACCAAAATACTGCTCTTTGGAGAGCTTTGCTACCTGAATCATCAATGAATCATGATGTTCTGTACCTTTCATGGAATCAGCTGCATATCAAGCAATATATTTGACCTTTGCTCAGACACAATACTATTTACATTTAGATAGAGCCTTTTACGTCGGGAGGACATATAGATTTTTAAAATGATGTTGTAATCAAGACAATTTTCAGCAATCGCTCTCTTGTTTGGGTGAGCAAAATAAACATTGAAACCATCTTTAACCAATTAAAGATGAATATGAAGCAATGGTTTATGGTTATTAAGAAAGAAGATGGATCAAAATAAGCAAATCATTCTTGTAATACCATTAATTATCAGACCATAATAAATGACTGGCAATGGCTGAACATTATGTCTTGAAGATGTGAAAAGCACTAAATCAAATGCAAGGATATTATTACTATTATTTTCCTCACTTATTTCCGTGCTTCCAACCAACTTTAACACCATTGTTTATAAGCTTGTAGCTTAACCATAAGCATAGACAAAAGATTATGTATGACGTACATGCCATCTTTTAATAATAATAATCCTAACATTTGATATAGCACCTCATCACGTCTTTGAGAAATCTCAAAGCACTTCACAGAATATACTGTAAAGTTAATTGACTGTATATTTTGTGGATGAAACTTGGAAAGAAATTACTTCAAATACTCAATGTGGTTCATAACTATAAATTCATCTGTCTGCAACTACTGAAAACCCAGTTGTGACTTCTTATCTGCTCCTGTAGTTGGCCTTTAGTTCTTTGGGAAAGAAGCTACTATCCCATATGAGGATTCAAACCTGTGATATAAAGCATAGCTGGAGAAGTTTTCTTAAACACCAGCTAGTATTGATAGGATTCCAATAAATGTGCAACCTTCATTCAGTACCTTTTGGGCTTTTTAAAGATTTTGTCTTGTAAATGCCCACTTTCCAGGAACACACTTTATTTTTTGTAGATCCTACAAGCACCACAACCTTCACAAGGCAGATGGTCAGTGTAGTCCCTCTAGTATTCCATGCCATTCTCTACTGGAGCAGACATCTCGACATAGAAACTAGTATGGCCAGATGCTCTTCTTCAAAGGAGTCACTACAATGGACATGGTTTGAATCAATTGCCAAGGGAGCAATGGAATATGTCAGAGCATTATTAGAAGTACAAAGAAGAAATCAGAGCAATGAACCATAAAGAGTTGACAAGTAACTTTGCATATATAATCCTTGCATTTGATGCAGCACCTTATAACATCATTGAGATGTCTCAAAGATCTTCATAGGACACACTGCACAGCGGATCAACTAGGTACTTTGTGGGTGGAACATGGCAGCCAGCTACACATAGCAATGTTCCACAAACAGCCATGGAGGGAGCAACCAGTTCCACTTGGGAGATCATTGACCAGGGAGGAGATACCCCAAAGCACAGTCAAAGACATGTTCCCAGTAAGAAGAGAGTCAAACAGATATATCCAGTAAGAAGAAGCTCTCAAGGTATCCTTCTGATGCTGAGTTGTAGATGGCTACATAGGTAACTACTTTAATTCAAAATTAAATGAAAACTTCGATAGATATAATGTAAACGGTCTCTATAACTTTAACGGTCTTTATAACTCTATATGTCAAACATGTGAATGCCTGACTTAGCAAAATACCTGGACTTGAAAGCCTCTTATCTACTTGTGTTCACTCTATAAGTCAACCATGTATGCCCTTCAGGCCTTTGCTTCTGTCACATGCTGGTATATTTTGGTATGTTTCAATTTTTGAAACATCTTATTTCTTGTATGAATTCTTTTCATGACCATTTGTTAGTTTACATACACTTCTAGATTTTCATGGACGTCTCTGCTTCCCTAAATTTTGCTTGCTTTTGAATTATTAGTTTTGAATTCCATTCCTCAGCATAGGTAATTGAGGTAATTGATTATAATGATGAATATTACTACAGATAATAATCCTTATTTAGTATAGCATCTTTCACATCCGGAGGATATCTGAGAGCACTTCACAAGATTTACTGTGAATCACTCTATATTTGTAGGTGAGTATGGCAGTTGAATTACACACAGTGATGTCTCACAAACCATCATGAAACAAATGACCAGTTTTATTTGGGTGATGGTTGGCCAAGACATCTGGAGAAACTTCCTTCTGTTTTCGAATACTGCTGTGGGATCTTTAATGTTCACCTGAACAGTAGACAGGACCTCAGTCTCATCTGAAGAATGGCACCTCCAACAGTGTATCACACCTCCAGCACTGCATTAGAGTATCAGGTCAAAGTATATGAGTTCAAGTTCCGACATGGGGCTTGAAACCACAACCTTTGATTCAGAGGCAAGAATGCTTCCAACTGAACTAGGCTGATACACCTGAATAAAGCACCAGATGACATTGATGAAAGTAGAGGTGATATTTTTTTAAACCACTGAAAGTCGGACTTGGACCTACCAGCCTTCCAACTCACATTTGTTACATGATATTGAGAGATGGCCATGAATTAGTATTTAAATGAACACAAGAAAATTCATTAATGGAAATTGATTGTTACACTTTGGTATGTTGAAATCTTGCAATATTTCTACTCATATGAGTTCTTTATGCAATTTTTGTTTCTCTTGTGACTTGAGAGCACTCGCCTTGCAAGCGAGACACCTGGGTTCAATTCCAGACAGGGCGAAACCTTGGGCAAGTTTCCTTACTCCACACGCCTGATAATAATCCCTCCAAAACAAAACAATAATCAATTGGTCACTTCAATCCACGATTGTTTGCGGAACATTGCTGTACGCAATTGGCTGCCGCGTTTCGCCCACAAATATACAGTCAATTCACTTTACAGCATATTCTGTGAAGCGCTTTGAGACGTCGAGGAGATGTGAAAAGCGCTATATCAAATGCAAGGTTTATTATTATTATTACAATAATAAATAGTTGACATTGAAAGTAACAAAAGTTGGTTGCATTGAAGTTAAAAAAAAGTTTTGAATTTTAATGAATAATGTAATAATATGAGTAAAGCATGTGTAAATGCTGACTGTTTATTATATTGCAGTGTGTTCATGTCTTTAACTTATCATAATAGCGAGATGAAAGTTTAATGTTTGGAAGTAGCTGACTGCATGTAATCTGAATAGGGTGGAGACAAAGCATCCTGCTATGTTTTGAGATGTGATCACACTATAAACGTTTCTCATATTTTACTAACCTTAACTTGTCTTCCTCATTCCGAGATTGGGAGAGGTGGAAGATTCTTGTTTGTTCTTCAGTATGTGGACATCATGGTATAGAGCACACAGAATGACTCATGCTGCAGGGGAAAGGAGAAAATGGCCAGCGATGCTTTATTTCCTTAACTAAGTATTCCTGTGACATCCTAAAGTGACTATGGATAGAGGGGTTCAATATTTCTGACAATAAGGCTTTAGAAGCCTCTCTCCCTGTGCCAGTTTCTGGGGCACAGGGGTAGTTGAGGTGTCTTTTGAAAGTTGCCTTACGATTAACTCTCCAGCTTACTTCTTTTCTCACCCTCCTAATAATCTGGAATTGTTCCCTGTACAATATTCTTCATTAAAAATTGTGATAATATATGCCAACATTATTTATGTTTCCTCCCTGGAATTTCAACCCCAGTGTTTGTTATTTCATGAACCAGTGAATAATGTGGCCCAGCTACCAAGCTGTGAAATAGTTGAAAACACCATTTTGATAATAAACATGAGAGTATTTTCACATTCAGCGTATCATTTTATTACCGACTGCTTGAAGAAAAGGAAACTGCTTTGCTAGCAATATTGTAAGGTGAATCAGCTCAGTGGTGCATATAGTAGCAGTAAAAGAGCATATTAATTGAAATGTACACTGCCAGTTATTCATTAAAATACACAAAAGATACTCCCCAAACAAACTGTTGCTACTGTGGGTCGTTATAAGTACAGAAGAGTGCGGTAAGGTACAAGAAGACTTTTGTAACCATTTTGCGCACATGCCCCACAAACAGCCATGAAGTGAATAACCAATTTTATGTTGGTGGTTGGACACCAAGAGAAACTTCCTTCTCTTTTTGAATATTAACATGGGATCTTTAATGTCCACCTGAGCAGACACAGACCGGTCCTCTGTTTAATATCTCATCTGAAGGATGGCACTTCTGATATTGCAGCACTCCCTGCAGTACTGGATTGGAGTGTCAGCCTAAAGTGTGAGTTCAAAGGCCCAATGTGGGGCTGGAACCCACAACATTCTGACTCAGAGGTGAGAATGGTATCAACTAAGCCAGGCTGATATCTCAAATATTGTCCATTATATCAAATTGCATCCTTTAGCTCCCTGGCACATCCCCCCCACCAAGAAAAAAAGAGTCGGACAGATTTTCTCCCTGTTTTGTGGCAACAATAATTTGGTGTTAAGTCGATCTAATGGCTCTTTGTTAGTTCACAGAGCAGAGATATAGGCAATTTTGCTGTCAGTGGCAGTTTGTGTGATCCAGTCACAAGGAATATACAATTAAACATCCTCAACATGCAAATTATACGCTAATGAGGCACTTGACCTTTAAAAATCAGTGTTGCAATCATGTCATTGAAAGAAAATAAATGAAGATGGCAAAAAAGAACAAATAAGTGGGTCAGGATGCAGAAAAAGTGCTTCATAAGAGGTGGACCTGCTCAGAGGCGTGTTTCTAAGAGTCAATAATGTTTTTGTTTAAATAAAATAAGATGACAAAAATAAAAACCTCCAACTAACCATTAGATCCCACAGAATCATAGAATTATACAGAACAGAAGGAGGCCATTTGGCCCATCGTGTCTGTACCAGCTCTTTGAAAAGAACTATTCAATTCAATCCCACTCCCCTGCTCTCTCATAGCCCTGCAAACTTGTCCTCCCCAAATAATTATCTACTTCTCTCTTAAAAGTTATTATTGAATCGGCTTCCACCACCCTTTCAGGCAATGTTTTCCAGATCCAAACAACTTGCTGTGTGAAAAAATTTCTCCTCACCTCCCCTCTGTTTCTTTTAATAATAGTTTTTTCACTTGAGAAGTTTCTCCACAAGAATGAACCACTTGAACTTTGTTAATGCGTCAGACTTTTATTTGTTTTGGCAGTAACAAGTGAAAATGAAACATAAAACATTTTGCAGTCACATCGTGAAGAATATGAGTACCAGGGTCCATCAAGAGAAATACAGTCCGCGCTTCCTACTTCAATTGCTGTCCACAGATGCTGGTGTAAAGTGCATAAATGTGAACATCATTTTAGAATTAGACTTAACTGTGATGATCCCACAGTGGAATATATATATAGGTGAGGTTTAAAAAATTAAAGTAATTTCATAACCCTGCTTAACTGCTGAGTATCAGATCTTACAATTCATTTTATTAGTAGTAATATCGTCCTATGTATGCGTTGTGTATCCTAGTTGCATCTGAGGCTTTAGTCTCCAGAATACTTAGCCCGCACCCCGTCCTCGCCAGGCTCCACTGGCTCCCTATTGTAGAACGGATATCAAGATCCTCATATGCATATTGAAATCACTTCACGCCCTGGTACCTCCCTATCTCTCTGACCTGCTTAGATCCCGGTCCTCAAAGTACCCCGTTCATTCAACTGCGCACAGCTGTGTCCCACAAACAGTCGTGGATTGAGTGACTAAATAATTGTTTTTTTAAGGAATTATTACCCTCAGAAAGCAATCGCCAATCAACTAACAACGGGGTTCCTATTTACTGTTAGGTAAACAGAGGCGTGTGGAGTAAGGAAACTTGCCTAAAGTTTTGCCCTGCTTGGGAATCAACTTTGGGTCCTTTCGCTTGCGAGACAAGTGCTCTAACCAATATGCTATAGGACTCCATAATCTGTGAATTTTAACAATAGATTTAGGCTAATCATCGGTGTACCAATTTGAAGCGATTTCATTGCTAATGGCCCTACTAAAGCTCAAGTCAAAATTGGCTATAGAGTAT
The DNA here is from genome assembly GCF_018977255.1 of Callorhinchus milii. Lineage (NCBI taxonomy): Eukaryota > Metazoa > Chordata > Chondrichthyes > Chimaeriformes > Callorhinchidae > Callorhinchus > Callorhinchus milii. The sequence continues at coordinate 21,233,693 of NW_024704744.1, forward strand.
ACGTCACCATAAACACAATAAAAAAATGTTTAAATAGATCCACAGCGTCTTCTAGGCAATTGTGACTCAAGTATTGCAAGGAATGGAGTGATGGTTTAATCCTCACATGAGATTTTAATCTGAGATTACCTAAAAGGATTGAACCACCAACACATTTATGGCAGGTAACCTAGAAAAGGAAAGTATCACCTTTTTCGGTCTATGGTTGAATAATTTACAAGAGAAGTTTCAATCAAGAAAGCCCTTCGGCTGATTTGATCTCATCACATGGTCACAAGAGTCTTGGAAATGATGAAATCAAATGGGCCAAAGAGCCTTCTTCATTGGAACCTCTCTTGTGAGGAAAAATAACACTTGACTTTTCTAGCCTTCATGTCTTAGTGTCATATACTGGTTGTGTGTAGTCTTTAACTCGGTCAAGAAAATATTGAAGCTTTTCAAAAGTAGCAAAGCCAATAATAAATGTCTCTGAAATGAGAGGGTATTTAATAAAGAACTATTTAACATTTATTCCAAGTGAGTTTATTACTCTGCCAGGACTGCTTCAGAAGAATAAACTTTAATTGTGAGAGCAGCATACGAATAAACTTCAACATTTGCAAAAAGAATCGATTAAAAGCATGATTCAGAACACTTAGAGTTGCAGCAACCTCTCAGTCTTGTACATAAAGAAAATAAATTGCATTTTTATTGCACTTTGTCATTTTGAAATAGCTCAAAGTGCTGCACGGGTAATTATTGTTAGGTGTAATGATTGTTTTTGTTGCAAATATGGATGGCAGTGTTTCTGATAACAGATCCTAATTGCCTCCACAGAGGTTGAATATTGAATGAAAATAATAATCCTTGCATTTGATATAACATCTTTCATGTCAGGAGGACGTTTCGAAGCGCTTCACACTAATTACTGTTAAGTGTTACTATTAATTAACACGAACTGTAATTGCTAAAAGTAATTACTGTTAAGAGTTTCTATTTGTTGGCAAAGTCTACAGCTAATTTGCACACATCAATTTCTCACAAACAGCCAGGAGGTAAAAGATCGATTTACTTGGAGGATTGTGGTTCAGGATAGTGATAGAAACTCCTTTCCCTTTTCGAAGAGTAAATGAGATCTTTAAATGTCCACCTGTACAAGCTGATGAGAGGACCCTGTTTTAATATCTTATCTGAACAACAAATCTCCAACAAAACATTGAAGTGTCATCTTAGACCATTTGAGTTCAAAGTCCTGATGTGGGTCTTGAACTCAAAATGTTCATGACTCAAAGACAGAGCTAGGTCATCACCCAAGTAAAAATAGCTCAGTCGCAGAATTACAGCACACAAAATAAATATCACATTAAATATGTTATAAAATGGCATGTTTTCACTACTATATTATAATCCCAATTCTCCTTCCTTTCTCTTTATCCTTTTAAAATGTTCGCCTTCAAATACTTATTCAGTTCTGTCCATGCGAGAGTCAGTGAAGTGTTCCGTGCACAAAATGTGTGGTTTATTTCTTAAAATTAATTGTACATTTGCGCACAACTGTTCAAATTAGTTTTACCCCGTACTTACCCTGGTATGTCTTCTCAAATGCCCCCTCTGATCTTCAGTGTTACTAGAGGAAAGTGTCACCTTTGGTGTGCTATTGGGATGATCTTCAATGTTTTCTGATGTTGGTGGATTACAGCAAAAAGTACTGCAATCTATCAAATTAAAATAAAGCTTGGATTTAATATAGGGTATTATCACGTCAAAATGTCTTAAGCGCCCCAGATGCTACCCTGTGTGAAGGGCTCTATATAAATGTAAGTTGTTGTTGTTGTCTCAAAGTGCTTTACATGTACTCTCATGCGTTGTGACTGTAGCCAAATGCCACAGCCAGTTTGTGAATGCAGTGTCACGCAAACAGTCATGAAATGAATGATTCATTTATTTTGAGGATTGTTGGCCAGGACACAGTGAGAAACTCCCTTTGCTTTTCAAATTGTGACGTAAATCTTTAACATGCACCTGAGAACAGGTGAACAGGGCTTCAGTTTAATTTATCATAAAAGATGACGCATCTGGCAATGTAGTGCACTGGAGGGTCGGACCAGACGATAAGCTCCAAATCCCCAAGAGGGTACCTTTGTGGAGTCCTGGAATGTATTGGCTAGAGCACTGTGCTCGCATGTGAGAGGACCTGAGTTTGATTCCCGGGCAGGGAAAAACGTTAGCCAGGTTTCCTTACTCCACATGCCTCTGTTTACTGTTTGTTAGTTGGTTGGCGGATCACTTTTCCTGGGGTAATAATCTATTCAAAAAAATAATAATGTGGTCACTTAATTCACAACTGTTTTTTGGGATACTGTTGTGCACAATTGGCTGCCACGTTTCACCCACAAAATATAGTCAATTCACTTTACAGTATATCCTGTGAAGTGCTTTGAGTTGTCTTAAATACATGATAAGGCGCAATATCAAATGCAAGGAATGTTCTTATTCTTATGTGAACTGACTTCAACATCATGGCTATGTCCTTCAATTGAGAACTAATATCCGGATTCCAGCTTCCAAACTTTAGATTCCAATAGGTTGCAAGGAACTGTAGCCTGACATTCAATACAACAGGAATAGAATAATATATGTGTAAAATCTACCAATCCCACTCTCAGGTTTATTTGATCTCTCTGCCAGTCCTGCCTGATCTTGCTACTTCTCTGAAACAAGGAAATGCCATTTCCTCATCAAGCCTGTTGCTTCCAAAGATTCCCCCCACTCACTCCATCACCCCATACAATATCACTTTTTCACATCAACATTTGTTTGCACAATGGCCCTATGCTTTGGTGCTTTTGCAATTGCAGTTTTTCAAATAGAAAGTGCAGAAGAGTCTCTGGGATTTCCTGAGCTGGAAGGTATTTAATGCATATGATGTTCCTGATATCCTTTGGTAGCAGCAATTTCACAAGTCAGTAATCAATAGAGCACAAGATAGGCCATAAGCAAAGAGAAGTTTTCCAAAAGTATAAGTGATCACCAGAGTCTTCACTGCCAGATCCAAATTGATACTGTAATGATATTGATACTGGGAATGCAGAAGCTGCCAATGCCAGCAGTGCTTTGTCACCAAAATGCAAATGAGACAGCCGTGGAATTTATACCCCAGAACACTGTGCAAAAGTACACTGGAAAATGGATGATATACTCTGGAAAATGGAATTAACATTGCAGCTGGAAAATTTGCAAAAGATATGAATGATAGATCTGACAACAAATGAATCACAAGACAAATAGGAGCTGAGTTTAATGACTAATTCGTAAAAAGTGGGTGATAAACTGGAATAAATAAACAACTCTTGCATTTAATATAGTGGTTCATCACATCGAAATAACTCAGCCGCCTAAAATGCTTTAGAAAAATTTATTCTGAAGTGGATTGAATGGTCACAATAACTTAGACAATGGATTGCGCCCCAGAATATTCAATATTTTTCATCCGTCCTTTTCCTTCCCACACCCCTTCCAGCTCCTGAACAGACATTTCAGCTAACACACTCCTGCTGCGTTAGCACCTCTGTGCTACCTTCAGTTGCTATGTCCCACTATGCCCCAAACTTTGGAATTCCTTGCCTCAATCCCTCCACCACCCACTTTATTTTTAAATCCCACTTTAAGACCTATTTCTTTGACCACACCTCTGGCCATCTTCCCTTATTCCTTGCCCTGCATCCAACACCACCATTGTGAGATGCTATCCTGCATGAAGGGCATTGTATAGAGGCAAGTTTTTGTGTTGTCAAGGAGCTATTATTTATTATTATTATTGTTTCTACGTTCTTAATGTTAGTTCATTTTAGTGATCTCAGATCCACCAACTCTACATGTATAGCAGCCAAAAATAAACTATTGTTTGTCAGAAATCAAAAGCTGATCCCATTTGGGCTATTTATCATTAAATATTCAGAGCTTGCTTTATATAATTGTGACAAGTTAAAAAATTTAAGCACTCAATGGGTGGAAATGTAACGTTTCATCACCGAGTCATTGTGATAATTATAGTTTTGAAATATTTCATTTTGCACCTCATTAAGTTACTGGTTTACTGCTATCATTTATAATAAAAGAAAGCTGTTCTGCAGATTATTGGGTTGAAACTCCACCTGGGTCTAGATTTACTCTATGCATGTGGTTTTTCAGAGTACCCAGAATTTAGCAATTCAGTCCCAACTTTGAAGTCGGTTATCTGTAGTTTCTTGAAAGAATTTGCAGATTTTCACACACTTAAAATGCCACATAAATAAGGTAAATCTAAACCCTGGTAACATTTTTCCACATATAATGCTAATGTCGCATTCAATTTCAAGACAAAATGTTTTCCCTTCTGTTTTATATGTGGTGTGGGTTTTCAACAGTCTAAGTACATGCAATCTCTTTATGTGGCAGAAAGTGGAGAGCTTGATTTCTAAAGTTGATTGATTTTACCCTCTAACAATTGCCTAAATTGACAATTTTCATCACTGCTGACATATTCCACCCAAATAATACATATTTATGTAATAATCTGAAAGAAATTCCTCCCCGAAGGCTGAAGAATTTGAACTGGCAGAAAATCAAAACAAAACAGATTTACATCCAAAATCCAATTTAGTACCAGGTGGGTGTCAGATGGAAACTCACTAACACCTGGAAGATTCAGCCCAGAGTGGTGGTAAGATTTAAAATGGTGAAATTTAGCTATATAAAATCTGAGCTTTGCCCACGAAACACACAGTGACTGCACTTTAATAGTATATTCTGTGAAATGTTTTCGGATTTCTTCCCAACGTGAAAGGCGCTATAACAAATTCAAGAATTATTATTATCACATAAAATATGAGGAGTCAGTGTTAGTGGTGGAATAATATTCTTTCATGTTTTCTGTTCTTGACTTGTATGCAACCCTCTTCTGTTCACGTAATGTTACAGCAACTGGGACAGAACAGTGGATGGCAATTCTCTGCTGGTTGGTAAATGTGCCAACTGTTTTAGTGATACGAGCTAATAAGTATTATATTTGGCCTAACTAGTCTGTGCTGGTGTTTATACTCCACATGAGCCTCCACCCATCCTAATCCCATCTCCCATAACCCTCAATTCCCTTTTCCGTCATGTTGGGACTTTGAGCTCATTCTCTAGGCTGGCACTCCAATTTAATGCTGGGAAGGGCTGTATGACACATGACTCTTTAAACCCAAGCCCATGTGCTTGTTCAGGTGGACATTAAAAATTCTGTGACACTATTCAAAGAGGAAAGCATTTTCCCCAGAATCCTGGCAAAATATCATCCGCATAAATTGACCTTCACTTGTTTGCGGGATATTATCTGTATCCGCGCCATGACCAGCACTGCCTACCACCACCTCCGCAACATTACCAGATTCCGCCACTGCCTCGCCCCTCAGGGTGTCGAAACCCTCACAAACTCATTTGGCAACTCAAGGCTTGATTACGGGAACTCCCTCCTCATCGGCCTTCCCAACTCTTCCCTTCACAAGCTGCAGATCATCCATAACTCTGCAGCTTGTGTACTCTCACGCAACAGGCTGTGCGACCCCATCAATTCCACCCTCACCGACTCCACTGGCTTCCCATCCCCAGAGGATCGAGTTCAATATCCTCGTCCTCACCTTTAAGGCCATCCATGGACTTGCCCCCTCCTACCTCTCTGACCTGCTGACTCCCTACCAACCTGCCTGCTCCCTCCGTTCATCGGGCTCCGACCTGCTCCATGTCTCCCGTCCGACCCGCCCTACCATCGGTGGCCGGGATTTCAGCCTCTCTGCCCCCACACTCTGGAACTCCATCCCACGGTCCCTTCGCCTCGCTTCCTCCCTTGCCTCCTTCAAGGCCGATCTCAAGACCCTTCTCTTCGACTGTGCCTTTGGTCTCCCTCCCACCTCTCTACCTTCCCTCACCCCTACACTACCCCTCCCCCATGCTTGGACCCCAATAACTGACTATTCAGCGCTTTGGGACGTCCTCCCGACGTGAAAGGCGCTCTATAAATGTAATTTTGTTGTTGTTGTATCCAAATTGGCTGCTGTGTTTGCCTAGAAATACAGTTACTACACTTTAAAGAAATTTCTTGTGAAGTGTTTTGAGGCATTTCAAAATTACAGCAGTGATATTAAATGCAAGAATAATTAGAATTATTGCTTATAGGAAATACTGCTTTTCTCTTGCAGATGTTAATTGACTTGCTACACATTTAGAACATGTTCTGTCTAATTCTGCACTTTTTTTTATTTCAACAATGAACCTTTTTACTTTCCAGCAAGGTTAAAAACATTGATATTTCACACAACTAAAATCACTGCGACAGCACAATAATATGTTGTCAGCAGTTGATCGATGATCATTTAACTGGTTCCAAATTAAAGGAACTTTCCTGAATAATTTTGTCTTAAATAACCTTTTCAGAACTCAAAAAGTACAATCCATACCTACACCAGTTGGATAATTCAATAGCTGAAGGAGAAATGTATTTATTAACACATATGTTTCAGCTTTCTCAACTCTACAAGGTGTCCTTTGATTTATGAGAGCTTGAATTAAGAATGGATACAGGAATAACTTCTAACAATGGTGAACTGCAATGTTCAGGCAGGGCAAAATTTCTCCTGATGACCTCCCTAGTTGCATCCTCCACAAGCTTCAATTTGTCTAATACTCTGAAGCCAGTATTCTCTCCACACATCCCCATGATTGCTGGGCTCTGCTGGCTTTCAGTAACCCAGTGAATTGACTTCAGTAACCTCACCCTGACCTTCAGATCTCTTTATTATTTCTTCCAGCCCCATTCTTTGCTCATGCCCTCCTCTGGTTTCCTTGTTCCTCACTCCCTTGATATCACCAACACTTTAGGAACTCTGCCAAAATTCTTTTACTTTTTGACTTCTCTCTCCATGTTAAAGACCTTCTTCAAAATATATATATACATATACTGTATATCCCTTTGATTGTTTCTTTGGTCAACATTTGCAAATACCTTGCTCAGTAAATTTCATTGTTTTCATGAAGTGATTTGGGATGTTCATCCCTTGCAAAAGGTGATGTATAAATACAATACAAAATTACATTTGCATAGTGCCTTTCACGTTGGGAGGATGTCCCAAGGTGCTGGGATGTACAAGGTATCGTGACAGATTGACCAGCAATGTGGTGACTGAGTGAGCCATGAGGTCACTCCAGAGGAGATTTGGGAATGCATCTGAGAGGTGCCATGTATAAACTGTGACTCAAAGCTTGGGGGATTCGCTTATCTCTAGGAGTCCAGGAATGAGGAAAATAGAATAGGTCTGAGAGCTATTTGCATAGCAGGCTCAGGGTTGCTTAGAGAAAGTCTGATTCATTTTCTCTGTATTAATAACGTGTTTGATCTGTAAATAAAGTCTGTCTCCATGTGCATCCAATATCTGTCCTCCCTTCAGCAGTCTGCGTGCATTACAATATAACAGCATATTTTCTCTAAGGTCCAGTCATCCAACAGATGTGTCAGCCTCCTCATCCACAAGCCCCACCACCCCAGCTCAGGTGAAAACTCTGTACCGTTCAGTGCCTCGGGTTGTCTTCCTGACATGACATGAAACACTATATTCTGTAAATGTAAATTTTTGTAATTGCATTGTATTGTAAATAGTTCTTGAATTATCCAGGTGTCTATTGATTTATCAGCTTATTCACAGAACAAATTACGTGATGTGAAACCCATGGGGAACAATTCACCTGCTCTTTCAGATAGGCAGTTACTTTACAATTCACTATGAATTCATTACAATTCTCAAGAAATGAATATCTGTAACCAACCTGCCACTTGATGCTTGTAACAGACATTTATTCAGGATCAGCGCTCCCAATCTCACAGCCATTATCATGTGTGCATTCGAAAATCACATATAAAAGAAATATGAGGTTGCATCAGACTCCCTATCCTTATGGTTCAAAGTCATACTCAAGCTCCATATTTCATACTCAAACTATATAGTGCTCCAGATAGGCCGCACCTAAAGTACTGCATCCATGTTTTTTCACCACAATATAGGGGGCCTCTGGAGACAGTGCAAAGTAGAGCAATGAGGATGATTCCTTGTGTTAGAGGAATGATCTATAAACAACAATTAGAGATCCAGGGGTGTCAGTTGGCGCATGACTCACTGTGTCAAAACAAGACAAATACGATGCTGTGCTATATTGCTAAATCACATGAGTTTAGATCTCCAGACATCATTCTCAGGTTGGATCATGCTCTGGTCATGTCACACCTACAATGCTGCATACAGTTCTGGTCACTGCAACATGACAGCACAGAATCAATGTTCAATTGATAAAATTCAGCCACAGAGTGCATGAGTAAGACTTTGTAGTTTATTGATAAGCATATCCAAGCTGAGAAGGTATTGACTCCATTACTATTGCTTCCTTCTCTGAGTCCTGAAATTCCAGGTAGTCTTAGCCTGTAAGTTCATTTTGCCTTAAGATTCAAGATTGTGTTTCTGAAAACATTTTTAATTAATTTATGATTTAAACCGGGGGGGTGGGAGGTAAGCAAGGAGCTCTTTGGAGCTGATCTGGCTCCAGAGTAACATATTTGGCAATGAAATATGGGTGCCAAGCTCACTTGTTAGTGATGGTCTTGTTAGTCCGGTTTCTGAGCCAGGTAGGTCTGCAGTATTTCTGATGACTGGCTCATTATCAGGAATTGGAAGAGCAGACCAGTCATTGGGGTCAGGGAATAATCCCACTCAGCTGCTGTTAACCCTGCAAGCGAAAAACCTAACAGGTACGGTGGTCCTAGCTGGACAAGTAGCGGAAAAGCTTGCCAGACAATGCTGGTTATTTTGCCAGTGGCTAAAATGCTGGCAAAATAACCAATGGTTTTAGCTGGTTAGACTCCAGCAATACCCCAGCTCCTGGCAACCTGTGCCTAATACTTTCCAGAATTAGGTAAGCAGGATGTGTCCCTCCAGGATAGAGTGCACATTCCATTCCAACAATCTATCTCTGGAATTTCCATGTGTAGGTGGGATGCAAGGAATTCTCAGGTTGGTATGGATACTCTTACGCATGGTGATGAAATTCCCTATGTGTCAGATACCCAGCTGACCTCCCCCACCCACTCCCAATTTCTTTTACTTGAAAGCTCTTTTTTTTAAAGAACTACAGAAAGTGGATATTAAATAAAGATAGGAGGAATTGTTAGACTATGATACAGTTACAGCCTCCAAAGTAACTGTTGGAGTAGATTTGCTCACGTGGGTTTAAACATAGCAATATAGAAACAGGAGTAGGTCATTCAGCCCTTCGAGCCTGTTCTGCCATTCTATTAGGTCATGTAATCTGTACCTCAACTCCAATTACCCACCTTTCCCCCATATCCCTCGATATCCTTACCTAACAAAAATCTATCCATCTCAGTCTTGAAAATTTGAATGGATCCAGCAATTGGCTGCCACTTTTCGCTCAAAAATATACAGTCAATTCACTTTACAGCATATTCTGTGAAGAGCTTTGAGACTTCTAGAAGATGTGAAAAGCGCTATACCAAATGCAAGGATTATTATTATTATTACTATTCTTCTTCTTCTTCTTCTTCTTCTTATTATTATTATTATTATCTACAGCCTTTTGAAGGAGAGAGTTTCATCTTTCCTCTACTCTCTGCACGGAAAAATGTCCTAGTGCTAATTTTACGATTATGCCCCCTTGCTCTGGATTCCCCTACCTGTCTTTTATCCAGTGTGAATATATTTGCTCTATTAGCGTGATGAGATATAGGGAAGTGAGTGGGTTTAGTACTGCCCACTTTGTGGAAGGGTTTTGATTATATGTAGTTAATTAGATCTGGGCTTTTTGCCATTAACTATTCTTGTCTTCTCTTTAGAAATGTGAACTTTCAGTGTAAACTGTGGAGTTCTGTAGCTCAGTGGTTAGAGTACTCACTTTGCAAGCGAGAGACCTGGGTTCGATTCCCAGCAGGGTGAAACCTTGGGCAAGTTTCCTTACTCCACATGCCTGATAATAATCCCTCAAGAAAATAAAACAATAATAAATTGGTCACTTTAAACCACGACTGTTTGTGGGACACTGCTGTGTGCAATTGGCTGCCGCATTTCGCCCACAAATATACAGTCAATTCATATTACAGTCTATTCTGTGAACCGCTCTGAGACGTCTTGAAGACGTGAAAAGTGCTGTATCAAATGCAAGGATTATTATTATGATTATTATTATTATTATAAACTGGAAAAGCCTGATCATGATCTGGGGGTATTACACTCAATTAAATCTGTTAAGAGGGCATTCAATTGGTATGTGCAGCATAAGATTTTCTCCACTCTTCTGAGGTATCCTATTTGAGTCAGTTACAAACATGTGTGTGGCTTGGCTTTTTTTTTTGGGTGCATTCATCCAGTCAATTCTAGACCTTGCTCTACCTAGTGCAGCCTTGGTTATCTGACCTTGGCTAAAAGAGGGCTGAGTTACAGGTTTTCATTATTGCAAACTTTGGCAAGCTTCCCGCTGCTCATCTAACTGGGACGACCCTATCTGTTAAGATTTGGCTTGAAGGGTTAACAGTGGGAAGTGGGAAGACTCCCTAGCCTAGTCTAGCAAGCATCAGTTGAATATGAGTACCTTGGCTTGTTATAATCACATTTGATTTACACTGCACATGTTAAACGGTAATTTATTGGCAGAAATGATGAGCTATGCATTTTTTAAAATTCAGTTGATTACAATTTGGGAAATGCACTCATTTTCTTATTCTACATTTATTCCAGCATAGGTTTGTGTTTCACTCATTCCAGTACTTACTCAAGCCAATAAAACAGGTTGTAATGGTTAGCTGCACGTTCTGTGCTGGGGAATTCAGGGCAGGCAGGTTAATTGAAGGATGAGGTCACAATATGATAACAACAGTATTTATTTATTGGTTATAACCAACATTAAACAATATATTTCTGACCCTTTGGTGCAGAGGGAGAAGGAGGTGTATAATTATAAAATATATAGTTATATTAAAATATTATAAAACATGTCTGGGAATATGACAGGACAGCTGAGACCCATTGCATGCACAATGTGTGCCATGTGGGAACTCCAGGATACTGAGTGTGCCCTGGACAAACATGTGTGTAGGAAGTGCCTCCGACTTCTTGAGCTTGAACTCAGGGCGTCTGAGCTTGAGGAGAGGCTGGAGTGTGACAAATAAGATTGGTGAGCTGCGGCTCAAGTTGCCACATGAGGTTATGATGTAGTGGTAATAATGGAGACCTGGTTCAAACCAGGGCAGGAATAGGAGCTGAATATTCAGGAGGAATAGGGAAGGAAAAAAAGGATGGGGGATGGCAATATTGAATAAAGACACAGTTATGGCCCTGGAATGGGATGATGTGTTAGAGAGTCCAAAGTCAGAATCTATTTGGTTAGAGTTAAGCAGCTGTTGCTCTGTTAGGTGTATACTATAGACTACCAAATAGTGGGAAGGAGATAGATGAGCAAATTTCAGAAAGATGCAAAACCAATAGAGTAGTGATAATGGGGGACTTAAATTATCCTAACATAGACTGGCAAAATAACAGTGTAAGGAGAGGGGAGGATTCTTGGAATGTGTGCAGGATAACTTTTTAGATCAGTATGTTTCCAGCCCAATGAGGAAGGAAGCAGTGCTAGATCTAGTTCTGGGGACTGAAGTGGGGAAAGTGGAGTAGGTCTCAGTAGGAGAGCATGTGGACAACAGTGATCACAACATCACTAGGTTTAGTGTATTTATGGAAAGGGACAAGGAGCAATCAGAGGTGAAGATACTCAACTGGAAGAGGGCTAATTTCAATGAGTTAAAAAGGGACCAGCCAAGGTGGACTGGAAAGAAAGATTGGTAGGTAACGAGCAATGGGACTCCTTCAAGGAGGAGATAGTTTGGGGACAGAACAAATACATGCCCACAAAAGGAAAGGTAGAGGATTCAAACCTTCCTGGATGACTAAGGAAATTAGGTTTAAAACAAAACAGAAAAAGGAGGCTTATGATAAATGTCAGGTACAAAATACAAAAGATAATCAAATAGAATATAGAAATTACAGAGGAGACTGAAAAAGGAAATAAGAGGGACAATGAGATTGTTTGAGAAAAGATTAGCAGGTAACATAAAAGGGAAACCTAAGGTATTTTCTAAGCATATAAAGCATATTCAACATGGTTTGTCAAATGTTAGGGGGAGGCGGGCAATTAGGGACCAAAGATCCAGCCTGCTTCATGTCCCCCGCCTTACCCACCCCACCATTGACAGGCAGACATTCAGCCACTCTGCCTCCCCCTCTCTGGAATTTCATCCCACCGTCCCTCCGCCTCGACCCCTCCCTTGCCTCCTTCAAAGCCAGTCTCAAGACCCTCCTCTTCAACCGTGCCTTCAATCATCCTCCTTTCGCCCCTACCCTTCACTTTTGTGCCCTTTCACATTCGAGCATTCCACTGCTGGACAGGCAGAAAGTATTCTAGAAGATTAAAAAGAATATTATTTAAAATTTAAGATCCCACAGAATTGCAGAAAATGTTTAAATCCGGCCTTAATTTGGAAGCTTGTTTTCTGCATGCTGCCTTCCAAATTAAGACTGAATTTAAAATATTTCCATAGATCTGCACCTGCACAATCTTAACAACAACTTGACCTATATTTTGTTTTGCCCACAAAATATAGTCAATTCTCTTTACAGTATATTCTGTGAAGCACTTTAAAATGTCTCGGAGATGTGATGAGGCATTATATCAAATGCAAGAATTATTATTATAACAACAACAAATTATATTTTTATCGCACCTTTCACTTTGGGAGGATGTCCCAAGGCTTTGGAAAATCAGGGATTTGGACCCAAGTGGTGGGTTGGGATTAGGAGTGGTGGAGGGCAGGGAGGGTAGGGCAGGGATAGGAATGTGACCGAAGGTGCAGTCGAAGAGGAGGGTCTTGTGATGGGCCTCGTGGAGTCCTGTAGCTCAGTGGTTAGAGCAATCGCTTTGCAAGCGAGAGACCTGAGTTCAATTCCAGGCAGGGCGAAACCTTGGGCAAGTTTCCTTACTCCACACCCCTAATAATAATCCCTCCAAAAAAAACAATAATAAATTGGTAATTTTCAAACTACGGCTGTTTGTGGGACACTGCTATGCGCAATTGGCTGCTGCGTTCGCCCACAAATATACAGTCAATTCACTTCACAGTATATTCTGTGAAGTGCTTTGGGACATCCAGAAGACGTGAAAAGCGTTATATCAAATGCAAGGATTATTATTATTTATTTTGAAGGAGGCAAAGAATGGAGCATTTAAAACTTTTTTTAGGCTAAGACGAGGTGAATGTCAAGTCTAAAAGTTGCATTTGCATTGCCATCTCTTTCATACCAAACTTATCCTATCAGTTGGATGTACAAAGTTTCATCAGTAGTAGTAATACTCCATTGAAACCAGTGTAGATCCCAAATAAGAGTAAACAAAACACAAAATACTGCAGATGCTGGAAATCTGAAAACAAAAACAGAAGTCACTGGGAACAACCAGCAATGCTGAATATTCCCAGCAACTTCTGTTTTTGTTCCCAAATAAGAGTGTTCGCTTGCAAATCCACAGTACATGTAATACCCCCCAGCAGCAATTGTCCCAAACCTCTGAATCTTTATCAACCTACTTTCAGCGGTGTAGAGATCTTTCCAGGTCCACTAGAGTCAGGTTCCAGATACCTGGACTCTGCCCCTAGAATAAGTCAATGGATCCAGTGGATGAAGAGAGAAAATATAAGAAAAGAGCAAAGTGATTACCACTAACCAGCACTGTAGACAAATGTTTTTCTTGAAAATAAATATAAGAGACAATTTAATGGATGAAATAAGCTGGTCAGTTTGATAGAAGCTTTCTATATTGGCAATCTATTCTTAAATGGTTTGAGAAACATAAAAGTACTTGAAGCTTTTCTGTAGATGAGGTTAAAGTTATTGGAATTACTCTTAAGTGCACATACATTATAGAAGCTGTATCTCCCGAAATGCATCTTGAACCACAGTACTGCAGATACTAAGTGGAAGAATGTTTTTAATGTGGTCTTGGACGCAGTAAACAACTGCAATGGATTGTATTTTTTAATATGATTGTTTCTTCAACTTTTTGTTTGCTGCAAGTTATTTTCATCATTGTGTAAAGTTGGAAGAGTTAATTTTAAAACAGTGGTAGGCAAAGTTACAATACAATCGCGCTTGTCACATCGGGAGGACGTATATTACATATATATTGAGCATCCCATCATACCTTTACAGCATGTTGTATTATGTTGTTTGTGGGTGTAGACCATTGTCCTAATATTCAAGATTGTGTAGAATTTTTGAAAAATATTAAATCCTGCCTTAATGTTTAAACTAGATTTGCACAGTTCTGAAAAAGAATATAGCTTCAAAATTACGATTGAATTTAAGAATTTCCAATATTCTGGATGATGTTAAATTTAAAGACTTTACACTTAGTCCATTAAAAATTTGAAGCCTCTGAATGTCTCTTTTGAATCTTCTAGTAGTCTTGGTACACAGAGCACAGCAGAGCAATAAATCAAAGAAAGACATTAAAAGTGAAGACATGCCACGTAAACAAAGCATCACTGAAAATGCTCTTTGCTTTGAGATTCACAACCTGTCAGAAGGCAGTGAAATACTGAATTTGAATGGTGACATATAAGCCAGACTCAACCAGGGCTTTTGAGTGCTGACAATTTCTTGTGTGAAAGCTCATCGGTGAAACTCTTCTGACATGGGAGTTATTAAACTGATATTAGCCTTGAATAGGCCACATGTGTTACAGCAACAAATCCTGACTACGAAACACTTTCCTTCGCTATGAACCACTTTAAGGCGTATGAATTACAGATGGTCCAGTGCTATATCCCTATTATCGTTTTGCTCCAGAGTATAAAGTACAGGTGAAAGTTTGGTATTCCCATTCAATAAAAATACTTTGTTTCATCCTCCATTCACAGAATAAAATAGTTAGGAATCACCTTCATTGTAAGGCTTGAACTTGTTGTTTGCCGCATAGTCATATCTGTTAAAAGTGACTTCAATGCTCCAGTGTTATTGTTATTTGTTAGTCTGATGATACTGCCTTGAGTGTAAATGAACACCAGGGATTAGGAATTGAAACTCACATGAACAGCCATAAATATGAATGGACAAGTAAGGAGCTCCAATTATGTTTTCATTCAAACAAAGAAGATTGAGATAATATAATGAATAATAATCCTTGTATTTGATGTAGCATTCTACCTTGTGGTTGAGATGTTGTTACGATCTGGAATGCACTGCCTGAAAGGGTAGTGGAAGCAGATTCGACAGTAACGTTGCAAATGAATTGGATAGGTACTTGAAAGGGAACAATTTGCAGGGCTATGGGGTAAGAGTAGGGGAGTGGGACGAGTTGGATAGCTCTTTCAAAGAGCCGGCACAGGCATGATGGACCAAATAGTCTCCTTCTGTGCTGTAAGATTTTATGATTTTCTGTCTCAAAGGATGTTACTGTGAAATGCAATGACTCTACATTTCAACTGAATGCAGCAGTAGTCAATTTCCAAAATTGGTTATGAAGTGAGTGACCATTTTATTTGGGGGGAGATTTTTGGGCAGGAGAAGCTTCCTTCTCTTTTGGAATAATGCCACGGTATCTTTAAAATCCACCTGAACAGGCAGATGAGACCTCAGTTTAACATCTCACCCGAAGGACGATAACTCCAATAATACTGCGCTCTCCCAGCACTGCACTGGTAAGTCAGCCTAGATTGTGAATTCAAATTCCTGATATGACACAACCTTCTGAATCAAAAATGAGAGAGCTACCAACTGAGCCAGGCTGACACCTGAGTGGGATCTGATAGAGGTGTTCAAAATTCAGTGTGGCTTTGAAGGCATGGATAGCGAACAAATACACATAAAACATAGAAAAACAGAAAGAAGAACAGGCTATTCAGCACTTCTAGTCCTTTCCATGTTTGTTAAATTTTGGCAGACCTTTTAATCCAAATGCCTTGCCCTTTATATCTTAATATCTCTACTATCCAATTATTTGTCTATCGCTCTTTTAAACATCCTCAACAATTCCTCTTCTACAGCTATGTGGGGCTGAGCATTGCACATCTTTATGGCTCTTTGTGCAAAATAAATTCTTCCTGACCTCAGTTCCAACTGCATAGTCTCTGATTCTAAGTGTATGCTCTGCAATTGAACCTTCCACCAAAGGGAAGAGCCATCATCTGTTGTTCCTAGTTGCCAATCAGTAAAATAGAACACAAGATCATTTCCATCCCTGGAAGAGGTGAGGAGCAGTTTGGAGGAAACGTTTTCACTCAGAGGTTTATTAGAACATGGAATAGTTTGCCACAAGTGAATATTGAGGCTGAGATCAGAACACTGTTTACAGGGAACTGAATAATATTTGAAGAGGAACCATATCAAAAGAATTGGGAGTAAAGTAGGGATTCCAGTGGTGAGCTTGCACTAATGGCAGAATGTCTCAGGCTATGCTGTCATTTCTAAGGAAGGAAGGGAGTACTTCTAGGATTATAGGCTCTGTTTTGGTCAGCTGAGTCTCTGACACATACGTAAACCCATCACCATCCTTAAGGGTATCCAAACTAAACTGAGAATTCCATGCATCCCATCTGCTCATGGAAATTCCAGAGATAAATTGTTGGAATGGAATGTGCACTCTTTCCATTGAGGGAATTCCCCCCACTATTCCCCCCATTACTCCCCCAATTATTTCTTATTCCAAGAAAAACAAGGATTATTATGGAAGTCTCATGATACACATTGCTCTCCTATGGTGTAAAGTGTAACAATTATAGCATATTTCAACTTAATGTCATCTGCCTGATTTACTGAAGAGTTGGAGGTACTGATCTTCAGACTGGATGTTAAAACAAGGCTCCTTCTGTCTGTTCAGGTGGATGCTAACAATCCCACGGCCTTACTCGAGCTTGGATCACAGCACCTGTTGGGCCTTGGGTTTGCAGGATTAACAGGAGGTGAGTGGGAAGAATCCCTGCTCTCAGTAGCTGATCTGCTCCTCCAGCTGATGAACCAGATTAACTGGTCTATCTTCCACACTATCCTGGACTACTGTGCACCCATTTAACTCAGGAACCAGATTCCTGAGACGTATTTCCCCACAAAGAACAACTAATAAACAGGATCTGTGGTGTATTATGTTAATTAATTAAATGATGACACTGAGCAATCTCAATATATTGTGTTCATTAGCCCTGTATGAGGGGCGCTATATAAATGCATGTTGTTGTGGTGGTGGTTGTTGTGGGAATCACACTGCTCCCCCCTCCGATGCTATCAGGATTAGTGCCTTAGTGCAATTCATGCTATCTGAGCCCCTAGCCCTTACCCTCACCATATTTTTGTTACCTGTTTCCTGGTGAAGTGGTGTCAAAATTGTGGAGATTTGCCAGCAAGAACATATGCAGTCTATTCACTTTACAGTATATTCTGTGAAGCGCTTTGAGATGTTTCGGACACACGATAAGGCACTATATCAAATGCAAAGATTATTATTATTATATTGTGCATTTACAGAACTACCCACTCCACCATAAGAACATGAACATTACCTGTAGCTGCACTCCTAGGAAAGTTGAGTTCTTTCAGTTTGGAGGCAGGCATTTTGTATTAAAATTTTGGAGTCCTGTAGCTCAGTGGTTAGAGCACTCGCTTTGCAAGTGAGAGACCTGAGTTCAATTCCAGGCAGGGCGAAACCTTGGGCAAGTTTCCTTACTCCACACGCCTAATAATAATCCCTCCAAAAAACCAAAAACAATAATTAAATTGGTCATTTTCAATCTACGACTATTTGTGGGACATTGCTGTGCGCAATTGGCTGCCGCGTTCGCCCACAAATATACAGTCAATTCACTTTACAGTGTGTTCTGTGAAGCGCTTTGGGACGTCCTCCTGACGTGAAAAGCGCTATATCAAATGCAAGGATTATTATTATTATTATTATTATTAAAAGGATTCAAGGACTTTTAATATGCTATCATGTCCTTCTTCCAGTCCACCTCAACATTAGTGGGCAAGCTTTTTGCCACTGCAATATACAATATGAGCCCTGATGTGGGACTTCACTTAGAGGCGAAAATGCTATCACTGAGCCAGGATGACACCCAATTTTCTCGGTACAATCCAAAGATTTTCTAACAAACACACAGTCACTACACTTGATAGTAAGTATGTGCGAAGGAGTTAGAGATATGATTGGTGCTGTATTAAATGCACGGATCACTATTATAAAGATATTTTAACCTGCAACAAAATAGTTGCTTTGAAAGGAACAAGTTGCGTGAGAGAGAATCTATNAAAAAATTGTCCTGCCTACATACAGCCATAAGTAAAAATTGCACAATGTAGTATGCATGCAAAATACTGAAAGAGATATGTTTGGGGGCAATTATGGAAGTTATCTCATGGAATAAGTCACGTGTGCAAGCATGAATGCTTTGAGGTTGTGTTCAGCAACTTGCCATCAATCATTCTGTTCAGACCGGTGTGGTTTACAATACAAAGCAAGATAATCTGGTTTTCTTTCATTGCTACACAAATTGCACTTATCCTGTAATATCCCTTCTTATCGTTATGAGAACTGATTTTCACTTGTCTACACAAATTGTCTTTTGCTCTGCTTGCCACTAATAAGGAGCTAATATGTGACGATTCATAACAGTAGGTAGCTGGGACTGCATCACTCTGATTTGCAGGAATCCCTGTAACAGACGTGGATTGGGCTGGAGAGGATTTGCTGCTGGTCGAGATGACACACATCCAGCCAGCAACAGAGTCACTCTTATCGTTTCCTCCCACGAATTATTGCATATTAGACACCTATTAAGGTTGAAGACAACGGGTAAGTTGAACGGCAGAATTTTGCTTAATAATCTGATGTCAAATATAAATTTGAAATTTAAATCTATTTGCTGTGTGCAATTAGCTGCTGTGTTATGCCCATAAAAGAATATAATGGATTGGGTGCATTATATTGCCCATAATTACCAATCAAACATACTGCTTCAGCTGCTGTTTAAACTGCTGATTTTACAATATATTTATAGTGATCTACAGGCAGCACAAATAGAAACCTAGACTGTCACTATACAAATTATGAAATGTACCCTCATCAGGATATTAATCGAGGTAGTTCTTATGGATTGAGTGGAATAGGAAATAACCCTTGATTTCAATGTGCAAATGTCCGAGTATTGAACTAAAACAAACAGAACAGTTTGTACTCCTATGCATGGTACCAAAGGTTCGACAGCATTAACCTAATAGCCTTTGTAGGTGAGTGCATTTTATTCTCCACTGGTTGTAAATTTACCAACAGCGGTGAATCAGACTTGTTCATCCAAGAAGGTCGGTACATTTATCAATGATCAGAGAGCCCCTTCCCCCACCCCATGTCCTCTTACGAGATCTAGCAGCAAAGTTCAATTAGAAAAGTAATTGGCAAATAAAATCGTTATTTTAAATTAATAATTGCAAGTGTCATTTTGTTTCAGTAAATAGCAACAGCAACAACGTGCAAGCATGCAATATCTTTCATAACAACAACATCGACAACAAATTGTATTGCTATAGTGCCTTACAAGTCAGGACCACATCCCAAGGCACTGGATAGTCAAGCTGGAGTTTGGATTCAGGAGGCCTACAGCGGGGGAAAGATGACTGAACGTGTAGTCAAAGAAGAAGATCTTGAGACGTAATCAGGCCATGCGGCATAACTAGTCTATGCCGGTGTTTATCCTCCACACAAGTCTTCATCCATTCCTCACTCCCTCCCATACCCTTCTATTCCCCTCTCCCTCAAATAAAGGTCTAGCTTCCTCTTGAATGCATCTACACTATGTGTGCAGGAGTCTTGTAGCTCAGTGGTTTAGAGTGCTCGCCTCACAAGCGAGAGACCTGGGTTCGATTCCCGGCAGGGTGAAATGTTGAGCAAGTTTTCTTACTCCACATGCCTCTGTTTACCTAGCAGTAAGTAGGAACCTGGTTGTTAGTTGATTGGCAGATCACTTTTCTGGGGGCAATAATTCCTTAAAAAAAATTGGTCACTTCAATCCTCGACTGTTTGTGGGACACTGCTGTGTACAATTGGCTGCCGCGTTTCGCCTGCAAAATATACAGTCAATTCACTTAACAGTATAATCTGTGAAGCCTTTTGAGGCATCTCGAAGATGTGATAAGGCGCTATATCAAATGCAAGGATTATTATTATTGTCTAATCCAATTACGCTTCAGGCAACGAGTTCCATCATCTCACTGCCCTCAGCATGAAGTAGTTCCTCTTAAATTCTCTTTCAGATCCCCTAGTCGCTATCTTTCATCCACGTTTCTCTCCTTCGCACTGCCTCTAGACCCGGACAGCCACAGAAACCACAACTCTATGTAACATTCAAGCTGCAGTGTTACCAGAGTACTATGTAGCTTGAGTATGCCACCTAGGGATCTAACTTCAATTGATTTGGCAATATAGGCTGTTTATAGACAAGTGGAGACCTGTAGCTCAGTGGTTAGAGCACTCGACTTGCAAGCAAGCGACTTGGGTTCCATCCCCGGTAGAGCGAAACATTGGGAAAGTTTCCTTACTCTACATGCCTCTGTTTACCTAGCAATAAGTAGGAATCCGATGGTTAGTCGATTGGCAGATCACTTTTCTGGGGGTAATAATTTCTTCAAAAAAAAAATTGGTCAATCAATCTCTGACTGTTTGTGGGACACTATTTGTGTGAAATTGGCTGCTGCGTCTCGCCCACAAAATATACAGTCACCCCAATTCATTTATTTTGTGTAGCTCCTTGAGATGTCTCAAAGATGTAATAAGGTGCTATATCAAATTATTATTATTATTATTATCATCAAGGATTATTATTTGCCTTCTATATTGCTTCGTCACACTGTTTTCACATGGTGAGTGATCAGTCAACTAACATCCATAGATCTCTTTCAGCTTCCTGATGACCAAGTTCTATCCTTTCCATGAAGCACATTTATTTCCTATTCTAACATCCTATATGTAGTACCTTGCATTTATCAGTATTAAACTTCATTTGCCAGTTATTGTGCACAATTGGCTGCTGTGTTTCATCCACAAATATACAGTCAATTCACTATACAGTATATTCTGTGACACGCTTGAGACGTCTAGAAGATGTGAAAAGCATTATATCAAATGCAAGGATTATTACGTGAGGCTGACCTATTTTCCCTCTGTCAACCCAAGTAATTTTTGTTTGTATATTTTGATTTCTCTACAATTTCAAGGTTACTTTTGTGCTGGAGAATGGAAGTTTTCTACTACTACTACTACGCATTTTTAGTTTCAAGACGTCTTAGGTCAGGTAGATTGCCAATTCAGAGGAGTTTTGTGTTATAGATTTGATTCCACTAAAAGGCTGCCCCAAAATCATTTCACCTTTTTAACGTTAGAGCAGCAGTCATAGAGAGGAGACTTTCATCTGATCTGTACAATAATTTATTTTAACTCCAAATGTAAGAGGTGAAAGAAGTGTTTTAACTTGCTGTACCAGTTCTGATTTATAATTTGGATTTCACAGGATCGTATGAAAGGTAATCATGATGAATTATAGAGACCTTTAGTCTTTAGTAAAAGAAGAATGCCAAGAATGCAATAATTATATAGAATCATAAATTTTTAAAGCATAGAGGAGTCGATTCAGGTAATTATGTCTGTCCCACTCAAATGTCTTTTCCCATATCCTTTTATTATCAGCCTTTTTCAAATACTTGTTTAATTTCCTTTTGAAATTTATTGTAGATTCAACCATCATTCTCACTTAATTAACAACCTCCTGTAAGAATCCTGTGACTACAACTTTCCGATCGGAGTTCCCACAAGTCAGTGTAATGTCCTTCCAGTCACCATAAGTTACCAATCCCATTCTAAATGTTGCATTTCAGATCCAATACGCTAAAATCAAAATAGTTAAATAGTTCTAAAGTATCCTAGTGAATTGTGACTTTTCACTTTTTTTAAAAAAAGATGAAAAACAATGATCTCTGAGAAACATTACTATTAAATCTGTAAATCTGTAAATCCTTAACAGCAAGAGATTTCATTCCTGTCACAATTTCACGAACCTGATTGCCCAAATGACAGGCATTTTATTTTTACACACAAAGCAATGAATCATTTAAATTTATTGTCATGGTCTTTGCAAAGCAATTTAATTCTGATTAGTCAGCCGGAGAGTTTACAGAGATTTATAATTCTCAACAAAACGCAGTACAAAGCTAAAGGAGACATAAATGATGAATTTGTGGAAAGTCCCCAGTGGTGTAGGGAAGTAATGTGTTTGACAGCTACAAAATAGATTAATAATTGTAACTAAAGGAACAACAAAAGAAAATTAAAGCTGCTTTTTCCTAATAATTAAACACTTGCATTTTACAGGATGAAGATTGAACTTGTCCCTTGAATAAAAATTACATTTATGATTGCTTTCATTTTTGTACATGAAACACAGCTGCAAGAGTTTCCATGGATTTGTGGCAGGCAGCTCCTAAACTCACAAATAGTTGAAGTTTCAGGTTTGCATTAAAGAGGCCTGAGGCAGCATGCTGAGCTTTTCCCTTGTCACTGGCATAAATGCTAACTTGCTGTAGCTATGTCCCAGAACACACTAACACACTAATAATTGTTTTAAGTAATGTGTGCATTAAGTGAAGAAGTTGCTTGAATTAATAACTTAGTCCAGACAATTCAAGAAAAACTGTAATAATCCTAACATTATAGCGCCTTTCATGTTGGGAAGGACGTCCCAAAGTGTTTCACAGGATGTACTGTGAAGTAGAATGACTGCATTTGTAAGTGAATGGAGCAGTTCAATTGTGTGTAACAGTATCCCATAAACAGCCAAGAGACGTATGATCAATTTTTGTCGGCCAGCACGGAATAAACTCCCTTCTCTTTTCGAATAAGGCCAAGGGATCATTAACGTCCACCTGAACAGGTGGATGGGACCTTGGTTTAACATCTCATCCAAACGACAACACCTCCAAAAATGCAACACCCACCAATACTCTATTGGAGAGTCATCTTAGATTATGTGATTTCAAATCACGATGTGGGGTTTACAGCCACGACCTCTGTTTCAGAAGCGAGATTGCTACCAAACTGACACACAATTATATTTTGATATTATTTTGGTTATCTTCAGTAACATCTAAGAGGAATCAAAAATACCGAATGCAGTAAAATACTTTACTTGTTTTGTAAGAATCAACTACCAAAAAAAGGGCTCTTTTAGTTTGCTGCTGGGATTCGGGAGTTAAGATTAGTTATGGGTTGGTAAATTGTGCCAGAAACTTTCTGAGACAGAAAGTGTTTTGTTGAAACAAATGAGTGGTTTGCCAACTGAAAATAATAAATACATTGGGAACAGAAGGGTTTGGCGAGGAAAGGATAGGAAAAACGAGTAGAGGAGACAGTGAACTCACTCTGCATATTGAGCAGCCTCTGCATTGGAAGGGAAAGCTGATGAAACTGCAGAATATGACAGAAACAGTGACTCCAGGAGATGTGGACTGTGAGATTAGAGGTCACTAACACAATCAGTTCTATGGCTGAGAAATAGATCAATTAAAAATAGCTACTAAACTAAAATGAATGGTGCTTTAATGGATTGGAGGAAGCTGTATATGTGACTGATGGGAACATGTTGGGTTTCAAGGAGAAGATTAGCTCTTTAATGCAGAGGAATTGAAAAATTACATTTAACCTACATAAACTCAGTTGGATTTGCTTTGGATAGCAATCCAAACTTGGATTTTGGTGAAATTGATTTTAAACCTAATTCTTCTCTAACGCTATTGATAGGGAGCCACTGTTAACACTTTGTGTAGTAACAGATAAATAATAATAATATAATAATCTTTGCATTTGACTTCTATTATTTCTTCAGCTGAAACAAACTGGGAACCCAGTTTGTGACTGTTCAGGTGGATATTAAAGATCCCATTGTACTATTCTAAAAGTGATGGGAGTTGCTCCTGATGTCCTGGGCAACAATTCTTCAGATAAAAAAAGAAAATTATTGAATGATTTTCTGGCTGTTTGCTGGGCACAAATTGTCAGCCTCGCACCTGCGTTCACCTGCAAAGTCACTACACTTTACTGTTAATCCTATGAAGAACTTTGAGAATCCTCCTAATGTGAAAGGTACCATGTCAACCAAATAATTATTATCATAAGGAGTTATGTAGCACTCAGTTTTTCTCTTTTAAAGGTTGCTCTACTAAAAGACATAGTGTGTGGCCTGTCCTCATATGACCTGCCATGTTATGCAGTATCCCTCTCGGTGTTATTCTGGAGGACCAGGAGAACACCACACTTGTCTTTTCCATCACCAGCCATGTCCTGCCCTGCTCCTGGCATCCACACCTCTGATTCAAATGTGAAGAGCTTGGTAACTTCTTTGTATCCAAAATAGCAGCTGTTCATTCAGTTGTCTCATTGCCCTTTATTCCTTCCTCTCCTTTCCCCTTCCTCATTCCAATCCCTCATGCCCACGCTCCCTGACCTCTGCAGTTTCTGCGCTTTTCTCTCCCAGACTCTCATCAGACTCATCTCTTGTGTGTAGCATAGCACTTATTCCCTTGGCCCTCAACAAACCCAGTTGCTGACTACAGACCAACTTCTTCTTGACCTCATGCTAGCTGACATTGTCAACCTCTCCATATTCTCAGCAAATGCCCATTACTATGTCTCTTGACAGCATCATTATATCTCCTCCAATGGCTTTTTGTCTGGAAGAAATGCATGAGTTGAAGAAAAGCTCCAAGGCAAAGCACTAATGTTGATGTATAGCAGACCACAGAACAACTAACCTAATAGATTTCTTTGGCAGAACCACTCAGGTACTCGGCAAAGGCAGATTGATCTACATGGATTGTCAGAAGGCACTTGAGGGAATTCTATACTGTAGATTACTAGTTAAAATTGAGGTGCATGGAATTGAAAGGAAGCTATCATTTGAATAGAATAAATGGCTGGGAAGTGGAAGGAATAGAATAGGTGGGATAAAAGTAACATTCTCTTGTGGTGAATTCCACCTCGGTCTAGATTTATTGTATTTACCTAGCATTTTAGAATGAGATCTTTTTCGATACTGCACTCTTTTTGTGATGGTATTAACACTTGCTTTTTTATACTAATGTTTCATTGCTTAATCTAATGCAAACTGTTGATGACAATTGATTGTTTTTGACTTGCTTGATCTCTATTTGTGGGAAAGAAGGGATGAGTGAATTATGCAAGAAATAAATCTGATGAGAGAGATTGGGAGGAAATTACAGAGGTTATATGCAGATATATAAAGCCCAAGATTTCACCTAGTCTTAGCCTGTATAGCCATTTTGCCTTCATAGTTAAGATTGAGCTGAAATGCATGAAATTCAATATTAATTTGGAAGCTTTTTTTTAAGAACTGTGAAAAAACAGCTTCCAAATTAAGACTGGATTTAAATATTTTCTACAATTTTGCGCTAACATTTAAGACAAAAAGGTTATTAGTGCTGTATTTAAGAATCTTCAACAATCTGTTGCTAAATGAATGATAATATGGCCTTAGATTAAGAGTAGATGGAATTCCAGGCCTCTAGAAGAGACAACTGAATTATTCCAACAATTAGTCTTAGAAGTTGCTGGTTCTATATTTGTATGAAATGTGTCAATTAGATTTGCTTGTTGAGGGGTATTCCTGATTCAGAAACCCCCCTATTGATTTTATCAGTGCACAAACCTTGAAATTGTACTTGCAGAGTGGTTCAGTTACTTCTTAGTAAATGTTTATTTGATTTTAAGGTTCATTACACTTGCACAAAACAAAATAACACCTGCTAGGCCATCTGGCCTATCATATCCTTTAATGAACCCAGGAGCTCAATCAATATTCCTCAGATGCCAATGAGTTATGTTCACTCTGGAGTCAAAGTAAAAGTTGTTCTTCTTCATCAAGGGGTGATAAGTGTTTTTGTCACAGTTAGAGAAATTTTGTTGTATTCAATAACATTGACAGAAATAGAAATGCTGTAGAAAATGCAATGTTTGCACGTATTCTGCATTATCTCTGAGGAATATACATATTGAAAAACTAAATGCATCAATGAATATTGCGACACCAAATTAGATTGCTGGTTTCAGAGGCTGTCCAGGTAATTAGAAAACATCACAGAGCGTTCACTTGTATGTTTATCAGGAACATAGTGGATATTAAGGATCAATGTGGTTCTGGTCCAGAAATCAGCAAATTTCTGGCAAGGATTCCACTGTTGCTGTTGAGAAACTTTGTGGAAAAGTGCCAAAATAATTACTTAGGTCTTGAATTTGAATCACATATAAGCAGTGTGATATCGACATCTAAACAACACTCTTTGCTGCAAGGGCTCCAGCAAAAAGCACAGTAACAGAGTTTTCTCCAGGGAATCCTCTCCATGGCACACAGATAAGTGAGACTTCAGTTCTGATAGGAATTCAGTTTCTTGCTGAAGTCTTGCATCTCTCTGACAGTGTATTGCCTGGACAATACATAGTTTCTGTAACCCAATGCACACCTTGGGGTCCACAAGCCTTGGTTCTTGCTAACCTGCACCTAATACTTTCTGGAATTCGGTAAGCAGGATGTGTTCCTCCAGGGAGAGAGTGCATATTCCATTCCAAAAATCTATCTCTTGAATTTCCATGTGTAGGCATGGAATTCTCAGTTTGGTCTGGATACTCTTAAGTATAGTAATGGGTTTCTGCATGTGTGAGACATCCGAATGATCNAAAAAAATGTTTTTGCCACAGCCATGCTGCTGCAGAGCTTGTTGGACATCAGTCTGTTTTCTATCGATTGCCTAGAGTTTACACCACAACATGTGAAAACAAATGTAATTTAGAGAAGGAGCTCAGTTTAGCAATATTCACAAATTGGAGTTGAAAGCCTTTGGATTTGTAAGGTTTGCAAAACAGATAATTTTTAATTTGAAAAACTGCAAAGTTTGCGAGGTTTCGGGAAAGAAAATGAGTTGTTCAATGAATATTTAGGTATTAGCTTGTCTCACTTGATAGCACGTTCATCTCCGAGTTTGAAGATTGTGGATTCAAGCCCATGTTTGAGCTTATGGTATGTGAGCTTAGGCTTACACTCCAATTTAGTGCTGGGGGATGTTTCAAAGCACTTCAGCAGATATGATGTATATTTGTAGGCGATCACGGTAGACAATTGGTGCACAGAAATGACCCTGAAACAGCCATAAAGTGAATAAGCAGTTTCATTTGGGGGATTGTTGGCCAGGACACTGGGAGAAACACCCTTCACTTTTTGAAAGTGCCATGGGGTCTTTAATATACAGGCTAACAGGTAAATTAGACTTGATTCAGTGTCTCATCAGAAACATGGCAGTTCCATTAATGCAGCACACACACCCCCAGCACTGGACTGGAGTGTCAGCCTGAACTTTTAGAGTTGAATGTTCTGATGTAGGCCTCGATGTCACAAACTTCTGAGGCGAAAGTGCCACCGACTGAGTCAGGCTGGTACACATTATTCACTCAGGTTGTTAACTCAGTTTCCTATATGTTTTACAGTGTATGTTTTCATTGAATAATTAGATGAATAGAATATTTTGTACACAATGAGGGTATCCTGTTAAGAGGATTCTACCTTATAGACATTCTCGACATTGAAAGTATAAGTGGAACTTGTTATTTTCAGATTTTATTAAATACAGATCTTATATAACCAGATCTTTTCAAGGTAGATTCCATGAAATGCTATTCTTAACTGAATGTATACAAGGGAATACATTTCATTTCAAGATGTGCAACAGTTAGCTACTGGGGGCAGGGATTCTTTCCATTTGGCTCTTGTTAACCTTGCAAGGCAAAGCCCAAATAGGTACCTAGCTCAACTAGCAATATAGTTTAAGCTAGTTAAACCCCAGCAATGCCGTATTCCACACATTGGGGTATCCAAGGCCTTGTCTACCTGGGCCTAAGTTCTTAAGGATTTGGACATCAGCATTCTTCACTTCAACAAGTTACAGCAGACTCCAACCCAGGCACATGGGAACCTTATACACTATGTGGAACATACAATAGTTTAGTTTGGAAATACTTAAAGATGGTGATGGATTGCTAAGTGTGCCAGATACACAGCTGACCAAAAAAAAGTTACACAATAGAAATAATTTCCAGTTACCTTCAAACAGTGACCTTCAAACAGAATCTGAGAAAATTAGTCATATAATTATTTCACTATGAAATTAAATGCAAATGAACCATCTAAACACATACTAAGCACATTATTATCGTTATCAATATTTATGAGATTTTGAAAATTCTTGTAATAAAGCACTACCCATAATTTAATCCATTTCCTTAAGTTCACTGTATTTATTAAACAATTCTATTTAATTTAAATTATTGTGTGGAACAGAACATGCACTAAAGGGTAACAGTTTACTATTTACTCCATTTCACCAGTTTGAATTATTGTTCTCCATATAGTTGGTACAATTTGAACTGCGGCTTTTTAAATTGAACCTTTATACTGAGGAACAGAATAAAATAGACTGAACAAAAGCCAAAGCGTGGAATGATCTTGCATTCATAATTCTCACAAAGGAGCTTGCCATTGCAATCAGACTGTTTATACTATTCAAGTAGTAAATGATTATAGCCACTGGCCTGCAATGCCTTTGCCGGATTAAAGCATTATATATTTTCTAGGGTATCCAATTGCAATTGTAAATTAGGCATTGGCTAACAAGATATACAATAGTAACAGTAAATAGTAACTGATATCAGCTTTGTAAGTTTTTCTTTAAAATACTAATCCAGTTTGAATTATACATTAGTGAGGTCTAAGTAGCTAAACCACTGATAAATCAGATTGCCTAGAAAATTGAATCCATTAAGGGACAAAATATTCCATTTCTAGACCATTCTCTCATGCTAGAGACCACAAAATCTTTAATTATAAAATCACGAGTACTTACAGTGTATTATAAATGTCTGCTCTTTTTATACTGAGTGCAAAAGGCTTAGCTTGGTTTGTTTGAAGCATGGATTCATTCACTGAAGTGGTTTTGGTTTATCATATTTGCCATTTTATGTAAACGTATACTTTAGTTTACATTGGCTCTTGATATTATGTCTGAAATTCATTTTGTATGCAGAAGTAATAATAATAATAATCCTTTCATTTGATATAGCGCCTTATCACGTCTTCAAGATGTCTCAAAGCGCTTCACAGAATATGCTGTAAAATAAATTGACTGTATATTTTGTGGGCGAAACGTGGCAGCCAATTGCGCACAGCAGTGTCCCTCAAACAGTAATGGATTGAGTGACTAATTTTTTTTGAAGGATTTATTATCCCCGGAAAAGTGATTCACCAATTTTCTAGGAACTGGGTTCCTACTTACTGCTAGATAAACAGAGATGTGTGGAGCAAGGAAACTTGCCCAATATTTCATCTTGCCGGGAATCAAATGGAGGTCCTCTTGCTTGCGAGGCAAGTGCTCTAACCACTGAGCTACAGGATTTCACTAGTAGTACAGTATATATATATCTCAAAATAAAGTCTTTAAACAGCCTTAAATCATTAGTGGTTGTGCCTTGCGCCACAACAACAAAACTATTTTCATTTATATAGCGTCTTTCATGCTGGTAGTGTCTCAGTGTGCCAAGGTGGTACAAAAATAAAAGCAGGAGTGTAAATATAATGGTTAAACATTGACGTTAACTTTATACTGCATTTATACGAAGAAAGTATTAAAACACTTGACTAAAATATTTTATTTTTAGCTATCTTTCCACAATTTATATTTAAGCAAATAAGCACTTGTATACACTCTTATAACTCATTAAGATATTTTTGGTTGAATTAGAAAAGTATTTTATTTTCAACTGAATTGGTTATAGATTTGAGATACTATTGCAACAAACATCAATAGAGTACAACTAACCTGCCTCACAATGGTCTTTTAGATACTTGAGGGGGCGATATATAAATGCAAGTTGTTGTTGTTATAATTATTGAATTTTTAAAGCATCTTCAGCACTTTTACTACTTAAGAAATGTTATAACTGTACATTTCTTTTCAAGAAATCTGTTAAGAAATATCTTTGTCATCAAGGACAAGTTAGGACATTTTAAGGATTTGAATGGAAATGAAATGACCTGTAATATTTATACAGGTTATACCGTAGTGTTTAATGGACTATGAGGTGTTTAATCCATTTGGAAGATCAATCAGAGAAATACATGATGAAAGCAGGTTAGTGCAGGTCATTTGATGAATTTAATAGAAAGTTGTGAAGAATGATTTTTGCAATGACTTGTATTTAATGAACTGTGAGATGTTAAACCAATGGGTTTGGATGAATGAATAATAACTCAATGGACTCAGATGAATAACTAATAGGTCATTATCTGTCAAGGTAAAATTGGGGGCTATTACTGTCCACTGAAATATGCATCATGTATACGAACTCTGAATCCAAGCCTTTAAATTAAACTTATCCTATAATATTCACTTCATAGAATAAGCTTGAAGAGAAACAAAAAAATGAATTTAGGCCTTTTAAAAATGATTGTGTGGAACAGACTATTAATTTTTTTTTCATAGACTTCATTAATATGTTTTGTGCAATTATGGTAATTATTGGTATTTAGTGTTATTAATCACGGAAAGTTCTGAATGAGATTAGAATCTATCTGAGTCCCATTTTAAATATATTATTTTCTTCCACTTTATTTAATAGTAGTGAACCTCCCCCCTGTTTCTCTATGATGAAGCAAAGATGATTCCATGGACTTCAGGACTCAATTGATGTCCAGTATTTTTTCCCCTGCTCTCTAGAATTCATCCTTGAGTTACTTTGTCTCCCTCTCCACCTTTAAAGTATGCCTCATGACCTACTTATTTAAGCATGATGCTGGGTTTCCGCACATGTCAGACACCCAGCTAACCAAAAACATATTCTATCCTTGTGTATAGGAGGATTGAGTTTTGCAGAAAGGATCAGCAATCCAATTCAAGGGAGAGCATTGATTGTATATTTGTAGGTATACTATATTGTATAATTTGCAAACATGCTACATTTGCCTACAAATACATGGTCAATGCACTTTGCAATAAAATCCTGTGAAGTTCTTTGTGATGTCTTGATGATATGATAAAGTGCTGTATCAAATGTAAGGATTAGTATTATATTATTATTCCTGTCCTGCCCTTCAGATAAGAATTTAAGAATGCTTCATGTCCCCTGTCTTATCCATCTATTAACGGGTCGGTGTTCAGCTATTCTGTGCCCACTCTTTGGAGTCACTTTCTCCCTCCCCTCATTCAAGGCCTGTCTCAGGACATACCACTTTGTCTGCACTTTTGGTCATCTTTCCCCTTCCGAAGCCCTTTCAGCCCCCAGCCTTAAGTCAGGTGCCAGTAAACAGTGTCAAGAATTTGAGGGATCCTTCCAATGTGAAAGGCACTATATAAATTGAAATTGCATTGTTTTGTAACAGTGGATTCTCTGATCTTTGTCAGTGAGATCCAAAGTGTAGGCAAGAAAAGTGCAACATACAATGGGAAAAAAATTAAATATATGATCAGCCTGCAAAACCATAACCCTCTTTAACAGTGGGGACTATCAAACAACATTCTAAATACTCTCTTTTTGTTACTTGTGGAGTCCTTGGTTTAATATCTTATTTGAAGGATGCCAGCTCCAACAACTTAACACACCCTCATCACTTCATCGTAGTATCAGCCAGGCAAAATTACTTCAAAGACCAGACGTGGGGCTTGAACTTTCTGACTCAGAGATGAGAGTTCTATCAACTGAGTCAGGCTGCCACACATTGCTAACATTACTAATTGACATTTACAACCAGAAAGAGCTGAAGCAGATCTGTTTTCCACATCATTTGGAGTCCTGTAAGTTAGTGGTTAGAGCAATCGCCTCGCAAGCGAGAGGAGCTGGGTTCGATCCCCAGCAGGGTGAAACTTTGGCCAAGTTTCCTTACTCCTCATGCCTCTGTTTACCTAGCAATAAGTAGGAATCTGGTTGTTAGTCGATTGGCAGATTGCTTTTCCAGGAGTAATAATCGCTTCAAAACAAAAGTACATTTTAAAAAATAATAATAATTTAGTCATTCAATCCATGACTGTTTGTGGGACACTACTGTGTGCAATTGCCTGCTGCATTTCGCCCACAAAATATATAGACAATTAACTTTACAGTAAATTCTGTGAAGCGTTTTGAGACATATCGAAGATGTGATAACTCCCCAAATCAAATGCAAGGAATAATATATATTATATTATTATTTAATCAGACTTTTGCTGTTATCCGTGAATTTAATGCTTTATTTAATAATTAAGCCATTAGCACCCAGGATAAAAATGAGTTGCCTAAAATGAATATTATTCTAAAAGGGAGTTGAAGCTATTTCCACTTAGGAAGAAAGAACTTGCATTTTATAGCACTTTATTATAACAAAACATATCAATTTTTTTTCGGTAATTACTGACAATTGTGTTTGCTGTATTAGTAAATCTGGCAGACAATGCGCACACAATCCCACAAATAGTCCTTGAGGTGAATAACTAATATATTTAAAGGGATTTTTAACCAGAGTACCAGAGGAAAAACCTCCTCTATTGCAATAGTGTCATGGTTTTCAAGATTATCAGGGCGATAAGATCTCAGTTAAGCATCTCATTCGAAAGACAACACCACCAACAATGCAGCACTAATCCAACCACTGAGGTGCCACCCTATACACTGTGAGCTCAAGTGCCATTGAGGACCTTGAACCCACAACCTTCTGACTGAGAGGTAGGAATGCCACCAATTGAGCCAAACTAAACTTAATAATAATAAGTAATAATAGTCCTTGCATTTGGTATAGCTGCTTTCACATCTTTTGGTATTCACGTCATCTCAAAGTGCTTCACAGGATATACTGTAAAGTGCAGTGACTGTGCATTGTGGATGAATTTGTGCATTCCCATGGCAGGAATGCTGTTTCCTTAAACGATTTTGCTCATCCGTCCTCAGTGCCTAGAATTGCAAGCTTCCTGAAAAGCAATGATCTGGTGTGCATTGTAATTGTATTTTAGTACCTCAGTGCATTATAAATTTGTGATCATCAGTCACACATAATGATTTTAATAAGACTATAATAAGATTGACTTTTTGCTTCTAAAGATCATCCCTGGATAAACACCAAAGCACTCTCAGAAAAAAATGTTATTAAAGATCTGTGCCTAAAAGACAAGAATTCCAAAAAACGGTGTGTGTTAAAACAAATGAAGGTGATGTGAAAAAAAATTAAAAGATCTGAACCAAAGAATGCCCACCTGTGAAATATAATAATTCAGAGACACAACATGAATTTCAATGTTGTGTTTACACTGCTGAAAATAAATCTGTCTTATTCCAGTAGGTGGTATTGTGATGTGGAGAAGGAAGCAGGGTTTAAATTGTCCCCTCCACATTATTTTAATGGTGGCCAGCAGCGTCCCACAAACAATTGTAGATTGAATGACCTTTTTTTATTTGGATGGATTATAACTCCCGGAAAGCAATCTGCCATTCAACTAACAACCGGGTTCCTACTTACTGCTAGGTAAACAGGAGTAAGGAAAATTGCGTATGGTTTCGCCCCGCCCAGGAATCAAAACCAGATCCTCTTGTTTGCGATGCGAGTGCTCTGACCATTAAGCCCGGACTAATTTAATAACATTAAAAAGATTCTGGTCAAGGTTCTTGAGAATGGTCCAAGAGCTTTCAATGGCTTCAAATGCGGGCAGGTGGGAGGGGGTGGCAAGTCCAATGCAAATTGCAACCAATGTGCTTTTACTGTGTGAATTGAATCACTCCTGAAA
Source organism: Callorhinchus milii (assembly GCF_018977255.1). Lineage (NCBI taxonomy): Eukaryota > Metazoa > Chordata > Chondrichthyes > Chimaeriformes > Callorhinchidae > Callorhinchus > Callorhinchus milii. Next base: position 21,267,685 of record NW_024704744.1, read on the forward strand.
CTACTTCTTTCAAGGTTGTGACGGGAACTGAGCTGCACTCTGATCAGCATTTTCTGAACTCCTGTTTAAACTGTTGTTGTGGTGCATAACTACAACATTCAGGACAATTTGTGTCTTGTAAAACAGAGTATAATGCATAAATAAAAAAAGAGTAATAATCCTTACATTTGATAAAGAACCTTTCATTTCGGGAGGATGTCCATTAATCTGGTTGAATATATAAATGACTTCTTTGTGTTCTAGTAGATAAATGATAAATGGTTTAGAATTGAACTGGCAATTGGGGCTAATTTCAAGATTTAAACCAATAATAATAATCCTTGCATTTGATATAACACCTTTCACATTGGGAAGACATCGCAAAATGCTTCAGATATTTTAAATGTAATGTGGATTGACTGCATTCTATAGGTGAAACACAGCAAAACGATTTGCACACAGCAACGTCCCACAAACTGCCAGGAAATGAATGATCAATTTTATCTGTCGAATTGTAGGACAGGACACAGAGAGAAATTCCCTTCCTTTTTCGGATAGTGTTGTGGGATCTTTATTGTAGCCAAACAGGCAAATGGAACTTTAGTTTGTTCTTTCATCCAAAGGGTGTCACCTTCAACAAAGCAACACTCCCCCAGTACTGCGCTGCAGTGTCAGCCTGGACTATCAGCTCAAAGTCTTGATGTGGGGCTTGAATCCACAAGCTCTCAGTGGTGCGCGTGCTACCAACCGTGCCACGCTGACACTTGAACCCATATTTTGTTTCATAAATGATTCTGGCATAGATTGTGTGAATGGCTAATTGAACAAAGTTACCAACATGTCTGAGTTTCTGAAAATATATTGTCTCAATGTTAATTACAGTACTTTCCTTTTCACTGATCTATTTTAAAAGCTGCCAAATGAAATGAATCCCAGAGTTGAATGGCGTCATCTGTCTTAATGATGATGAAAATTACTTTTGGTTATATCGAGTGTTTTAATGAATGTTTTGTGCTGTAATATACTCTGCCTATAGTCCCTCAAAATCATAAGATCACTTTTGGTTCAGAACCTGGTCCTCCTATCATTTCTATCCGCTTAATGTTTTTGTGATGTAATTTCACCTTTAAACCCAGAGCAAGCAAAAAAGAGGATTAATATAAAAGCCCAAAATACCTTGCATACATATACTGTAGGTTAATCCATAGTTTAAAATTTTGATTGAAAATGAAGAGTTATTTATATTGATAGCAATTTTTGGATTAGTAAAATTAAAATGTATTTCAATGACTACATCACTTAGGAAAAAACCTAACTGGTTGCTATGGATAGTTAATGAACTAAAACATAATTGCTTCAATAGCAGAAGAAACACTATGCTAAGAGAATAATTAGATACATGTAGCAGCATCTTAAGACAGGAAATATTTTCCCAATAGCAATCTGACACAGAAATTCACTTTCTTTTTCTTGTCTTAGTAATAATTATAATAATAATATAATCATCATCATCATCATTACTATTGCAATTGACATTGTACTTTTAGTTTTAGTAGAATATTTCAAAGTGCTTCAAAAGATTTACTGTAAAGTGTATTCACGGTGTACATTGTGTGCGAATGATAACCAAATTGTGCACAATAATATCCCAGAAATAGCTATGGAAGAAATGATAAGTTTTATCTGGCAGATTATTGTCTAGGACACTGGGAGAAACTCCCTTCTCTTTTCAAAAAGTTGAATAGCCTTTTTTTGTTCGATTTTTTTAATACTTGTAATCAATAACGTTTACCTGAAATAGTTAAGAGAAAACTTCAATGACATTTACATCTGATATCCAATTTTTCTCTCAACTTTGGAAATTATGACATTTTATGCAGAGAGGGGAAAAACAACCAAGATTCCTGCTCCTAATCTCTCTACTTTTTGTGCAGCTGGGTGGGGAGAGCTTAGGCTTAGCTGTGACACCATTTTCAGTTCAACATTTACCACCAAGGCTCATTCATTAACAATGGTCACTTGGGTGGGGAAACCAAAGTGCTCCGGGAAGCTACCTCACGTGAAGAACGCTATATAAATGCAAGTTGATGTTGAAGTTGTTGAAAACAGAGACCAATCATCAGCTGTGGAATTGCACTCTTCCTCCTGTCAAGAGGAACACGGACCAGGAGCAGAGACTTATGCCAACGGAGAAAAAAATATTAAAAAAGACATTTCATATCTGATTAAAGCTGCGTTTTCCTCATTGTGTCAGAATTAATAATTCCTTCTGAAAATGGTCTCAGATATTCTGTTCAATGGAAGCTCCCAAAGAGTTTTTCAACAACCTCATCAATTAATTATCTTGAAGTCTGTCTCAAGCTTCTCTATTAAAGAGTCATACAATGTTGCAGCACAGAATAACAACAACAGCTTGCATTTATATAACATCTTTCACGCAGAATAGAATATCAGAAGACTGCAACTAGCTTTCGGGCTTATTTCCTGTACCTGTTAATATTCCTCTTCAAGCACTTCAATTGTTCACATCTAAAACAAATTGTATCAGATGTGCCTGACTGAGTGTTGGAGTGAGTTGGTCAGGATCAAGGGCATTTGATTCCAATGGTGGGCAATGTGGAGATCAAAAATAACAATCCTTGCATTTGATATAATATTTAAACATCAAGAGAACATCAAACATTGCATTTCCCAGGATTTATCGGAAAGTGTAGAGAATGTATATTTTGTAGGTGAACAGAACAGCCAATTTAGCCCACAACAAACTCCTTTCTCTTTTCAAGTGGTTTCACAGAATATTTAATGTTCACCTGAATAGATGGGATCTCAATTTAATGTCTCACCCAAAGGATGGAACCTTTGACAAAACATTGCACCTCCAGCATTGCATTAGTGTTTGGCTAGACTGTGATCCCAAATTCCTGATGTGGGGCTTGAACCCACATCCTTCAGTGTCAGTGGCGAGTGAGCTAGGTTGATACCTGAGGCAGAGGTTGTGGAACCAGGAAGTGAGAAGCCACTTAATAGTGATAACTATTGCAACAAAACTTTATCAGTAGGGCAAAACTAAGCATGGAGCCACCAGCTTCGGGTGCCATAGAGTGGGTTGAGCGAGGGAGGAGTTGGTTTCCATATTGGCTAAATGGCTTTCAGGACAACAACAACAACAAAATTACATTTGTATAGTGCCTTTCATGTCGAGGATGTTCCAAGTTGCTGGAAACACTGTCAACAAGCTGGGAGACTTCTCCTTCCAGAGTTCAAGAGCTCTGGGATGCTATCCTGCGTGAGGGGTGCTATATAAATGCAAGTTGTTGTTGTCACGGAGTCCTTTGTGCTGGGGCAGAGGGATTATAAGAATTATTCCAGTCAGCAGGAAAAAGAATTAAGAGAAGAGCACGTATGGGATACAATGTTGTTTGCTGTGTGTGTTGTTACATGGTTTAAGTTTGTTTAAAGAAAAGTAAAATAGATTGTTCACCAACTCAAATGTAGCTACCATCAACTGCTTCTTCTGTGGAACCCACATGCCTGCTACAAATTAATGGACTTGGGCATTCAAGATGGAGGCAGATACCTATTTGTTAGGTCAGGGAATTAAGGGATATGGGGCAAGGACTGTACTTGAGGTGTAGATCAGCCATGATGTTATAAAATGGAAGAACAGGCATGAGGGGCTGAATAGCCTACTCCTGTTTCTATGTCTATGTATTCACGTGCCCACTGCAAATTTCAGCTCTGCCTTAGCTAAAGTTTATGACTGAGAATATATTGCAGTGATTCTCTGATCTACTCATGCTTCATGTTGAGAAGGAGCTGATGTAACACAGAAAACTTTGACTATCACTGGAGCTTCTGCTAATGTCTTGGAAATGAGAGTTAGATAGCTTGCCAATACTCAATCATATGATGAGTCAGCTAGAAATCCATTGTTAATGTAATCAAAAACCCCAAATAGTTGCCAACACACATTAAGCTTATTTGGCAATATCCGCTTTATCCTTTCATCGCACTGCAGAATTGCAAAAAAAAAAGTCAAAACGGAAGATCGTTAGTAAAACTATTCTGAATATATTACCAGGAAGACTACAGATCAAGTAATACATGCAAGCCTATAATTCAAGTCAGGATTTTGCTGATGTTCATAACCCATTCAAACTTCATAACTGCCCTTGATCACAGTGTCAGAATTGCTTCCATTAATTAATAGCTGCAATGTATTGCCAGTTAGCTATCATCTTATATGTAAATAATTCAGTGTAGTCATAATGTAAAAATATTTTAGTAAAACAGAGTACATTACTTCCCTGTAGAATTATCTGTCGGTCATATGCCATTGCTATCAGGAGTATTTTTGTTTTTATTTCTATAAAGTTTATGGATTGATTAACAAGAGTGTAGTACTGTATTTGCACCCTACTCAGATTATTGTTCTTTCCTGTGTTTTATATAGCTCTTGACACTTTTCCACTTACATCCTTGGCAATGACAATGTATTCCAATGTACTTTCCTGAAACTAAATGGCAAAAAGACAGGTAATAATTCTAAAACAAGAACAATAGATTGCATTTATATTGCACCTTTCACCTCAGGAGGATGACTCAATGCGCTGGACAGTCAAGGGTTTGAACCCAAGCTGGGAGTTGGAATCAAGAAGGTTGGAGAGCAAGGGGGTTGGGGGTGGAAGGATGCCTGCCTTGAATGAGGCAAAGGAGGAAACGAGGCAAAGAAATTCTGGGATAGAGTTCCAGAGGTAGTGGTGAAGGTAAGCAATGATGCAGAAATGGGGAAAGGCAGACCAGGTCATTATGCAGGCCGGAGCCTGCTGAGTGGAGGCAACAGAGAGATTAGCAGGTCAGAGAGGTAGGAGGGGGAAAGGCCATGGAGGGCCTTGAAAGTAAGGACTAGAACTTTGAACTCGATTCTCTGAGGAATGGGGAGCTAGTCGAACTGGGCGAGGGTGGGTGTGATGGGGTCACGGAGACTGGTGTGGGAGAGGACATGAACTGCAGAGTTCTGGATGATCTGCAGCTTGTGGAGGGAAGAGTTAGGAAGGCCGACAAGCCTTGGTGTAGTCAAGCCTAGTTGTAATTAAGGCATGTATGAGGGTTTCAGTGGCCTGAGGGGTGAGACTGTGGTGGAGTTGAGCAATGTTGCAGAGGTTGGGGAAGGCAGAGTGGGTCATATGGGGGAGAAAGGACAGTTGAGGGTCGAACACAATACCTAGGTTCCTAACTGGCTTGGTAAGGTGGACTGTGCATCCTTGGATGCTGACGCTGCCAGTGCCTGAGGTGCGGAGGCAGCGGTGCGAGCCAATCAGGAGAGCCTCGGTCTTCTGACGTTCAACTGTAGAAAATTGGTTCTCTTCCAGGACTTGATGTCTGACTGCCAGGACATCAGTGGTTCTGGGGGGTCGACGGTGGAGGCAGAGAGATAGAGTTGGGTGTCATCCATGTACATGTGGAAGTTGACTCCAAGTTTCTGGACTGGCTCGGTGAGGTGGAGAAGGCAGCCATTTCAGGGCTTGAGGTTAGGAGGCACTGATTGGAGCCCAACAGGAGTGCCTCCATCTTGTTGACATTCAACTGGGAAATTGGGTAAAAATAACTAAATCCAATAAACTAGGTGCTTTAGCATTCCCGTATATCAAGTTTACAAGTTACTTTATATGGTTGATCTTGAGAGGGCAATGATGTTCATTCATTTCAGATGTTCTGTAATTATATTTGACATTTTTTACCCAAAGGAACATAGGACAAGGTTGATAGATAATGAGATCTACTTGTCAGATAAAATCTTTTGGGAAGTTAGGGTGAGTATAAAACAATGCCCTTACCTGAAACTTACCATGGAGTGAAAAATACAATATGTAGTGTGATCATTATCATTGCTGACCACTACCACATCACTGAAAGTTGAGTTTATCTTTAATTGCAGATATGAACAATTCCTCACTCCTTCCACTCCTCTTGGACTGAAGTACATTATTTGGAATGAAATCTCTGACTGGCTTACTGTATATTTGTAGATGATTGTGGCAGCCAATTTGCTCACAGCAATGTCCCATATACAGCCATAAAGTAAATAACCAATTTTATCTAGGGAAGAGTTGGCTAGTCCACCACGAAAAACTTGTTTCTCTGTACTATGTAGTGTGTAGTGAATGTGGTAGCCAATTTGCTCACAGCAATGTCCCATATATAGCCATGAAGTAAATGATCAATTTTTTGTGGAGGATTGTTGGCCAGGCCATCAGGAAAATCTCTCTTCTCTTTTCAAGTAGTGCCTTGGCATTTTTAATGTCTACCTGGACAAATACTACTACTACAAAATAGTTGTCATCTGCTTCATTGAATACCAGGGTCACTCAAGGAGATGTTGCATTTTTCGCCTCTATGTGATTTCTCACTTTCCCCCCATTTATGTCCTTGAGCATCCTTGTGATATTTATCACCAGTGATAATTAACGCATCACAGCTCCCAGGTTTCACCGCTGTGACTTTGAGGCAATGAAAAAAAATCTTCACTACTCACTGTTTAGTGATTCAGATATTTTACTGCAAAAGAAATGAGGGTCGGGTATACAGACTGGAAGCATCAAAAAAAGGGGATGGAGTTGGATGATGAGTGGATGATTTTATTGATGCGGAAAAGGACTATTGGAGGACAGGGAGACAAAAGATGATTCTTCTTTTGAATAACATTATGTTTAGCAGCTCGAAAAGTGCACTTACAGAGGTTATGAGAAAAGATCAAGCTTAACGCTGAAAATACTATGTCAAGAAATGTAACTAATCTGCAAATAATTGAACTAACATTCATCTTTGTGGAGAAGCCCAATAACAGTGGAATATTATGGTAATATTTATTGGTTGAATAAGATATGAAATGTTCATAAAACATAATAAATAATATTAATAATCATTGAATCATTGAACCTATCATGCTATGAAAATATCTCAAGGTGCTTCACAGGAAAGGTAATTACTGTATATTTGTAAATGAATGTGGTAGCCAATTTTCTCACAGCAATGTCCCATGAAGTAAATGACCAATTTTTTGTGGAAGATTGTTGGCCAGGCCATCAGGAAAATCTCTCTTCTCTTTTCAAGTAGTGCCTTGGGATCTTTAATGTCCACCTGAACAGGCAGACAGAACCTTGGTTCAACATATTATCTGAAGGATTGCACTTCTGACAATGTAGCACACCCCAGTACTGCATTGGAATGTCAGCTTTTAGCTCAAAGAAGCACAAAACAATCAAAGAGTTATTCAGCTTCATCAAGACTCTGGTTTCAGGATCAAGTGTTCTTCAAAGCCAAAGTCAACTAAGTAAAACTTCACAATATTCTTCCATGGCCATATTGCAAATAATCAAACCTGGTCTCACACCACATGTGATAATTACTATTGGTGATAATTATTACATCATGGAAATTTGCAGTTGAACAAGTTGACAATCAAAGAATGGCTGGGGTCTGAAGCTGGTCTGGGAACCCACTATAGCCATCATTAGAATGACTGCACAGGGAATGTGATTAGAGATGTATTTAGTTAACCATTGTTTAATATCTTGTGTTTCACCTTTGATGTTAGTTTCGTGTCTGGAATTAATTTAATATTTCATTATTAAATTCTTCCATTCCATGTTTACATTGGTATTATAATCATCAAATTTTAAATTAGTGGATTTGACAAATGCTTTCTTTTGGTCAATGCAGATTTCACTGTATTTTGAATTGAAAATCAGGAAAGGATGGACAAGAGCAGAGAATATTGGGATGATGAATATTTAGAGAAATCGAATCCAAAGCAGTATCAATCTATCACACCTTTAGATGAAGTAATCAGGGAGTTGCTTGAATTGTAATTTAGTTCCAGAATGGTTTTGATTTGACTTAAACTGGAATTGCATAAACCTGCAGTGAAATGTCTCAGTGTATGTGGTGGCAGATGGCAACCATAGCTGACTCATTCTCATCAATCTTTTTCACAAAATCAGGGTATTTACACAGACACACATGGCTAGTGATCGTTTAGAAAATTGATCAATTGGGACACTGATCGATTGGGACATTGACCGATCAGGACATTGACCGATTGGGACATTGACCGATTGGGACATTGATCGATTGGGACATTGATCGATTGGGACATTGATCGATTGGGACATTGATCGATTAGGGCATTCATTGATTGGAACATTCTTTAGTTGGGAATTGACAAGAAAGAATATTCTAACATTGTGAACTGATGAAAATTATCATTTCAAATGTCACATTTTTCATTCTGTGTTGCCTAAATGTTGCCAGAGTAGATCTGTCAAATCCATCCACTGACACATTGCCAAGCCAAGCCCCATGAATTTCTAGTATTAGTGAAGAAGATTCGTAGAGCAGCAAATTATTTTGTTTTGTTTTGTGGGTGTGTGATGAGTGGAGAAGGGATGGCAAGAACAAGGTAAAGATCTGAATGTATGACTACTGAATAGCAAGAGGAAACACTTTGCATAAAATAAAAAATAAAAGAAATTCTTCCATTTGATATAGTACCTTTCATGTTGGGAGGATATTTCAAAGCACTTCACAGGATATACTCCAAAACATATACTCTAAAATGGAGTGATTCTGTATTTAGTGGGTGAAAGCAGGAGCCATGTAGTGAATGAACAATTTTATTTGGGGGATCTTTAACGTCCATCTGAGTTGAGAGCTGTTTAACACCTCATCTGAAAGATGCTATCTCCAACAATATAGTGCTCCCCTAGGACTGCACTGGAATGTAAACACATCATAATAATAATAATCCTTGCATTTGTTATAGCGCTTTTCACGTCGGGAGGACGTCCCAAAGCGCTTCACAGAATATACTGTAAAGTGAATTGACTGTATATTTGTGGGCCAACGCGCCAGCCAATTGCGCACAGCAATGTCCCACAAACAGTCGTAGATTGAAAATGACCAATTTATTATTGTTTTTTGTTTTGGAGGGATTATTATTAGGCGTGTGGAGCAAGGAAACTTGCCCAAGGTTTCGCCCTGCCTGGAATTGAACTCAGGTCTCTCGCTTGCAAAGCGAGTGCTCTAACCACTGAGCTACAGGACTCCACATGAGTTGTAAGTCCCAACATGGGGCTTGAACACTGCCCCCTCCTTACACTGCTTTGCCCCCATTTCTTCCTCCTCCCTCTCAACCACAATCACCCGGATGAAGTTCACCATCTGCTGCCTCGAACCGCTCCCCTTTCAGCTGCTGGTTACTCAACTCCCCCTCCTCTCCCCCCTTCTGGCCAACACGGTCAACCAGTCTCTCTCCTCAGGCTCTGTTCCACTCCCCCTGAAAAACACTGTTATCACACTCTTCCTCAAAAAACAACACCCTTGAATCCTCTAATCTCTCACACTACCATCCCATCTCTAACCTACCCTTCTTTGCTAAAGTCCTGGAACACATTGTTGCAGATCAACTTTGGTCCACTCCCTCCTCGAGGCCCCTGCAGTCTGGTTTTCACCCTGCCCACAGCACAGAGACAGGGTTTGTCAAATTGATAAATGATGTCCTCTCTATCTGCAACCAGGGCTCCCTCTGCCTCCTTATCCTCCTGGATCTCACTGCCGCATTCAACACAGTCGACCAAGCCGCCTTCCTCCAACTACTTCTCCCTCATCCACCTTAGTGGGAATGCACTCGCATGGTTCGAGTCCTACTTGACCAACTGCCTCCACTTCATCTCGGCAAATGGTTTCTCCTCCCACCCTCACCCGGTCACCTGTGGGGTATCCCAGGGCTGCATCCTTGGCCCTCTTCTTTTCTCATCTATATGCTCCCTCTTGGTGATGTCAGCGCAGACATGGGGTAAACTTTCAGATATAATAATAATAATCATCCTTGCATTTGATATAGCACTTTTCATGTCGGGTGGATGTCCCAAAGCGCTTCACAGAACACACTGTAAAGTGAATTGACTGTATATTTGTGGGCAAACGCGGCAGCCAATTGCGCACAGCAATGTCCCACAAACAGTCGTAGATTGAAAATGACCAATTTATTATTTTTTTTTTGGAGGGATTATTATTAGGCTCTGTGTGGAGTAAGGAAACTTGCCCAAGGTTTCACCCTGCCTGGAATTGAACTCAGGTCTCTCACTTGCAAAGCGAGTGCTCTAACCACTGAGCTGCAGGACTCCATAAATATATAGATGTATGCGGATGACACACAAATCTACTTTGTTTCCTCCAGTATTGATTCCAGGTCCGCCGATGTTCTATCAGCTTGTCTGGTAGACATCAGGGCCTGGATGAGTGCAAACTTCCTGCAACTGAATGTGGACAAGATGGAAGCCATACTCCTTGGTCCCCATCAACATCTTCACTCCCGTGGAGCTGAACTCCTCAACCTCCTTGGGCTCTCCATCAGACTCACCGAACCAGTGCTCAATCTAATAACAATAATCCTTGCATTTGATATAGTCCTTTTCACGTCTTCTAGACGTCTCAAAGAGCTTCACGGAATAGACTGTAAAGTGAATTGACTGTATATTTGTAGGCGAATCTAGGTGTCCTGTTCGACTCCAAGCTGCCCTTCCTCCCCCACATCTGGTCCCTGACCAGGGATGCCTGCTTCCACCTCCATATTGCTCGCCTCAAGCCGTACCTTACCCCAAATGCAGCCAAAATGCAGTCACCACCCACCTGGATTTCTCAAACGCACTCCTCGCCAGTCTCCCCAGCTCCACTATTCAAAAAATCCAGCTCATTCAGAACTCTGCTGCCTGCATACTTACCTAGACCAAACTACCCCATCTCACGAGTTCTGGCCAGGCTCCACTGGTTCCCCATCACCGTCCACACATTCGTATTCAAATCCATTCACTCCCTGGCACCTCCCCACCTCGACGATCTCTTCACTCCCCAATCCACCTCCCGACACCTCCGCTCAACTGGCACCGGCCTCCTGCTTGTCCCTCGCACCCTCCATTCCTCCATTGGAGGTTGCTATTTTCAGTCACTACGCCCTAGAACTCAGGAACACTCTCCCTCAATCCCTCCGCCTTGGCCCCTCTTTCCCCTTTTTCAAGTCCTTCCTGGAAACTGTCCTTTTTGACCGTGCTTTCGACCGTCACCTCCCCTCTCCCAGCTTGGAGTCAGCCCCTGCCACCGTTAAGCTCTCTGAGACGCTATGTAAGTGCAAGTTGTTGTTTTTGAACCCACAAGCTTCTGACTCTGAGGCAAGAGTGCTACCAGCTGAATCAAGCTGACACAACTAGTTAAAGAAATGCTCATTGCTCAACCATGGCTCATTACGCATAGTAATATTGTGATAACTATTTTAATCAGTTCTCAGGTAACCAAGGATAATAAGATGTGCTATTCCACTCAGTATGCATCAGACTGCTTTACATCCACCCCACTGTCGGTGGTCAGACTTTTAGAATATCTGCCCCAGTCGCTCCATTCCAGAGTCCCATTGACTCACCTCTTCCCTTGCCTCCTTCAAGGACCACCTCAAAACCTTCCGCTTTGATCATACTTTTGGCCATCTTTCTCTCTCCCTTCCGCACCTCAGCCCCCTGGACCCTGGACACCCGACATGAAAGGTGCTGTATAAATATAAATTTGTATGTATTGTATGTATGTGAGTAATGTATGATATTACCATTCATCTTAAGTCAAAAAGATTTGCTAAAATAGTGCAGGAAAGATATATGGAGTGCAAGTGCAACTGTTAAGAATGCCTTAGTAATGATTACCATTATCAAATGACCTCTCACCCTATTACTGTAGTTACAATGTTATTATTGACTCAAACAATGTGGAATAGCACGACACTCTAAGCAATCATCAATTGGTCTCATGTCTGAGATACTATTCTTATAAAAGGGATCCTGACCAAAGTGACACAAATGACTTTGTGGATGATTTAGATGCAGAAGTTAAAATTACTCACCTCCCAGCAAAAACAGTCCCCTGGAAACTCTCATCAGTATTGTGCCTATAATAAAATTATCAGTGTGCCTGAAGTGGCAGAGGGATGCAGTTTAAATTTCTGTTCCATACATTATTTACACCCTGACATTCTCCTCTGCTTTGAATTTGCCTTTGGAGCTAGAAAGCCCACACTACATGATTATCAATGATGGGTGGTCACACCCAAATATCAACCTATCGTTCTCTTTCAGATGCCAAACAACCTGCTTGTGCATTTTCGGCATTTCCTATTTATAGTCTTACCTTAAAGACCAATATGCATTCCCCTCCAATCAAACATTCTCCTGGTGAGAATTAAATCTCTCCTTTGCATTACCTTGGGTGGTAATCAGTCTTTATCTTCCCTTAAGCTATCTAATTTTCTTCAGTCTTGTGACTCCAGATAGATGATTTACCTCTAAAATCTTTAACATGCTTATTGAGAACAATCAATCTTGGAACATGGGCCAAGACCTCCAAATCATTACTCTTTGTCAACATTTGCAAAAAAGGTGCCTCTGGATATCACATGATGAAATCACGCCCATCTGATGATTGTAAAATTTCCCCAAATTGATGGTTCTGTTTTGTTTGCCAATTTTCTGCACTGATTTTCCGAAGGTCTGGAACAGAACACTGTTTTCCATTATTGGTACCCAGTATTGGCATCACATGCTCCCAGGTCAGGTAAAGCACTGGCCGAATGCAGAGTAAAGCTGAGTAAAGCTCGCTCTGTCTTGCCTATTGTGGCATAATCTTATCATCAAAAGAGCAGCCCTATTGTCACACACACACAATGGTGAATGACCTCATTCGCAGTTTTTGTTTGGTCAGATGGGTATCTCAATTATGCAGAAACCCGTCACCATCCTTAAAAGTATCCAATGTAGACCACATATGTATTCTGCAAGCACATGGAAATTCGCACATCTGGAATGGAATGCACACTTTTTCCCTGGAGGAACATAGCTTGCTTATACAAGTTGGTAAGAGCCAAAGCTTGGGTACCCCAGAGTATCTGTTGGGTACTGTTGATGTGTAACACTAACACTTGATTGCCAAACAAACATTGTTTGGCAATTTTCCCACTGTTTATCCAGCTAGAGCCACCATACATTTAGGGTTTTGGCTTTCAGAGTTAACAGGAATTGGTTCATCTCCAAGGACGTCCCACTTCATTGCCAGTGCCTTTTATAAGATTTTGTTCTGCGGCTTATTTCCATGGAATTTCAGTCCCCAATGCAACTGCATATAAATTCCTATGCAAATGAGTATGCAATGTGCTCACCACATAGTTCTTCTGCTTTGTGGGCTATTACCCCTCCAGTCTCCACAGCTAACATGTCATCTGTCCAAACTGTTCTTCATTAACTGTGCATTGGGTGGTGAAGTCTTGGGTTACATATAATTTCAGATGAACATTAAATAATAATCAAAATGAATCACATCAGATGTAATTCTGTAAACAAAGGTAAACAAAGGCTGGATTTTTTTCATTTTCATTTGACTTCTAATAAAAACATAATGGAATCAACAAAGACATTGTTAATCTATCTAAGTGCAGATTAAATAAACATTGGAATATAAAATGTCTGCTATATGAAATGATGAAGTACTTATGCAGATCAATATGAGTCTTGTGCCTTAAAACTATTTCTACTCAGCAATGACAGCTGTGAATGTGAAGCAAGTGGAAGAGGTACTTTGTTACCTGAGGCAAAAGTTCCATCAGATAGTTTTCAGGTTAGTTACCAGTGCAAATCTGTAAGTTACAAATATGCTACATGATATTGTTAAGGGGACTGGCTGTATATTTGTAGATGAATTTGGCAGTACAATTGTGCAGAGCAATTTCCCAAATACATGAAACGAATGACCGATTTTATTTTGGGGGATTGTGTGCTAGGACACTGCCCAGTATTGCGCTGGAGTGTCATCTTAGTCTATGTGAGGTCATGTCCTGACCTAGAGCTTGAACCCATTATTTTCTGGCTCAGAGGCAAGAGTGCTATCATTGAGCCAAGCTGAAACACAATCTAGTAGGTATCAGCCTGGCTCAATTGGTAATACTCTTGCCTCTGAATCAGAGCATAGTGAGCCAATCCAATCGTGTAATCTGGAGAATATTGGGCCAGTCATCCCCTCATTCCCCCCACATCTGCACCCTCAGCTTCATTGCACAATCAGAATTGTCAAGCACATTGGGATGTCCTCCTGATGTGCAGATCGCTGTGTAAGTGTAAATTTTATGTATTGCATTCACACCAAGAGGCCTGGATTCTTACCCTGCCTTAGATCAACTCCATGATACACAGCTTTCCCAATATCATCATGTTTAAAAGCATAACACCACTACAACACCGTGTCTGCTATTTCTGTTTGTAATAAGTAAATTCTAATTATTAAAAGGGACAACATGGGAAAGGCCAATGATTAAAGTAATGCATCACTGCAACAGAATCTCCCCGCCCACATCTATAGCTCCTGAAATATTTCTGTGTTGCTGAGTACAAACCCTTTTACATTTTCAAATACGAATAATTCTACTGACTCTGTGAACTCTGGGAATTGGATCAGAGTTGTGTTCCTATAAGTCAGAGTGACATACTTCCAGATGGGAATCACCATTTTACACACTCTGATTCCTTATTAAGGAATCCTGTTAAAAATGTTGGGGGTAGGTTGGTTGGTGTAGTGGATAAAGATGCAGCTTACAGATATCCATGCTAAGTTTGCTGGGCTCAGCTGGGGCTGCATTGAGAGGCTAAATTTTCCCTGTCCTTCCTAAGGATAGGGTTGGGAAAACTAGCCAGGGTTCCTGCTTCTCTTCCCTCTTCAGCACACTCTTTGTGGTGGCAGTTGGGTGGGGAGAGGTCAGGGTCGACTGTGATGCTCTCGATAGTTGACCTGCCTGCTGTCACTCACTGCCAAGGCTCTCATTTGGAACAAGGGCATTTGAGGGGAAACTGGAAGGTAAACAGTGTCTGTAGAGCCAGACCTTAGTAGAAAAGGCAGGGGAGACTCTGAACTCAAAGTCCCGTTGTGGGTCTTGAACCCACAACCTTTTGACTTAATGACTAAATACGATTAGTGATTAAATAAAATAGTTTGGAAATGTGCAAATGGGGAGGTTAGGAGGAACTGTTTATGCTCAGAGTAGGTGGGTTTGGAATGCCCCATTGGGGGAGGTGGCTGAGGTAAAATCCATATTAGCTTTCAATAGGGAACTAGATAAATACCTACAAAGGAGTGAACTGCAGTAGTATGGGGAAAGGGCAGGTAAATAGGATGGAAAGAATCACTCTTGAAGGAGCCAGCACAGACACGATAGGCCAGATGGCTTTCTTCTGTACTGTAAATTTCTGTATTTCTGTGGGACCAGAAGCAACAACGGAATTGGAAAAATACATAGACACTCTACAATTTAAAAAAAACATTCACCTAAACAGGCAAACAGGACCTCAGCTGAAGGATAGCACATCCGACAACACAGCTCTCCTGCAGCAGGAGCCTCGCCTACCAGCTTAAACCCACAATTGTCTGATCGAAGATGGAGGCACATGAACTGTGATCAGGGCAAGGCTGGCACCTGTTTATCATAAATTTTAAATCTGTTCTAGGATCGTTTGCAAGGGGAAGAAAATATATCATTGCACTGCAATGATTTTTTTCCGTACAGAAATTTACTCAATTCTAATTATTCCCTAATGTTGGTGAACAGAGCTAAAAACCCTCTAATTTAATGAGTTCTGAAAATCACTCATTAAATGTGGATTAGGACACATTGGGGGAGAAATTCCATTTGAGTCTTGATTTACTCTATTTTCCTCCCATCTCGGAGTGTGCAGAAATTGGCAAATTGTTGAATTCAGCCTGAACTTTTAAGTCAATTTTCTGCAGTTCCTAAAAGAATTTACAAGAATTAGCTTCAAAATTAAGACTGCCAGAAATAAGAATTTGCAATTTTTGGACACTTTGACGTGCTAAGAAAATAAAATCCATATCCAGGTGGAATTTCTCCTCTGCTGGAATTCAAATGCAATATGTGCAACATCTAGTTATCAAATATCTGATTATGAAATTTACAAAATGTCAAATTGCAAATCTTTTATTGTCAAAGTCTGGAAAAACCCCTTGAGCCAAACACATACCCATATTGTTCTCACTGGCTGAATTAGTGACTTGAATTTACATAATGCTTGCATTTGATATAACACCTAATCATGTCTTCGAGACATCTCAAAGCGTTTCACTGGAATCACTGTAAAGTATAGTCACTGCGTATTTTGCAAGCAAATACAGCAACCAATTTGCATTCAGCAGTATCCCACGAACAACCATGAAGTGAACGACTGATTTTATTTTAGGGATTCTTGGCCAGCACACCAGGAGGAACACCCGACACACATTTGAATTGAGAATATCTCGTTTTAGACATTATTTATAGCAAAGTGCCTACCTGTGCGTTCAAGCTGTCCAAATATTTACATATAAAGCGACTATCTTGCCAATCTTTCATTCTCTTCCCAAAATCTTGCTTGGTGGTAGGAAATAGATATGGAGTAATTTAAGTTGAGTACATTTTCTATCTAGAAACAGAGATCAATGATGTGCCTTCAGACACTTGCCTGAGACAAAACAGAAATTTGTTTAAAAGCAATTAAACAATGGAAAGCTTGCGGTAATGTCTGTAATTAATGTATTTTAAATGAAACTGCAAGCAACTAAGTTGCATTTGAGATTGTTCTTGCTGTCAATGTTGATTTGTGAACAAAATTCTTCACATAATATCACACAGCACTGTACATTTTAATATCAGTCAGACTAATGACTCCATTGAATGATCCAAAATTCAGGTACTGTCTCGGAATGCTGATCTGATAATGTAAAGATTTAATTACATGAACAAACAAATTCACTCCTCCAGGTAGCGACATGGATAATCCAATGAATCATCGTCAACTTTCAAACTATAGAAAGCTTCTTTGCTGTTCATACCTCCGAACAAAAGGCTTTTGAGATTAGATAAGACACTAAACCAGCATCCCCATTGCCTGCTTTGGTGAACTTAAAAGATGCAATGGCATTATTCGAAGAGAGAAGGGAGTTTGTCCTGTTGTCCAGTTGAACAATCTCCAGAAAGATTCATATTGTGGCTGTTTATTGGATCTTGCTGATGCGGGTGTTGTGTTTGCCTACAATCACTAGACTTGGCAGGAATTAAAGTACTTGTGAAACATTTTGAGAGATTTATAAATGATAAGGTGCTCTAAAAGTACAAGTTCTCCCTCCCTCCCTCTTTCTTTTTTTCTTTCATACAGAATATATGGTTTAGAGAATTTTTGCATTACAACAATGATATTGATCTTGTAACTCACAAATGACAAAGCTTGTGAAAAAATTATTTAACCCTTCATCATCAGTGTGATAGACATGGTACACATTAAATTTTATCAAGTATTCTATTTTTTACAATGGCTTTTCTGATTTTGTTACCTTTTAAAATGTTTGTGGTAATTATTGGCTACTTCAAATTAGTTTTGACTTAGAAGAGCAGTGTTTTAATTATCTTTGGTAGACTATATTCTAAATATTTAACACAATGCGAAGCTGTCAGTGGAGTTCATTGAGACAAAAGATTTTGATTGGAATGAATGACTGGGATGAGTGCAGCTCAATACAGTAGTATAATTGATATAATAAAATGCATGAGATGTGTTCTTTGGTGGCAATATTGCAATTTATATTCAGATTTTAATAGTGATCAGTTGGGTGTAAAATAGCTGCCTGCAGCTTTCTGTTTCATTATCATGAAGTATATTATTGGCAATCTTAAATCTTTCAACTGACCGTTCTGCAATGTAAACTTGTTAGCTGCTAAGATTGCTTCAAATGGATCACTGTTTAGTCTACTAAAACATACTGTATTTGTCTTTGTTATATTAAAATTACCCCCACTTTAGCCCTTCTTCTTGGAAGCATTTCATTTTAAAATGCTGGACTATTAAAACAACATCAAAAAGATGATTAAAGACAAAAAGAAAGGCAAAGTGAAGGGATAAATCTGTAGAAAACTTCAGTTCGTTAATTTTTTTTGGTACAGAATTAGGATGAATAAATAATACAAGATAAGATGGTAAAATGTTAGCGTGATAACTGAGGAGTGCAAAACCGTACCGCAATAATGATAGACATTGATAGAAAGAACATTTGATAGACTGATACCAGCGCTTT
This sequence comes from Callorhinchus milii, assembly GCF_018977255.1. Taxonomy (NCBI): domain Eukaryota; kingdom Metazoa; phylum Chordata; class Chondrichthyes; order Chimaeriformes; family Callorhinchidae; genus Callorhinchus; species Callorhinchus milii. The sequence continues at coordinate 21,285,865 of NW_024704744.1, forward strand.
CAGAGTTCTCTACCAAAGGTCTCAAATGGCACTTGGCTCACAGCCACAACATAAGTGGTGAAACTGCGCTGTTTATATTGTGCTGAGTTTCAGTAACAGGAGTAGAAAAACATGTTGGTGTCAAAAATTATGATGCACAGAACTGTGAACCTTCTTCCTCTTGTTCTGCTGCCAGATATATCTGCAAGTATTGTTCTGGGTTTACTTTTTCAAGCAAGCAAGGAAGTCAAAAAAGAAAATGGGGTAGAGGACAGGGAATGATAGGTTAAGATGGGTCTTGCCCTACCTCCCATTGCTGTTAGCCCTTAAAAGCCTCTCCCTCCCAACATGCCCAGTTCTGATGAACTGTCGTGGGCCTGAAACGTTGACTCACTTTCCTTTCTCCGCAGATGCCGCCTGATCTGCTGAGTGTTCTCAACGACTTCTGTTTTTGTTTCAGATTTCCAGCATCTACAGTATTTTGCATTCTGTTAGCCCGGCATCTTGTTTAGTAATCAGCTCCTCACACTGTTTCGACATAGTGAGTGATCAGCTCATTCCAATTTGTGTGTGGAGTCCATCAATGTTTATGTCAGAGGGAACTTTGCAATTACATACTTCACAATAAATAAAATTCTTTGAAAAGATTGGATTGGCTCACTTTTGAGCATTCTCAATTCCACGATGTTGTAAGACAACTGGAAATGTTTTCAGCTTGTGTTTGGTACTACAAATAGATAATTACACATTACTTTGCATTTTATTCATATGTAGACTAGCAGCAAGACCATGCATACTTACTAATAAATTACTAGGAAACATCGGTACAACTCATCCCAGAGTAGCCTATAAGACTTCAAATACATCCCTACAGCAAAATTGTAAAGATAACTATAAATAATAAAAAATGTGGATGGAACATGTCTATTCAAGCTAATCATGTCTAACATGTAGTATTTTTCAATTCTTAAAAAGGAAGCAACCCACAGGTTGTCACAAGGAATTCTACAAGCAACCCTATTAAGAAACACTGCAAATTAGATCTCATTGTGAAGGGATAAGACTATCTTGTATCATTTGGTAGAATGTTACAATTTGAGCAATTCATCCATCACTCAAATAGAGATGTCAAGCTGATGTCCGACATCATATCAGCTGGATGTTAAAGACCCCGTGCCACTTTCTTTTGAAGAAGATGCTGCGTACATTAATCAATGTTTCTCTCTATCCACAGACTATTTTCCTTGTAATCTGTTCCAACCATTAATTGCTCTCTGGATCAAGGTATATTTCCTAGTGTCTGTCCTGAAATTCCCTTTGCAACTCTAAGCCTATGTCTTCTTGTTCTACTGTCTGATTGCATCTGGAAGTGTTGTTGTGGATTTACTTTATTGATCCCATTAAAAATTTTTTAGAACTCTATACATTCGGGAGAAAACAACAGCTCTTTATTAAGACCTAGCAACCCTCGGCTACCTTGCATATAAGAAATATAACAATGTAGGATAAACAACAATGAGATCAAATATAACTAACAAATATAACTATACAACTAGCAGCACAATACTACATTAGTAATTAGGCTTTAACCAACCTGACTTGTACAGTAGTCCTGTACAGGTCAGTTCGTATTGGATGATGACCATTATTTAGCGTCCACGAGGTGCGCCGAGCATTGCTTTTTATAGGAGCATGGCTCCGCCAACCGTATGATGCAAATATGATGGCTTTTTCCTGTGCGAGCGCCTATATGACTTTCCAGGCTGCTTGTTAACTGCCTGTCGATCAAGTAACCTTGAGCCCAGATATTGTTGGAACTTGGGTACCTTATGTATGCGGTTTGCTAAGTCAAGGAAACTGGGTGTCTTGTTTGACCCTGAACTGTCCTTTCTCCTCCACATCCGCGCCATGACTGGCACTGCCAACCACCACCTCCACAACATTGCCAGACTCCGCCACTGCCTCACCCCTCAGGCTGCCGAAACCCTCACCTCCGCAATCGTCACATCAAGACTCGATTATGGAAACTGCCTCCTCATCGGCCTTCCCAACTCTTCCCTTCACAAGCTGCAGATCATCCAAAACTCTGCAGCTCGTGTACTCTCACGCACCAGGCTCCATGATCCCATCACTCCCACTCTCACCCGACTCCACTGGCTCCCCATCCCCAAGAGGATTGAGTTCAAAATCCTCATCCTCACTTTCAAGGCCATCCATGGCCTTGCCCCCTCCTACCTTTCTGACCTGCTGACTCTCTACCAATCTGCCTGCTCCCGCCTGTTCAGCGGGCTCCAACCTGCTCCATATCTCCTGCCCGACCTGCCGTACCATCGGTGGCTGGGCTTTCAGCCTCTCTGCTCCCACACTCTGGAACTCCATCCCACAGTCCCTTCGCCTCGCTTCTTCCCTTGCCTCCTTCAAGGCCGATCTTAAGACCCTTCTCTTTGATCGTGCCTTTGGTCGCCCTCCCACCTCTCTGCCTTCCCTCACCCCTACTCCACCCATCCCCTATCCTCATATCCCAACTCCTGACTGTCCAGCGCCTTGGGACGTCCTCCTGACGTGAAAGGCGCTCTATAAATGGAATTTGTTGTTGTTGTTGTTCCTTCCAATGTGAATGGTGCTCTATAAATGTAATTTGTTGTTGTTGTTGTCTTTTGCAAAAAGCTTCTGCAACTAAGTCTTTTGCAAGCAGTTTCTTAAGCACAACCTAATTAAAGGACAGGCCTCCCCATTTCCATTAAATAATATTATATATGTGCATATATTATTTATGTTACTAAGGATTGCAAAAAACAGGGTAATTGTGACATTGTGGTGATCAGAACTTTATTCAGTACTCTGGATGGTCTGATAGAGCATGAAATAGCTTGAGATTGACTGAATAAAATATGAAGTCAATCTTCAGATTGCACAGTGTAATGACAAACTGGTTTCACTATCAGGATGTAATACCTTGCTGAAAGACACCATCATTTTTTGTCTATAGTTCCATGCATATGCAAAGAATAACCAATGCTTATATTTAGGTGCATTGACACGTTCAATTTGCTTGCTTCCTGATGTAAAGAATCCCTCGCTATTTTGACAAAACAATTTCTACTAATAATGAAAAGATTTCCCAAGCTATTCAATACGGGACAGCAAATAAAAGGGAGCAATTATTTGGCTTGTCATTTTGAAGCATGCGGATAACATTTGAATTATTCTGAGTCAACAGATATATATAAATATGCAGTCTATTGACCTTGACAAATACTATCTGAGATAAGCCCCTGCTTAACAATCGCAACTACATAACCAGGCTCCCCGAATTCTGTATTTATTGAAACAGAACAATGTGAACAGTGGAGGAGATTTTAAATAATTGATCTCTCTTCATGTAAATAAATCAAGATGAGATAAAATCCAACTAGGTAGATGAAATTCTTCTTATTGCTTTGCTAGTCAATGAATGTTGCTTCTATAAGCAATGGCACTCTTGTCATCCCAGGCAGACTACAGCTGAAACTACAAGTTACATTTATATAGCGTCCTTTACACAGGATAGCGCCTTGGAGCACTTTATAAATCTAAGTAAATGCTATAAAAAGGTACTAAATAATATTATCAACAATCCTTGCATTTGATATAGCCCTTTTAATGTCAGGAGAACATCTCAAAGCGATTCACAAGATGCTCTGAAAAGTGTAGTGATTGTGTATGTTGTAGGCGAACACCTACAAAACAATTTACCTTAAATGAGCCACTGCTCTCGAATCTATCTTCGCTGTTGCCAAATTGCCACTTCTGCTGGCAACTAAACTTTCAGTGATGCTGGAAGGTTTGGCTTTGTCATGCATGTGCCGCAATGACACCATGTGCTTCATGATTCAACTTTATTCAGATGTTTTTTTCCCCTTGACTGCCAGAACCTAAATTGCAGCACCAGGGAAAAATGCCATGAGCAAACTTACCTGATATGCTGGGGTATCTCACAGTTCCTGCATTTTGCGAGCGAGTGAAATAATGGAGAACAAATAACTGGTTTCTAAGTTACATACTTGTCCAAAACTGATAATGTCACCCCATTGAGTTTGCGATCATTCATATCATTTCATACATTCTAAAATGCAAAGCCCAGGATTTCCAAATGGAAACATTTTACCTTTTATGAACCTTAAATGTCAACCCTACCATTTGTCACTCATATTTTAGAAAAAAAAGCAACATTAGACAATGTGAGTTAATTATGATTTTACCTTTAGAAGTACACATCTTCAAAATTATGACCCATTGTGCCAAGAGGAATCTATTGTTCTTATTAACTTTCTAGTACAAAGATTCTCTATGATTTATATACAGTTTTGCATCCAAAAATCATGATTGCAAGTGTACATCATCAAAGCAGTTACACTTGACAGTCAGAAAATGTCTTGTTCTTAATAGTTTCAGAGTCATTCTGAATTTTGTACTGGACTTGCGTGGAAAGGTCAGTAGAATTGATATTTGTTTGCCTAAAGAAAAAATTCTCTCAAGTCTTTCATCATGTGCTTCACTAAATACTGTTTGCTATCTGCCTTTGGTTTTTATCGTGCATGAGGAAAAGGCTGCAGTGATTACTTTTGGTGCTCTCTATTGCCTTATTCGCTTTTATTTGGTTTTGTTATTTCTCAACAGCTGTTTGTCATCAAAATGAGATAAGTAATGTTTAAATAACCAGCTGGCTAACATTGTAAACGTAGGTTCAACCACAAATGACTATGTTCATGAGAAGCTGGAATGAAAACAAGCTTTTATTTATATTAACTTATAGTCTTGATTACTGCAGAAAGAGTTAACTGCACTCTTGGCATGCTCCTGACCTCTAGTTCATGTATAAAATACAATTTTCTAGAAATTCTCATATGCTGCCCCTGGATTTTGCAAAAGCAAACATCTGCTCTGTGACATTAGCTCAGACCCTAGTCTATTTCTCAGTTGGATGGAGATCAATCCTCTTCATAGTCCTGCTGAAAAACACAAGAATGCCATGTTCTGAACTGCTAGTTCACTGTATAATCAAACTAATGTCTCCTTACAGCATTACAGACTGCTTTTGGATTTTAGAAACATTTTCTTTATTGCAACAAACATTCTTTGATTCTAAAGTTGTTAGTTGAACTTTTGAACTTTATTTCTAAAATGCGGTGCAAAGTTATCATTGAGATTACAAAAAACTGCATGACATGACAAAAGGATTTTTTTTCCAGAGCTGAGTGATTGAAATTCCTTAGGTAATTTTCCTCACTCTGCATGCCTCTATTTATCTAGCAGTAAGTAGGAACCCGATTTCTGCAGAAAGAGTTAATTGCAGGAAATGTGAATTCTATCCCTCAACCAGTCATTGTCCATCTTTAACGGTTAATTCATAGTGGTTCATCCCAATGAAATTTTTAAAGCGCTTGAGATGTTACTCACGTGAAGGGTGCTATTGATATGTTGTTGTTAAACAAAACGGGTGATTTGCCTATTACAATAATAATAATAATTCTTGCATTTGATATAGCGCCTTATCAACCTCACTAAGCCAGTCAGGAACCTGGGTGCCTTGTTTGACCCTGAACTGTCCTTTCTCCCCTACATCCGCGCCATGACCGACACTACCTACCACCACCTCTGCAACATCGCCAGACTCCACCACTGCCTCACCCCCAGGCTGCCGAAACCCTTATCCACACATTCATCACATCAAGGCTCGATTACGAAAATTCCCTTCTCATAGGCCTTTCCAACTCTTCCCCTCACAAGCTGCAGATCATCCAAAACTCTGCAGCTCGTGTGCTCTCACGCATCAGGCTCCGTGACCCCATCACTCCCACCCTCGCCCGACTCCACTGGCTCCCCATCCCCCAGAGGATCGAATTCAAGATCCTCGTCTTCACTTTCAAGGCCATCTATGGCCTTGCCCCCTCCTACCTCTCTGACCTGCTGACTCCCTACCAACCTGCCTGCTCCCTCCGTTCAGTGGGCTCTGGTATGCTCCATGTCTCCCGCCCGACCTACCATCACTGGCCAGGCTTTCAGCCTCTCTGCCTTCACACTCTGGAATTCCATCCAACAGTCCCTTTGCCTCGCTTCCTCTCTTGCATCCTTCTCAAGACCCTTCTCTTCAATTGTGACTTTGGTCTCCCTCCCACTTCTCTGCCTTCCCTCACCTCTACATCACCCCTCCCCCATGCTCGGGCCCCAACACCTGACTGTTCAGCGCTTTGGGACGTACTCTCGACGTAAGATGTGCTCTATAAATGGTAATTTTGTTGTTGTTGTTATCACATCATTGAGACGTCTCAAAGAGTTTCACACAATATACTGTAAAGTGAATTGATTCTATATTTTGTGGGTGAGATGCAGCAGCCAATTGTGCATAGCAGTGTCCCACAAACAGTCGTGGATTGAGTGACCAAATTATTATAATTATTTGTTTTTTTGAAGGAATTATTACCCCAGGAAAGCAACCTGCCTTTTGACCAGAAATCGGGTTCCTACTTACTGCTAGGTAAACAGAGGTGTGTGAGTGAGGAATATTACCTAAGGTTTCACCTGCCTGGGAATTGAATTCAGATCCTTTTGTTTGTGAGGCAAGTATGCCAAACAATATGCTATAGGACATTACATTTGTATTGTGCCTTTTGGTTCGGGAAGACATCCCAAAGTGCTTAACAAGTACTGGCTGGGCTGAGTACTAGTCAGAGTGTGTTGGACAGCTGGGTTATGATCCATCTTCATATTTTCAATCATTAATTGTCATCTTACAAACAAAGGTTCCAAGTGGTACACCTTCTTTAACAGTCCAACAACAACAACAAAATTACATTTGTAAATTGCCTTTCATGTCAGGAGTACATCCCAAGGTGCTGAACAGTTAGGGATCAGGACCCGAGTGTGGGGGGAGAAGATTGGGATGAGGGATGGCAGAGGGGGTAGGAGGGCGGCTGAAGGCACGGTCAAAAAAGAGGGTCTTGAGTTGTGCCTTGAAGGAGGCCAGAGAGGGAGCAAGGCAAAGATATTGCGGGATGGGGTTCCAAAGCATGAGGGCAGAGAGGCTGAAAGCCCGGCCGCCAATGGTAGGGCGGCTCGGTCGGGACACATGGAGCAGGCCGGAGCCTGCTGAGCAGAGGGAGTGGACAGGTTGTTAGGTCAGGGATGTAGGAGGGGGCAAGGCCGTAGTGGTCCTTGAAAGTAAGGACAAGGATTTTGAATTCTATTCTCTGAGGGATAGGGAGCCAGTGTGAGTCGGGCGAGGGTGGGGGTGATGAAGGTCACGGAGCCTGGTGTGGGAGAGGACACGAGCTGCAGAGTTCTGGATGATCTGTAGCTTGTAGAGGGAAGAGTTGGGGAGGCCAACAAGATGGGAGATTCCGTAGTTGAGCCTTGAGGTGACAAGTGAAGCAGTATGAAGGATTCGGCAGCCTGAGGAGTGAAGCAGTGGTGGAGTTGAGCAATGTTGCGGAGGTGAGGGAAGGCAGAGCAGTTCATGGCAGGGATATGGGGGAGAAAGGACATTTGAGGATCGAACAAGACCCCCGGGTTCCTGACAGGCTTGGTGAGGTGGAGTGTGCAACTGTGGATGCTGATGCTGCCAGTGCCTGAGCTGCTGAGGCTCTGGCGTGAGCCAATCAGAAGGGCCTCAGTCTTGCTGACATTCAGCTATAGAAAGTTGGTTCTCATCCAGGACTTGATCTCAGACAGACAGTCTGTCAGGATGTCAGTTGTCCTGGAATTGAGGGTGGAGGCAGAGAGATAGAGTTGGGTGTCATCCGCTTACATGTGAAAGTTGATCCCCTGTCTGTGGGTGATGTCACCAAGAGGGAGCATGTAGAGGTTGAAGAATAAGGGACCGAGGACAGAGCCCTGAGGAACACCACGCAAGACTGTCTGGGGGCTGGGAGAGAAACTGTTTGCAGAGACAAATTGGAGGCGGTGTGAGAGATAAGACCTGAACCATTCAAGGACAGAACCTTGAAGGTTGAGATGAGAGGAGAGGTTGTGGAGGAGGATGGAGTGGTCCGCAGTATCAAAGGCAGCAGAAAGGTCAAGGAGGACGAGGTGGCAGAGAGAGCCCTGGTCACAGATGGACAAAATGTTGTTTGTCACCTTGACCAGAGCAGTTTCGAAACCCGATTGGAGGGGCTTGTGAAGGGAATGGTAGGAGAGGAATGAGCGAAGCTGGGATGCAATGACTCTTTCAAGAACCTTCGAAAGAAAAGGGAGGTTGAAGATGGGCTGGTAGTCAGAAGGCAGGGATGGGTCCTAAGGAGGTTTTTTCAGGATAAGGGTGATAATAGGGGGATGGGAACTATGCCAGATGAAAGGGAGAGATTATTGGTGTCGGAACGTAGAGGGACGAGGAATTGGATCTAGGAGGTAAGGAGAGAGGTGGAGATGGGGTCAAGGGAGCTGGTGGGGTGTTTCAGTGCAGCATGCTTACTGCAAAAACTTGGAAAATGGATGAGCTTCAGGATGGTAACGTCAGAGAACTAAAAGTTTCATTTATGGAAATTCTGTGACCTTTCCTCTCGCTGTAAAGTCAAGAACAAAATCTGGCTCCAAGACCGCCACAGGGAAAGCAGAATTGACAGCAATCCAATCAGATAATATCAAGCACCATTAGTAAAGTTACAATAAGAAAAAAATGATTAAAATGTATTTAAACCAGAGAGTGAAGCAATATACATTTACTGTTGATGAAATGTTTGGGCATGATCAACCTCGTATATGTTGAATCCTTATATGTCTTTAATAATAATAATAATAATAATAATAACAATAATAATCCTTGCATTTGATATAGCGCTTTTCATTTCGGGAGGACGTCCCAAAGCGCTTCATAGAACACACTGTAAAGTGAATTGACTGTATATTTGTGGGCGAACGCGGCAGCCAATTGCTCACAGCAATGTCCCACAAACAGTCGTAGATTGAAAATGACCAATTTATTATTGTTTTTTGGAGGGATTATTATTAGGCTCTGTGCGGAGTAAGGAAACTTGCCCAAGGTTTCGCCCTCTGCCTGGAATTGAACTCAGGTCTCTTGCTTGCAAAGCGAGTGCTCTAACCACTGAGCTACAGGACTCTTTAAGCTATCCTTGGCGTAAATAATACAAAGGAAATTTATTTTAACCTCTGTGTTTGAAAAAATGGTGGAGTATGGCAAAGGGCTTGTGGGGACATTACTATTAAAATCTTTAGCGCCATCCGCTGATTGTAGTGACATCCAACCTACAGGTTCTGCCCTGATAAGACAAACTGTCCTGAACGTCTAAAAGCAGCTATTTTAAATGGCATTTCTCAATTAAGGAAGAGTGGAATCTTCTTACTGTAATCAGAAGTATGTCATGCATATCAAACTAACTTGTGGGGTCTCAGCTCTGAAGTGCATTGGAAAGGTGTTCCAGTGAATCATTCAGAGTGACAGACTTCCAGATTCCTTATTTCCTAATAGACTGCGAAGTTCTTCTGAAGCTGTAGTTGTGCTGAGTGCAAAGCTGCTGCAGCTCCATGGATGTATGTTTGGAAATGGGTCGCACAAACCATCAAATTTGAATGACTTCCATTTACTGGCATAAATAGTTGCCAATTTCATGATACTCCAAAGCCATAAGACTTGCATTATGTTTTTCACTGCAAACCACCTTCATGATTGCCTGTCTAAACCTCATTTGACATGAGTCGTTTCTGACAAATGCTATAATTTAAAGAGTTTTGTTTTGTTTTGTAAGTGGATGTTTCAGATAGGGAATGATTAAGCATGACAAGACCATTTTAGCAACGCTTTTGCTTGGGTGAAGCATTAGCTACAGTGGTTTCATGTGGCATTTTATGGTTGGCTGGATATTCATGCATTAGGATGGACGTATCACTTTTACATTGCTGTGCTCAGATTTTATTTGAGCGAGAAAGTCATGTGCAGGTCAATAGAACAATGAGCTGGAATGAGGGGTAGTTTGGTACTCAGACTTTGACTTGATTCTATTACAGCTGAAATGGGAACATAGGAAAACAGGAACAGGAGAAAGCCATTCAGCTATCTAGCCTGTTTCACCAGTTTATTAGATCATGGTAGGTGCAGGGAAATCCTTTAATATCTGGACTACCCAAGTATTTGTCTATCTCTTTTTAAACATCCCCATGAATTATAGTCAATTCACTTTATATATCCTGTGAAGCACTTTGAGATGTCTCAACAATGTAATAAGGCGCTATATCAAATGAAAAGATTATTATTATTATGCCTTGAAAGCTTTCTGGGCAGAGCATTCCACATCTGCGCAACTCTCTTTCCCTCTGTGTGAACAAATGCTTTCTGACCTCAGATCTAATTGTCTTAGTTCTGACTTTAAGACTATGCCCCCTTTGCCTGTGGGAAGAGTCGTTCACTATCTAGAATCTGTTAATTCCTTTATTATTTCAAATACCTCAAACAAATCACATGTTAATCTCTCCTGCTTTAAGGAATATAATGCCAGTCTACCTAGCCTCTCATCATGGCTAAATTCCTACAGCCCAGGTACTAATCCAGTGAATCATTGTTGGACACCTTCCAAGACTAGTTATATTGCCCCAAATTCAATACTCCAAATAAGGTTTGACCAGTGCTCTAACTAGAGCAGTACCTCCTTACTTTTAGTCACTACAATTTTGGGAGTATTTCTTCATTGTGTTGCATCATTAAGAAATGGAAGAACGATATCCAGAAGCGATCTAAATAACATCAGACATGAAACCCAAGCTCCTATCCACTTGGTCACCGCTTCTCACCCCCTGTTAACCATTATCATTAACCTCTCATTTTCCTGTGGCATGATAGCCCTCCCTTTCAGAACACCATCCTTTACCCTCTTATCAAAAAACCCATTATGGCCTTCTAATTTAATTTCTTCCTCTATCACTAGTCCTTCTATGAGTCCCTTCAATCCATTTGCCACCATAACAACACCTGGTCAATCACAAATAATATCTTTCCCTCTGCAACCAGAGTTCCCGATCATTGTTGATTCCGACACTCTTGATCCTAACATCCTTCTTCACCATTTCTCCTGGTTCACCTCCTTTGCTCTGTATTTTCCTGGTTTCACTTCCACTTGTAGTGTCATCACTACATCTCCTCTCACAATTTCTCCTTCCTTTCTTCTATACCTTTTTTCCATTCTTCCAACATTGCCTGATACCCGGATGCGCAGTGGATGATCTTTAGTATCCTTGTCCTCACACAGCGTTGTTCCTTGCTACTGTCAGGAAACTTTCCTAAGGTTTTGCCCTCCCGGGAATCAAACCCATGTCCTCTCGCTTGCAAAGTGAGTGTGAAAGCACTACGCTACGGGGCTCCACTCCACTGTAAATTGTACTGACTGCATATTTTGTAGATGAACACAAATTTGTAGACTTAGTAGCAAGAGGACTTTCTCACCATTTATTTCAAGAGCACCAAGTCAACAGAATGGAAAAATGATTTCTAGATCAATTATAATTCTTTTCTACTGACCTGTCAAAAGTGATACTGTTGGTAACATCTTATCGTGAAACTAATTACCCTTGATTATTTATGCTATGAAAAGACAGCAATCTAAATATAATTTTGTTGACCCTCGGAGCTGACAATTCAACTATACTGTATATAACTTTGATCACAGGCTCCTGATTGCTTTTATCGGACTACAGTAAAACTCACATAATTTGTATCAATCAGAACCATAACATTCAATATGACTTACGTAAAGTTCGGGTTGCAGGCAAACCTTAGAAGTCATGGATTTAATCAATAATCTACACTGCGCATGTGTAATTTAAAGCAGCCAGTAAGTGCGCATGTAGTGATGGGTTAAGACTAAAATTAAGAATTTCTGCGATTCAATGGTCTTCACCCATCACCCATCTGCATTTACTGGCAAATGTTGGAATCGCATTGAAATTAAATTCTGTGCATGCATCGACAGATGAAGTCTACGTTTCCTTCAATGCTGCCGGCTGGTAAGTGCGCTTGCGTTGATTGTTTAGGACGTAATTTCCTGTGATTGGAGGGCTCTGATAAGCATGGGATTAATGGAGGGTAAGGGAGTGGTGTTAAGAGATAGGAGGTGAAAAATACGAGTAGTGCAAAGAAATCCAAGTAGTTTTGAATGGAAATGGAATGAGACTCAGGTGAATGTATCACTTAGACAATTATAAGATTTATAAAGATAAAAATAAGTTTTACTGTATAAGAATGATAGGAATGTTTCTCTGCTCTATATCAATGATTGAATCAAATTTACTATTTTGTTTCATTATTTTTATTTTTGGAAGTTATTTAGAACCCAATAGAGGAAATATTGAGGTGCTGCAACTTTTAATCTTGTTTCATGCAAAACATGTATCACTGCAGTGGTAACCCTGTGTTGTATTTGGGCTGACACGCACTACTACAGGAACAATGAGAATACAACACCACCTTGAGCACTGCAGTCCTCAAAATGACTTCAAACCAATGGGAAAGTCTCATATGATTGACAATAACCCCTGCTCCTATGTGCATCTTTTTGCATCTTTCCTAAATATTTCTGTTCAGAGTTCTGTACTGCAGAGCAATCAAAAAATAAATCACTCAGGCTATTGGGCAGTGTGGTGTGAGTTATATTCTGTGACAGCCCTTGTAAATTTATGTTCTGCATTTCAACATTCTTCAATTTGTATTCTCTATTTATTATATATCTAAGGATTTGAATTTAAAAACATGCTAGTTCAAGAATTTTCCATCTCCTGGAAATGTGTAATGGATTGATTAGGTTTACTTGATTTAATTCCTCTTCTGTGATGATAAAACTCTAATCAATGCATCGCTAAACTAGTGAAACATTATTAATTGCCTCAAAAACCTAATCACAGAAGATGCATTATCATTATTTATTACATGTCTGAGGGTCCTGTTGGCTGAATGATTAAAGTAAATGTTAGCATGAATGTTTGATTAAGCACAAGTTTCAATTTATTCTGCAATACTAAAGATTTTATTGCTTTGTGCTAAAGTTCTCCTACAAGATACACAAGAACCACAACATATTACATTTTTAAAGCGCCTTCCATGTCAAAAGGTTGTCCCAAGGTGCTGGACAGTCAGGGATCCACACCCGAACTGGTGATTGGGATCAGGAGGAGTGGAGGGTGGTGAAGGTAGGGGTGAGAGGGTGAATGAAGGCACGGTTGGAAGTGGAGGATTTTGAGATGGGTCTTAAGGGAGGCAAGGGAGGGGACGAGGGACTGCGGGATGGAGTTCCAGAGGGTGGGGGCAGAGTGGCTGAGGGCCCATTCGCCAATGGTGGGGTGGGTGAGGCGAGGGACGTGAGGCCTGCCAAAGCCCGCTCAGTGGAGGGAGCTGGCAGGTTGGTAGGGAGTTAGGATGTTACAGAAGTAGGGGCGAGCAAGGCCATGGAGGTCTTTGAAAGTGAGGAGCAAGATCTGTAACTGTATCCTCTGTGTGATGGGAAGCCAGTGTAGACGGGCGAGGATAGAGGTGATAGGGTCGCGGAACCTGGTGCAGGAGAGGACATGGGCTGCAGAGTTCTGGATGATCTGCAGCCTATGGAGGGCGGAGTTGGGGAGGCCAACAAGCAGGGAGTTTGTGTAGTTGAGCGTGGATGTGATGAATGCGTGGATGAGAGTCTCGGCGGCCTGGGGTGTGAGACAGTGGTGGAGCCGGGCAATGTTTCGGTGGTGGGGAAAGGTGGCACAGGTCATGGCACAGATGTGCCGATGAAGGACAGTTGAAGGTTGAACAGGATGCCGAGGTTCAGTATTGGCTCCAGGAGGTGTAGAGTGCATCCATGAAGGGTGATGCTGTTTGCGCCTGAGGTATGGAGGCACTGACGGGAGCCAAGTTGGAGGGCCTCGGTCTTGTTGACATTCAACTTGAGAAAGTTAGCTCCCACAGTCACTAAACTTTACAGTAAAATCATTTGAAGTACGTTGCAATGCCCTCCTGATATGAAAGGCAATTACAAAGAATATTACTATTAATATAATAATAATATTACTATTATTGTTGCTATTATTATTAATAACGAAGTTACAGTAAATTCTGATATTTGTATCTGATATAGGGCTGTTTACGTTGGGAGCATGTCTCAAAGTGCTTCACAGGATTTATTGTAATATTTATTGACCATGTATTTTATAGGCAAACGTGACAGCCAATATGTATCTTTAAACTTTAAATTTACCAACAACTGAAAAATATTCCAAATAAACAACCTTTACTCCAGTATCTGGCTGAATGAGCACAGGTTCCATTTGGTATCAAGCGGTCTCCCTCCTCCTCTCTTGAAAGAACTGATTCAGGCAGAGAAGGTTCTAGTACCTCGACCCAGGTTCCTTTCGTTATGTGTCACTTTAGATAAAAAGTGTCAATAGGCATTTGTAGAGGAGCATCAGAGCTTACCTTGGTCCTATATTAACTGATGTCCACACTTGCACCTTCACCTTCTGGTAGGATCACTGAAAACTGATCAGAGGAAGGAAACCTGGCTGATTGCTCCCATCCCTAGGCCAGGCATCAATCGGGATAATTGTATCGCATAACTGCTGTGCCATCTTCAGTGAACACAGTTCACACAAGGGATTGAAAGCTGGGACTTTCTAGCCTCTGTTGCGTAATGTCTTTAACCACTGAGCCATCAGCAAAGCTTTTGTACAAATTAGAAGTACCACAATATGAATTGGTATGGATGTAATAAGAGCATTTGAGGCAAAGTTAATTTATAAAGAGAAGATAAACCCAAATTGTACAAACAACAAATTGATATAACTAGCAATAAAATAACAAGTTATTCAAAAAAATTGCTTTGTTTCTCAGGCAAATAGGCCTTTCTTAGTTCCTGTTTAAAGCTTTGCGTTTTCTTTCACAAACACAAAGAACCAACAAGACAAACCACTCAGCTTACTGCACCAAGTTAGCTCTGATAGAAAGTAAGCATCTTAAAATCACTCGAAATGGATTTAACAAAGCTTTCCAGCTCTTCAGATATACTTGCATGAAGAATTTTACTTTGCTTTGAGTTTATTTTCCAAATATTAATGCAAAATAATGAAACATCATTATTCCACTGCAGTAAATATTTAACAAATGTATTTGCATTGTTCAATGGGAAGGAATATGTGTCCGAGCTGTGGGCAGGAAGATGGTGGCAAAACTCTTACCCATTTCATGCTGAAAGTTCCTAGCACCTACCATTCACCTAGTAAGAGCTCAAACCCGTGCTTGTTGCATATCAAATGACCAACTAGTGACTATCCTGCTTGGGGGATGGGGAAGGTAAGCAGGGTTTTCTTGGAGCTGAACTAGCTCCAAGGTGATTTGTTTGGCAACGGAATATCAGAATCGGGCCAACTCTCTGTGGCAGGCTTGGTAGTCCAGGTCCTGAGTCAAGTGGGTCCGCAGTATTCCAGGGGACTGCTGGTGACAGCACAGCCAGCCTGGCTCATCACCAAGACTTGGAAAGGCAGATCAGTCACTGGCTTAGGGACTCTTTCCACCCAGCTCCTGTTATCTTTGTATTTAGATAACATGCTAGCCAAAAGCGCAAATGGGTAGGGTGATCTTAGCTGGACAAGAAGCGCGAAAGCTTGCCAAGCATTACTTTCAATGGCAATTAAGTGGTTTTAGCTGGTTAGACTCCAGCAATACCCCAACGCACACTCTAGGGTCCCCAAACCTTGGCCCTTACCAACCTGTGCTTAATACTTTCCGGAATTAGGAAAGGGAGAGAGTGCTCATTCCATTCCAATAAATATCTCCAAAATTCCCATGTTTAGGTGGGATCCATGGAACTCTCACTTTGGTTTGGATACTTTTAAGAATAGTGATGGGTTTATGCATGTGTCAGACACCCAGCTAACCAATGTATTATAGATGTAAAAACAAACATGTGTCTGCACATTCTTTTTTCAAAGTTCTTCCTGTCTGAGGTTGTGAATTAATCTGCAGGTGTATAAAGAATTCATGTAATTTCTATGATTCTATTGTTTTGCCAATTAACTGGAAAAATACTGATATGAAGTTAATGAAGGAGTACAAGTGATCATCTACGTAATGTCTATCATTCATCAAATGTAATTGAATTACTGTATGAGGTGCTTGTCTTCATGCTGCAGTCAGAGATACTAGAATCATAGTATCTTACAGCACAGAAGGAGGCCATTCAACCCACCGTGCCTGTGCTGGCTGGCTCTTTGAAAGAGCTACCAACTAGTCACAGTCCCCCAGTCTTACCCCTTAGACCTGAATTTTTTTTCTTTTTTAAGTATCTATCTATCCAATTCTCTTTTGAAAGCTACTATCAAATCTTCTTCCATCAACCTTTCAGGCACTGCATTATAATATATAATAATAATCTAATAATAATAATAATAAGTTTTTCACATCTTTTCGACGTCTCAAAGCGCTTCACAGAATGGACTGAAAAGTGAATTGACCGTATATTTGTGGGCAAAATGTGGCAGCCAATTGTGCACAGCAGTGTCCCACAAACAGTCGTGGATTGAAAATGACCAATTTATTATTGTTTTTTTTGTTTTGGAGGGCTTACTATTCCAGACCGTAACAACTCTCTGAGTAAAAGAATGTCTCTGCATCTCCCCTCTGGTTCTTTTTACCAATTATCTTACATCTGTGTCCTCTGGTTATCGACCCACTCGCCAGAGGAAACAATTTCTCCCTATTTACAAAACCCCTCATAATTTTGAACACCTCTATCAAATCTCCCCTCAACCTTTCTAAAGGTTTTACTTTAAGTACTGGTTTGTGGTTTTTCATCATTGGATTCCTTAATAAGGATTATGGCTTCCATATTACATGCTTCTTGACCATGATTCCAGAGGTCTCGCATGGTGGTTGAACTACCATTAAGAGAAATGAGATCAAATGGGCTGAAGTGTCTTCTTCTTCCTAACTAATCTTGTGATTAACAAGACAGCTTTCACTGACCAGAAATAGCCAATTCCCTGTCACATGTCTAGCACATGTCACAAAAACACCAAGCAGCTCCATGAGTAATGGAGAGGCAGCACATTCTGGAGAAAGTCCTTAATTGCTGAGTGTGGGAAGCCACAATGCGGTGGCTTGCATGATACTATCAAGTCCCTTTTACAATACAAAATACAACATTTTGTATTGTATTGTAAGTTTCTTTTGAAGTCAGTCAGTCCAGGTCCTGTTAATTGGTGAGGTGTGAGGGAGACCCGGATGCCTTTTGTTTGAATCCAATCAGAAGTACAGAAAAAGCATCATCTACAGGGTTGATTCAAACAACACATCACCCACACACTTGCCCACTTAACAGCCTCTGGGTTGTGCCTTCTGACCTCTATACTGACTTCCCACTGCTATATCAGTGGGATTTAATGCATGTATTTGTCACCTCCCGCCTGGATTACTCAAACGCACTCCTTGCCAGTTTCCCCAGCTCCACTTTTCAAAAGATCCAGCTCATTCAGAACTCTGCCATCCACATAGTTATACGGACCAAACTCCGTACCCACATCTCACGAATTCTGACCAGGCTCCGCTGGCTCTGTTAGAATTTACACTTTGTGTACACTGCTAGAATCATAATAGATGTTGTGAATGGGTTAACTTTTAAGTTAAGTGTGGGGGACACCTGGACTGACAGTCATGGGATAGGACACATCTGGTTTTCTCTGTTTTTGAAAGAATAACGGACAGGGGCAGGGGGTCACCTCTTATCAGTAAATGACAACAAGCCCACAGAGGTAGCAGTCCAAGGTATCAGTCGACACAAGATCTCGACTGAGCAATAAGTCGCTAGATTCTGACAGGGCCTGCCAACCGACAGAAGGCAACCCTCAAGAATAGCAACTAATGAGCAAGTTGCTTAAACTAGAGGACCTTGGTACCATCCCGGGATACTGATAAGAAATAACCAGTCACTTAAAAGGAATGTACTAATGATCCCACACCACAGAATAATGAGCACCAGATACAGCCCTAAACTGATCAATCCTCTATCTTAGACAATTAGATCAAATAACAGGGGTCTTAAGGACAATGTGTATGTGTGCTGAGGCACGTACACCCCATGAGGTGTTCACGTACACGCGGCATAATTTCGACCAGGTGATCTAATGTCCGCACCATGATTGGATGAACATCGGTATAAGAGTTCCGATAACTTTGTGTACGGGACCGTCCCGGGTCGCAGAGACAAGGATACGGGAGATGGGGCCGTCCCGGGTCGCGGAGACAAGGATACGGGAGATGGAAGACTGAGAGCTAGAAACACTAAGACTGAGGATATCAAATGGAAGATTGAAAGCTGTAAGCAAGAAGACTGAAAGCATGAAGAATCAAGCTTGTGTGCTGTAAAGACAGTGTTGAACTCGAGATATCTACGGTGGTGTTATTCTGTTATAAGATCTGTTGATTGTGCCGGCCTTTGGTCTGACCCATCGGGATATTAGGGAATAACGAACGAATAATAATAAAACAGTCTGATATCTGGTTAAAGGAATTAGTGTTATTTCCTTACAGATTTGGCTGATTTTATTTTCTAACAGCTCCCCATCACCGAACTGATCGACTTCAAGATCCTCACACTCGTGTTCAAATCCCTTCACTCTCTGGCACCTCCCTATCTCTCCGGCCTTCGGCTCGTCCCTCGCACCTTCCACCCCACCATCGGAGGTTGTGCTTTTAGCTACTACACCCCAAAACTCTGGAACATTCTCCCTCAATTCCTCTCACTTTTTTCAGGTCCCGCCTGAAAACCTTCCTCTTCGATCATGCTTACAGCCACCCCCTTCTCCCGCGCCCCCTGGTTCGGAGTCAGGCTCTGCCACTGTTAAGTGCACTGAGAAGTTACCCTATGTGGAGGGCGCTATGTAAGTGGAAGTTGTTTTTGTTAATTTCAGAGCCTCATCGCATACCTTTATCTTTCCCACATGCCAGAGTTCGTGGGTATATCCTTGCACACACATTTATGTCTCCCAACAGTTTTTATACTCATCTCCCAAAGGCAATGACTCATGCTGGTTCCCAGGCTGTGCAGCCCTCCATTATCTCAGTGATTTCATCCATGTGACGTAAGACTACTCACCATAGAAACTGTAACTAAAATGAATAACTAATTTTAGTCAGCAAAACCAATGTTATTTCAGAGTGGATTTCAGATGTCGGGTACACAACAGACAAATTTGTGGTACTGTTGAATGAAATTCAAAGGATATGCACATTTTCATTCCTTCCAAACTGCCCACTTCCTTTGATCACCATTTGGGTAATAATAAGCCTTCACAATTGCTTCACAAGTACAACAGTAATGGAAAGTAGACAAGAAATGATTTGACAATGCTTTCTGGCTCTGACACAAAACATGTCATGGTTTAGAAATTATGTTTCAGGAGAAAAAAAACCTCTTCATTTGTTAATTGAGACACGTGTTTACAGATTCATAGAATTATACAGCACAGAAGGTGGCCATTTGATCCATCCGTGCTTGAGACGTCTCTTTAAAAGAGCTGTCATTTAGCCCCACTCCCGTGACTTTTCCCCATTTGCTTTTTTTTGCTTTTCAAATATTTTTCTAATTTCTGAATTCTGCATCAAACACTGCATTTGTTTATGTAACATCATAAGCACAGGAGTTCCAGCTTTCAGAGAACAAACTGCAAGGGAAGACCTATATTTATGAAAGATTGACCTCTAGAGGGTGCCACACTGCTGTTTCTGTATCAAATTAATGCATTTTGTGGTAGAGTGGTTTCCCAAACGATCATACTATATCAGCTATACTTTGGTTTGTATTTAAATAATAACATCTGTGCGAATGTTGTGATTTTGATGAGTTTTACATCACTGGAACTGACACCCAACTTAAATGCTTCTTGTCAGCTGCAGAGGGAAGGATCTGCTGGTAACATCAACAGAAGGCGATGCTCATGGAGACCAACCAGCATCCATATAGTCTGAAGAAAGGAAATCAACAAACAATTCTATTCTTTCTCAATTGTTGAAACAGATGCCATTGATATGCACTGTGAGTTTTGCTCACAAAATACAGTACATCTTGTGAAGTGCTTTGAGACGTCTCAACAATGTGATAAGGCATTATATCAAATGCAAGGATAAATATTATTAATATATTGCCATTAATAATCTGTACAATTAATATAGTGCCCTATCATGTCATCGAGTTGTCTCAAAGCGCTTCACCAGGATTTTACGGTGAAGTGCAGTGACTGTGTAGGCGAACACAGCACCCAATTTGCACACAGCTGTGAAGGTAGTGACTAATTTTATTTGGGGGATTGTTCACCAGGGCACTGGAAGAAACTCCTTTCTCTTTTGAATTGTGCAATGAAATCCTTAAAGTCCACCTGAACAGGCAGATTGGATCTCATTTTAAGCATCTCATCTGAAGAATGGCACTTTCGACAAAGCAACGCAACCCAGCAATGCATTGGAGTCTCAGCCTAAACCGTGAGTTCTAACATGTGGCTCGAAACCACAACCTTCTGACTCAGAGGTTAGAGTGCTACCAACTGAGTGAGGTTGGCATCAAGTGTTCCAATTATAGGAACATAGAAAATCAGGAACAGGAAGCGGTCATACAACCACCAATCCCATTGCACTGGTTTATTAGATCTTGGCAGATTTTTCAATCCCATTGAGGAGGATCCTGTTTGGTGCACTTTCAATTTTGAGAATGGTCTGGTAAATGTGCTCTGCATTTACTCCACCTTGTGTCCTCAATTCCTGCATTGAGCCAGGTAGCTTATTAAAATAGTTGAATGAGTACAATTTTAGATTTGCTATATTTTCAGATATGCTGGAAGCAAACTATAAAATCATTGCATTCTCTCATAAAAAAATGTGTCTTGTTTCAAAGCCCTGCACCTCCTGCATCACAGTTAGTATTAATGGATCTCATTCATTCTCTACAGCCCAGCAGTTTCACATGAGGAAGATAGATATGTGGGATGTTTCATAAAGAATGTGTCCAGTAGACAGAAATATTAAATCATACTTGAAAAAAGTGTTTAACAGTAGCTTTTTGAAAATAGATGATTGTTTTGTTTCAGTTTTAGTTTGTCGTCAATAATTGATTAAAATAGTGTTTTAATTATTGTTCAGTGAGACGCTATCTCAGGTGTGCATTTAATAAACTGTAATATATTTTTGTGGTAATAAGATGTGATAAGTCGCTGTATCAAATGCAAGGATTATTATTATTAAACTTGCATAGAAATCCAAAGTTTGGCAGATTTTGGGCTGAGATGGATTGAGTTGTTATGTTAGATCATCTATTCATTTTAACACCTTAAGCAGGAAAAATTACACCTGGGTCTAGATTTTACTCTATTCATCAGCATTTTAAAATGTAGAGAACTTAGCAAATTGTTGAATTCATCTTTAACTTGTCCTTAAAAGCAAGTTACAGAAAAATGGCTTGAAAATGAATGCTGTATTTAAGTTTTTGACAAATTCTGGTGCTCTAAAATGACCCATAAATAGTGTAAATCTAGACGCTGCTGGAATTTCTCCCCATAGAGATAAATGAAGTTACAACTTTATACTTTCATAGCATATTCTTTATAGCTGTCACATTAAAATTGTATCACTTTATCGGCAATCATTCTTTCAAATCCAAGTGCACAGCAGATTCCTTAGGAACGTGAATGCTTGCTCTCCTGAGAGGGTGGGAACTTTTCACCACAATGTTTTGAATTTTATTTTTGATCATTAAGAAAAAAAATCTTTGAGAAAGAAACATATAAAAGGGCGGAGGAAATGTGTAGAAGACTGGTACTGAATAAATAGATTTTTCACAGAGCTAGCACAGGCATGGTAGGTTAAATCACCTCCTGTGCTGTAAATTCTATGATTGCCTGTTTATTTTGCGTGGGTTGCTGACAACATTACTTTATTGTAATAATAATCCCTGCATTTGATATGGCGTCCTATCACATTGGTGAGATGACTCAGGGCGCTTCACAGAATATATTGTAAAGTGAATTGACTGCATATTTTGTGCGTGAAATGAGGCAGCCAATTGCGCCCAAGAGTGTCCCATGAACAGACGTGGATTGAGGGACCACATTTTTTTCAAGGGATTATTACCCCTGGAAAGCAATTCGACAATCGACTATCAACCAACCAGGTTCCTACCCACATCCTTGCCTGGTTCTACTGCCTGACTTTGGTCACCCTCCTAACCTCGCTGCCTTCCATCTCTCCTGATCCCAACCCCCTGTTTCGGTCCAAATCCCTGATTGGCCAATGCCTTGGGACGTCCTCCCGATGTAAAAGGGACTATGCAAATGTAATTTGTTGTTGTTGTAAACAGAGGCACGTGGAATAAGGATACTTGCCTAAAACTTCGCCCTGTCTGGGAATTGAATCTGGGTCCTCTCGCTTATTCATATGGAAGGATGTTTTGTCTGGTTGTAAAAGTATAATTCTGTCAGAAATGTTGCAAATGTGTTCAGCAAAAAGTTGGAATAACCCATTACTTTGATGTAATATAATGTGCTGTTTAGCACACAGAGCAGGATTGGAGAATGTATCCATCAAATACTGTATGCATGATAATAGAGATCCTTTCACCGCACTGACCAGAATTTAACTAGGGACTGTTCATACTCTGGCTGAAATATCCAGGCAGGTAAGCCACGTAACATCCTGAGACATGTTGTACGTCTGACATCAATTTAGATCATGCCTAATAAATTGGATTAATTGTTAACAAAAGTCTGTCCTTGTAGTGCCCTTCACGTAGAGTAATGTCTTGGAGTAATTGCTATTTTGGGAGGTTTGGGGACATCCAGTAATGGAATGCTTGAAACCCAGTGAAATGTGCCATGCGAACTGTTTTGTAAATGGCTGCCTTGAATAAAATGTATATAACGACAGCTACAGCACAATGCAAAAATGGGTTTTCCATTCTGATGTTCATTCCTTGTTAAATGCCATTCTTTGTTTATTTTATTAAATGTTTCACAAAATAGGAAACCAGTGCATATTTTCAGTGCCAGGAATACAGAAGAAAAACCAAGGTCCATGGGGCTTAATCCCGAGGGAAGTACTAATCTAACTCCATGTCTTGCACTCTGGGGCACATTTAATCAGTAGGAGAGCACGCTTTTGAAAAACAAATCGGTTGCTCTGATGTCTTCAATCTGGGTTGCAGTCACTGCTGATGTGACTTCACATTGATTTACTAACAGCAATATTTCTCCATTTAATTCCACTAGCTATTAAAGTTTTCCTTTAATACAATTTATTTCTTCGTTAAAATGTAGTGTTTTCCCCCACCGTAACAAATATGAGTCTAGGTATATGCTATTTGCTGTGTTTTGTAAACTTGTAGTTCATCTCAAAATAAACTTTTTTTATTATTATGAGGCAATTCATCTATTGTGCCCTCTGTGATCTGCTACATGATGTAGTGCAGGTACTGAGGCCATGTTTTGCTTAAGATTCCACTGTGTATTTTAAGTAGTTTTCACACTGTATAATTTGTTCATGTTTTGAGTGTTTATTTGGATGCATTTTTATCATTGTAATGAGTGCGTTGTGTATTGTGTATACAAATAGTATGGATACTGTTCAGTATGCTGAACCAAATTCCACAGACATTTATAAAATAAGCTTTTGTACTTTATATTATTGTGAACTGTACTTGTGGTTCAAGTAGAGTTCTGTAGCTCAATGGTTAGTGCACTCGCCTCGCAAGCGAGAGACCTGAATTTGATTTCCGGCAGGGTGAAATGTTGGGCGAATTTCCTTACTCCACACCCCTCTGTTTGCTTAGCAGTAAGTAGGAACCCAGTTGTTAGCGATTGGTGGATTACTTTTCTGGGGGTAATAATTCCTATAAAAAATAAAAATAAATAATAAATTGGTCACTTCAATCCACAAATATTTGTGGGACACTGCTGTCCTCAATTAGCTGATTTGCCACATTTCGTCAACAAAATATACAATCAATTCACTTTACAGTATATTCTATGAAGCACGTTGAGACGTCTTGAAGATGTGATAAGGCAAGATAATCGAATGCAAGGATTATTATTAATTACTTATTCACCTGATGGCTCAACAGAGGGCAGAAAGAACTAGTATGGGGTAGAAGGAAGGAATAATATTAAAAATGAAAATAAATAAATTCTCAAATATTGTCCAACAGAAATAATAATGATAATAACACATAATAATAATCCTTGCACTTTATCACGTCGTTGCGACGTCTCAAAACACTTCACAGAGCTTATTGGTAAAGTGGATTGTCTGTGTATTTTGTGGGCGAAATGCGGCAGCCAATTGTGCACATTAGTGTCCCACAAACAGTCGCGGAGTGGCCAACNTTTTTTTGTCAGGGATTATTACCCCCAGAAAGTGATCCCCCAATCAACTAACAACCAGGCTCCTAAATACTGACAGGGTGTGAAGTAAGGAAACTTGACCTGGATCCTCACGCGAGATGAGCGCATTAACCACCATGCTATGGGCCTCCATATAATAATAATAATCCTTACATTTACTACAGCATCTTTTACGTTGTGAGAACATCTCAAAGTGCTTCACAGGATATATTGTAAATTGCAGGGACTGTGTGTTTTGTGGGTGAATTATCCCTTATTCATTGTAATTAATTTTAGTAAATATTCTTAATGTTTCTATACATTCAAGACCAATATTAAGTTGAAACCAGCGGGTGTCTGCAATGTTCTGAGTTGAAAATATATTTTGTGGCAGTGAGATCTAAAACTCCATTACCATTTCAAGAATGCCCATTACTCCAGAGATTGCATCAATGAATAAACATCTAAATGGATGAAGCATAAAATGGATAAGTTGGCAACCAACCATGAAAAACATTTTAGACTTCACAATAATACATGGGGGCATTTTGGGAGCCAGTCAAAGGAAGGAAGCTGTCAGCAATAACACCTTGAAATTGATGGTGTAAGATAAGGTTAAACTCTGGAAGGCTTGGATTACTGTTGGAGAAATAACTTCAGAGACAGTTTCAGTCATTGCTGCTGACTGAATGGAAGTCTAGAGGAAGATAAAAGGTTAATAACCTTTGAGGCTGATGAAGGTGAACAGTAGTACAGAGAGAGCATATTGTTCTAACAGACCAATCAGTTTGGAACACATTGTGGTGAGCATTTGAACTGAGATATTTAATTTTTATAAAAGACAGTTGACAGGATACATGCACTGTGTGGAGTGCATTACCCAGTATTAATTTTTAACTCCCCTTCTTGAGCCTGGATTCCTCTTGTCTTGTAGAAATTTAAGATTGTGCAGAATTTTGGAACTCGATGACCAGTTGGGGCCTGGGGGGGACCAGGGAGTGGGGGGTGGGGGGAAGCGGGTGGCCGATGGCATGGTAGGATCTTGAGGCGGGACCTGAAAAAGGATAAGGAGGGGGCGAGGCGGAGTGACTGGGAGATGGAATTCCAGAGGTTAGGGGTAGAGTGGCTGAAGCTTCGCCCCACCCTACCTCTGCGACCTCCTAACCCCCTACCAACCTGCCCGTTCCCTCCGCTCAGCAGGTTCTGGCCTGCTCCAAGTCCCCCGACCCACCCGCCCCACCATTGGCGGGAGAGCCTTCAGCCACTCTGCCCCCAACCTCTGGAATTCTATCCCCCAGTCACTCTGCCTCGCCCCTTCCTTATCCTCCAAATCCTGCCTCAAGATCCTCCTCTTCGACCATGCCATCGGCCATCCCCCTTCCCCTCCCCTCCCCCCACCAACCCCAGCTCGGGTCCGAAATGCTGTACTCTGTCCAGCGCCTTGAGACGTCTTCCCGATGTGAAAGGCGCTATACAAATGTAATCTTGTTGTTGTTGTTTGCGGGGAGGGTTTGGGGATCCATATTTTTTCAACAGATAGATAGTAGCCTAATTTTAAAAATAAATGATTAAAGTAAAACCATAATGTCTTCAAAAATAATTAGGGTACTTCTATACAGGTAATCTTCCATTTTCTTTCTGTTGATTAACTCCATGTTTTCCAATTATAATATAATATAATAATAATCCTTGCATTTGATATAGTGCTTTTCACGTCGGGAGGACGTCCCAAAGCGCTTCACAGAACACACTGTAAAGTGAATTGACTGTATATTTGTGGGTGAACGCGGCAGCCAATTGCGCACAGCAATGTCCCACAAACAGTCGTAGATTGAAAATGACCAATTTATTATTGTTTTTGGTTTTGGAGGGATTATTATTAGGCGTGTGGAGTAAGGAAACTTGCCCAAGGTTTCGCCCTGTCTGGAATTGAACTCAGGTCTCTCGCTTGCAAAGCGAGTGCTCTAACCACTGAGCTACAGGACTCCACTATTGAGGTCAGGCAAATGGAATATAGTTGCCAATATATTTCTGTCAAGCTTCCTGAATATGGGAATCACATTTGAATATTGCCAGCCTGTTCGAGCATTGCCAGAGGTGATTGAATCCCTCTTAAAGTCTGCCAGTGCTACACAAATCTTCTGCTTTGTTTCGCTTAATACTCTGAGTTACAGCTTATCTGTTCCTGGGGGATTTGTTGGTTCTCAGTCACCTTAGCATTATTTATATCAAAGTCCAAACAATATTTGCTGGATGTTTAGGGGCAGGTTTTGAATGTCCTCCCTGGTGAAAACCTCCAGAGTGTAGTTGTTTGATATATTTCTTTTCATCTATTCATTATAACAACAACTACATTGATATAGTGCCATTCATGTGGATAGTCACAGAGCTCTTAACGGTGATATGGGTTGATGCCAAGCTGGAAAGGGAGGGGAGGTGACCGAAGGCATGGTGGAAGAGGAAAGACTTCAGGTGTGATTTGAACATGGACAGAGAGGGGACAAAATAAAGAGATTGAGGCAAGAATACCAGGCATAGTAACTGAAAGCATGGCCACCGAATGGGGAATGGAGGGGCGAGGGACATGCACTCGACCCCTATCAGCTGAGCGAAAGTGGTGGGTAGAGGAGTGGGGTGTGAGGGGATCGGAAAGGTAGGGAGGTGCCAGGTTATGAATATTTGAAAGTGAGAAAGAGGATAATGAAATCGATCCATTCTGTAACAAGGAGTTAATGGATGTCCTTGCTGTGCCTGGTACGGCTATGTCTTCAAGTGGTATTGTATTGATAACTTTGTTCGATCTGATTGATGCTTGTCATCCATTCCTTGAAAGAATGTGCCATTAGATGGTTCATGTCTTATGTGAGGTTTAAAACAAAAAAAGCCTGAAGAACTCCCTCTTTGACCATGCCTACGGTCACCTCCCTTCTCCCCCCGGCTCGGTATCATGCTTCATCACGGTCAAGTGTTCTTGGGACACTGCTCTGCATGAGGGGCGCTATGTAAATGCTCTTTGATAAGTATCTCATGAACTAAAAGAGGGAAATTGCACTATGTGATGGGATAATCTTCACCAGTTATCATAAAATCATAGATTCTTACAACACAGAAGAAGGCTATTTGGCCCATTGCGCCTGTGAAAGAGCTCTTTGAAAGAACTATCCAACTAATCCCACTCCCCAGCTATTACTCCATAGGCCTGTAAATTTTTCCTTTTCAAGTACCTATCCAATTCCTTTTTGAAAGTTAGTATCGAATCTTCTTCCACCACCCTTTCAGGCAGTGAATTCCAGATTGTAACAACTCTCTGTTTTTTTTGCCAATTATCTTAAATCTGTGTCCTCTTGTTACCGAACTACCCACCAGAGGAAACAGTTTCTACTTATCTACTCTATCAAAACCCCATATAATTTAAATCACCTCTATTAAATCTCCCCTTAACCTTATATCCACATTTTCTGCGTCTTGATTCTAAATGTTCCCTATCTCACTTATTTGCCAGATAGAAGCCTAGAAATAATTTGGAATTTAAAAAAATGTTCAAATTAAATTCTAGGAATCAAAAGTAATTCACCCACTACATTAAAATCAAACATTGGCGCCAATTCACTTCCGAACAGTCTGGAGGGAGAAACCATTCTCCAGAAGACGTGGGCAGGTGTTCAGTTCCAAAACTGTTGTGGAG
Organism: Callorhinchus milii; assembly: GCF_018977255.1. NCBI lineage: Eukaryota > Metazoa > Chordata > Chondrichthyes > Chimaeriformes > Callorhinchidae > Callorhinchus > Callorhinchus milii. The sequence continues at coordinate 21,313,898 of NW_024704744.1, forward strand.
GCAGGCTACAAATGTATCTGGAATTTCTGTGCTTCATACTGCAATTTCCACCTAGAATAACACAGCAAACACAGAGAGACTTAGAAATGTGTTGCTGTTCAAACAAGCTGAAATATATATATACATTGATCCCGACAGTTATCACATTATTCATAAATGGAAAAAAAAATCAAAAACTTGGAAATAAAATAGAGTTCAGCAAAAGTGAGTTTATTGATTAAAGTGCCACAATAATACAAGTCAGTTCCAGTAACAGGGAATCAATATAAAAGTTCCTTGAGGAGTCCAGTAGCTCAGTGGTAAGAGCACTTGCAAACGAGAGACTTGAGTTCAATTCCAGGCAGGGCGAAACCTTGGGCAAGTTTCCTTACTCCACACAGAGCCTAATAATAATCCCTCCAAAACCAAAAACAATATTAAATTGGTCATTTTCAATCTACGACTGTTTGTGGGACATTGCTTTGCGCAATTGGCTGCCGCGTTCGCCCACAAATATACAGTTAATTCACTTTACTGTGTGTTCGGTGAATCGTTTTGGGACGTCCTCCCGACGTGAAAAGCGCTATATTAAATGCAAGGATTATTATTATTATTATAGGACACTGGGCGATTGGGATTCAAAAATCTGCCATGGAGCAATGAACAGGTGGAGCAGGCTCAATGGAATGAATGGCCTCCTGTTCCTGTTTAGTCATGCTCTGTGTAATATCTAGTTTAAGGATGCCACCAGGCAGCCGAATGCCTACACCAAGTGGCTTTTGGAAGGCAATGTTTATTTGAACACACTTGGGGAAGGGGGGAAAGTGGGGGTCACCTAGTCATTGACTGGTACATGGCCAGCAGTAGAATTTCCTACATTGTGGTAAAATTCACATCATATATCCACATTTTTTACCCCGAATGAGTTTATCAGTAAGCAGACCTTTTGTAATAATTTGAAACAGCGACATTGCTGATTTATCCAGGCTTGATTACGCTAACTCCCTGCTTGTCGGTTTCCCAACTCTTCCCTCCACAAGCTGCAGATTATTCAGAACTCTGCAACTCAGGTCCTCTCCTGCTCCATGAACCCGTCACCCCCACCCTTGCCCAGCTTCAGTGACGCCCCATTCTCCAGGGATCAAGTTCAAAATCCTCGCTTTCAAAGCCCTCTATAGCCTTGCTCCTCCCTACCTCTGTGACCCGCTAACACCATCCCGGTCTGTCCGCTTCGTCCACTCAGCAAACACTGGCCTACTTCATGTCCGCCGCTCTGCCTGCTCCACCATCTGAGGTTAGGCCTTCAGCCTTTCTGCCCCCACCCTTTGCAACTCCATCCCTTTATCTCACCCTCCTTTTTGATCATGCTTATGGTCACCTCCGCCCTCCCTCTCCCCAGGCTCGGGGTCAGACTCTGCCACTGTCAAGGCGCTATATAAGTGCAAGTTGCTGTTGTTGTGATCTAAAAGAGGAGAAGGAGGGAGCAAGGTGGAGGGTTGGGGAAGAGAGTTCCAAAACTTTGGAGCATGGTGACCCAAAGTGCGACCGGCTATAGTGGAGCAGAGGGGACGAGGGACAAGCAGGAGGCCAGAGCCAGCTGAGGCAACAGGCAGTGGAGTGGGGAGAAAGCAGGTCAGTAAAGGTGGGGAGGTGCCAAAGTCTGAAGGGATTTGTAGACAAGTGTGAGGATCTTGAAATCGATCCGATCTGTGATAGGGAGTCAGTGGATCCTTCTTGAAGCGCAGGCAGACATTGTCGTTTTATTAGTTTAGATAGAGGAAGATAGATAGACGATTATGCTTTAAAACCAGGAGCTCTTTCTGTTTGTTCTTAAAGGGCGGTTTGACTTGATTGATGCAGTTCTGAGTTGCTGTCTACTGATATTTGTGCCTCATTTCACTTAAGCAATCGGTGTGAAGCTTGTGATTGATGTAGGTCATTGGATAAAACAGAAAAGCATCAAGTCAGACTCGAAGTTACACAACATTGTGAGAAATGTAACATTACAGTAATTTCATTTTATATTAGATACAGTAGAATCCAAGTGGTGTGTATTATTTTGTAATTTTCTCACAATATTTGAATGATTTATTTGATGGCTGCCGAAGTTAGCGAACACCCTCAACAGAGAATTACAATCTATTGTATAACATACACTCAGGACAAGATTTATAGATGTGACACTGGAATCAGCATTTCATTTAATTACTACCAAATACATTTCGACTTGTGTTTCATGGTGTATTGATCACAATGCAGTATAAAAAACATTTGTAAATTATGTTTTCTGTGAATTCATTATAAAAGGCCGACAGAAGGCCTGATGTAAAGTGAAAATTGCTGACATCTAGTCATTCCTGTAACAAAGCTGTGAGGTGTAACATCTTATTGTTACATCTTTAAAAAGTAAGTACATTTGTTATCAACTCACAGCGAGTAGATTGCAACATGATTCTTTCTCTGTGAGCTGGGTTAGAAGTCTATCTCTGCCAATGTTAAGGATTATATATGGAAATTTGCTTAGCAGTCTCAACCTATGCCACAGAGAACAGTAGTTTGGCTACTCTGAGCGGGGCTGATCGGTTTTACATGTGGCCTGGCTGACTAATAAAACATCAGAGTGATGGACCCGCCTCACAATATTGTAGTATTATTCAGCCTTTGAAACATTGTTCTTGTCCTTCCTAAGCTCGCCTCAGGGTACCTGTGTTACGGTGTGACAGATGTTCTGCCATTGGCCTTGCCTCTGTCCCTGGAGTGGGCCCTTATTGTGGAGTCCTGTAGTGTATTGGTTAAAGCAGTCGACTTGCAAGTGAGAGTACCTGCGTTTGTTTCCCCGGTTGGGTGAAATCTTAGGCAACTTTCTTTACTCCACATGCCTCTGTTTATCTAGTAGGAACCCGATATTAGACATTTGGCGGATCACTTTTTCGGGTAATAATCCCTTCAAAAGGAATAATCATTTGATCACTCGATTCACCAATGTTTGTGGGACACTGCTGGTTTCATTTGGCTGCCGCATTTTGCCCACAAAACTAGCTAGTTAGGCTAGTTAGTGACCAATACTTATACCCTAAACAAGCATGTGAAATGCTGTCAATTCACTTTACAGTATATCCTGTGAAGCACTTTGAAACAAATCAATGATGTGATAAGACACTATATTAAATGGAAGGAATATTATTTATCAGTAAGTAGCTATTGAGGTGCCATCCTCTGGATGAGATGTTAAATTGATGTCCTTTCTGACTGTTCGGATGAATGTTAAAGATTCTACGCCTCTCCTGGTGTCCTGGAAAACAATACCCCAGATTAATTGATCTTTCACCTTGAACATCCTGGGTGAGTTGTTCTTGGCATAAGAAGAATGCATCGTGGGAATATATATGATTTTGCTAAGCAAGCCAGTATAAAAATGATTCATAATTATTTTAATATTTGAAACCGTTTGATTCTGTTACGTTGATTTTTATGCTGTTTTGGTGAGGCATTTTGTCTATAATAGAAGTTACTTAACACGTGTACTAATTTTTAAATTAAATTCTGCTGAGAACCTTTGTAACCCTGATGGAAATGAATAGTGTCTGTTTTTCTTTCATCTAATGTCCTTGTGTAGGAAGAACAGAGATGTACATATAGAGGGCTTTGGCATGCTGATGTATTGGCAGTCTCAAACACTAAGAAACAGACTGTAGTGGTAAGGAGGGTAACCAATGTGAGTTGTCTGAAGTCTTTGTTCTCTTAAGTAAAGTATAGCATGAGTCAAGGACAGCATTTCACATGTTTGTTTAGCGTGTAAGTGTTGGTCACTAACTAGCCTAAAGTTGAAAACCTCTAGAAGAAGAAGGCAATGAAGACACTGTTTCTCAGAATAGTAAATATCCCAGTCTGTACATGCACATTGCTATAAAAATGTAAGTTCTTACGTTTACCAAATTAAATTCACTGTTTTCTATTTTTGCTACAAAATTGGGTATTTTTATAGAGTACGTTCAAATTCCTTTTCTGGATCTTTGCCACAACCATGTATGTTTATTATCTCATTATATTGTTGTACATTATACAATACATATATTGTATAATATGCATTATATAATATATTATATCTTTATATTATAGAATGGTATATTATTTCATCCACCCATCCATACACTTTCTCCTACAGTGCCAAGGATCATTAGGCTGAAGATTAATGCATCCATTTTGTTCGGGCTTGGGAAGGCTGCCTGTGGCAAGAGTATCTTTCCAAAATCATTTCTCTGCAGCTGACCTTACACATACAGTCGGGATGAAAAATGCGGTGATGTGATAATTATCACTCATGACAATTGTCACATCACCTGCTTCATTTTTCCTGTTTACTATTCTAGGGGACCAGTGATTTCCTAACTCCTGTTGACAAATCAGTGATGATATGTTTTAGAACAATTCTTTGAATAACTAGTTTCTAGTTTCTCCTTGTGTGTCCAGCTTGTTTTAGTATCACAGATTGATGTTATTGGTGCATTCCTCTGGGGAGAGAGTATGCATTCCATTCAGACACAGAGAAATTTCCATGTGTAGGTGTCATACTCAGCAGGTGCATATGGCAGTACATTAAAGATTATGTTTTACCTGATCAAAGATCATTGGTGTGAACCTTATCTCTACTCCTGTGCAATGGCTCCATGGTGGTGTGCAGTTGAAAGCGAGAACCTGACTATTTGCTCTTTGCATGTTAAAAATTCTGTGGCATTATTTGAAAAGAGAAAGGTGTTTCTTCCAATGTCCTGATTAACAACCATCCAGATAAATTGGTCATTCACTTCGTGCCTGTTTTTGGACTCTGCAAAAACTGCGCAAATAGCTGCCACAGCTGCCTACAAAATGAATCACTATCCATAATGGCAATTACCGCAAAGCACTTTTCAATGTTTGAAGTGCTCTAAATATGCAAGTTATGGGGAATTGTGAACTGCAGAATTAAATCTATCTCAAGCAAACGATACCCAATTTAGTACTATATTCATACAACGTGTTTCCTGTTACAAACATTCAAATTGTGTCATAAATCTTGTAAATGCTGGAGTGCATGAAAGGTATTTTGTAATCACACATTAATGTGATAACAGGAATTTATCCTTAGTCTTTACTTTCTTTATGGTGCATCCAGTTATTAATAAATTAATCTGCTGCGCTTAAATACATCAAGGTATTATTCTCAAGCATACTTTAAATGCTCAGGTTGCTTGCATGGTCTGGGAAGGTTTGTGCAGTAGTTTATAACTAATTACCCAAGCTGTGCCTCCCACCAGTTGAGACAAATTGCCTTGGTCCTTTTGCTTAGGGCGCCTTCATTTCACCAATCCTGCACATATCACTGCCACTAACCTAAGCAATTTATAATGCTCCGCAATGCTGATGTGGTAAAATGCCACTTTATCGTTCCTAATGTTATAGTCAAATGTGAAAGCAATGAAACATCTTTATGTAACAAAAGTGCAGTGCTATGTAAAAATTCTGACGTTTTAAAGATTTTGGCAAGTATAACAGGTACAAATACCACCAGTTGAAGAAATCTATATTAATTTATATTTTTATGCTCCTACAATGCAAAATCAATTTAATTTACATAAATCAAGCAGCAATTAGATAAAATGTCTGAGGAATGCTCCTTTCTAATGAACAGTGTGGCAAAATTGGTTACATGGATTTTCATCCAGTGAGGTTAGACTTTGATTCCTGGTGTTTAAAGTAACTTATGACTGCTTAAAATGGGATTGACTTTCACAGGGGGCACATTTCATAATTACTGTATCACATTTCATAATTATCAACTTTATTCTATTATTAAATTACGTGTATCTCCACACCCCACCCCTTCACCCCCTGCATTGTCACATTGGTTTGGTTTTATATTATAATAACCTTATTATGACCATTCATGGAAAAAATTATCTCCCACTAAATATTAAAGTACAATTGTATTATCAGAGGACAATTTCAAATGTTTGCTTACACCTATTCTACACTTCATGTCAACTAAAGTACTGTACACAATGTACATAATCTGCTAATGCGCAGCCTAATTGTTAAGATTATGCTGTACACCATAACCTTGAATTGGTGACCTTGAATCTATCAAAAAAAATTGAAAAATGGCATTAACTTTCAGCAAAAATCAGATTTCCGGCATTTGGCCCTACACCACCAGAGAACATGAACTCATTACTTCAATATACCACTAAGGAAAACATTATATGAATTTGCCACCATATTAATTGGAATTAAACATAGACCACCTCCCAAGAAAGATCGGCAACCAGGGAAAATGAACATGAACTTGTAACTGGATTTAGAATGATACTGAAGTGAGAACTTTCAGGAATTTTCATCTGATTCATATTCTGAGCTAAGATTTGCCTCTATTTTGGATTTCTATTTCACTAACAGGGTGACAGTGATTGAATGTCCTTCCACAAGTCTGTGGATGCATAATTCACCACCAAACTGACAGGCACAATGGTGCATGCTCATTTCTGGACTACCAAAACATTCCAGCTGCTGAAGGTGAGTGCGAAAGTAAGCTTAACGTAACACAATGCTGTATATCACTCCGCCACTGTTAAGTGCTCCGGGACATTACCTGGAGGGATGGGTACTATATAAATGCAAGTTGTTGTTTTATGTTACACTGGTTTGAAATATACCCAGATGGTTGTATCTCTTCTCAGAAATGGGGGTCACCAGGATACAAAAACCAATAGCTCTTCATGGTTTCTTCTCAGGAAGACCATACACAATGTGAAGTAGCATACAGGGACAGGTGGAGAGTCCTAACTTCCAGAGCAACAGAGGAAATGCTTGCCTATTTGGCATGCAGCAGGGTGAGGGACTTTTGGGGTTTCCATTGCACCACATAAGATCAGATACTTTGTTAATGATGATCACTTAGGGGAACCTCATGGAATACATGCTGCTGATTATCTGTTCAATGAATCACAACAGGGAAAGTGATCTTTAATTAATGTTCTTCTCATTTATTTATTTCAGCCATTGACCTCTGCCTCCTCCTACTCCTCTAACTGGGGACAATCATCATCAGGAGACTTGCCCTCTCCTTCTCACACAGGAATGGAATGCACTGAGTCAGGTTAGTGAGAAGATAAGAAGACACAAGGTAGGGTGGTAGGAAGAGGAAACACCCCACATAACACACTGATGGTATATTGTTAGAAATGAAAGTATTATACATAGTTTGTTTTTTAATTCAATATGATAATTGATACCTAACTGTTTCATTAGTCTTTTCTATGTTGTACACATTGACATTCGTGCCTTAATATATATTTCTCTAAAATTTTGGGGAATTCATTAGCAGAACAATGCAGTCTATGATGTTACAAAAAGCCTTCAATATACAAACTTGATGTTACACAAAAGAAAGATGCAACTTAGAAGAAACCAATAAAACATTAATTTTTGGGACTTTCCATGGGCTAGACACAAGTACTGTATCCCACATAAACAAGTGCAACTGCTAAACATTTAAAATTAATGCATTGTTTCTGCTTCACTCCCCAAATAACAGCTGACATCTTAATTTACATAATTTATCTTCAGTGCCTAATTTCGACCTCACTGTCTCACATTTGATTGTTCTATTGAACAGCTTAGATGCAAACACATGGCATAATGTTACAGGTTGTTTCTACTTTGCTGCCACAACAATTGGTAAGATCCACGGAGTGAGGGTTCCTGCTTTCTCCGCAAGATTTATAATGAAGTTACAGATTTACAAGCATTTTACTAAGGATGACTGGATACAGCTATTAAGAAAGATTAAACAGGTTCTAGCTTTTCTCTCTAGCGATGAGGCGATTGAGAGAGGACCTGATAGAGGTGTCCAAGCTTAGGAAAGGATTTGATAAATGGTTATTGATAGGCTGTTTCTACGTATTGACAAGACCAAAGTTAGAGAGCATCAATATAATAGAGCCAGTGATAGATCTCACAGGGAGTTTAGGAAGAACTTCTTTATGCAGAGGGTGGTGAGAATGTCGAACTAACCTGCCAGAAGCTGTGGTTGAAGCACATAGAGATACTGGAAGGTTTGGGAGATGGAAAGGGGATGTGGGAAGAGAGAGAGATGAGCAAATAGTCTGAGATGGCTTTGTCCATGATGGAGAGCTCAGCAGTGTCAAGCCCATGGGTAATGATGAGATTGAATTTAGGTGAACATTAATGATCCCATAGCGCTATTCAAAAAGAGAAGGGAGTTTCTCTCGGTGTCCTGGGCAACAATCGCCTAGATTTTAAAAAAATGGTCATTTACTTCATGGATGATAGTGAGATACTGCTGTATGCAAATTGGATGCCATGGTTGTCTCTATGAATACAGTCACTGTGATGAGAAACCTCTGTGATGCACTTTGAGTTGTTTCATAAAAAGGCCACTACACCAAATGTATTTATTACTATCATCATCTGAGTCATAGGGTTAGATGTGATTTGAACTGGGTTTCAGTTGATACAAGCCTTGTATATTTTTTATTAGATCTGTACCTTCAGACCTGCAAATTTTATGCCTTTCATATTATTTTGAGAGGTTGTACCCATGGCAGGGCTAAAAGTGCCATGCTGAGACATGCAGTACATCCTGTGAAGTATATACGCTCCCTTTGCTCAGCAGGCACCGGCCTGCTTTATGCCCTCTCATCATCAGTGGTCGAGTTTTCAGCATATCTGCTCCCACTCTCTGGAACCCTATCCCGGAGTCCCTTTGACTCACCCTTCCCTTGCCTCTTTCAAGGTCTGTTGCAAGACCTTCTTCTTTGACTGCGCTTTCAAACATCTCCCACACCCCATCCCGCCCCATCCACTCCCCTCTAAGTAGCATTTCAAATTTCTTAGTAACCACATTTCCTGATGAGTGCACAGTGAATCTCAAAGGCAGGGAAGGAAGTTATGTGAACACTCCACCTTGCCCTCTCCCTTGCCTCCTTCAATACCTTCCTCTTAGACTGTCCCTGCCACATCCCCCTCCTCCATCCCCCTTTGTCCTCCACCTCTCTTGTTTCCAACGCTCTACATTTGTGGAGTCATGCTCAAAATCCAAAACATTTGTGGAGTCCTGTAGCTCAGTGGTTAGAGCACTCGCTTTGCAAGTGAGAGACCCGAGTTCATTTCCAGGCAGAGGGCGAAACCTTGGGCAAGTTTCCTTACTCCACACGCCTAATAATAATCCCTCCAAAACCAAAAACAATAATAAATTGGTTATTTTCAATCTACGACTGTTTGTAGGACATTGCTGTGTGCAATTGGCTGCCGTGTTCGCCCACAAATATACAGTCAATTCACTTTACAGTGTGTTCTGTGAAGCGCTTTGGGACGTCCTCCCGACATGAAAAGCGCTACATCAAATGCAAGGATTATTATTATTATTACTCGGGTGGAAAATCTTCAGTCCAATACCTTGGGAAGTCCTCCCAACTGAAAGGCGCTATATAAATGCAATTTCTTGTTGTTGTTCTGAGACTGGGCATTTCTGCTTACTGGACTATCTCTGTTTTGAGTAAAATCTATTTCTCTTTTGATTTTGTTTCATATTTTTCCCTCTGCTGCCTGTGTTTTGCTGCAGGATCTAGGCTTGTTTTCTTTCTTTTGCTGATTTTCTGCAAAATCTCAGAATTCTTTCCTCATCGTCATTTCATACTACATTAGAGTGTGTATGGCAACAAGCTGTAAGTTTGGGAAAGGAAGATGTTTTGCTCCATCCTTCTTCCTTTTAGGATCTAGCATGTACTGATCGCTAAACACAGCAATCTTTTGTTCCCGGATAGGCGGATTCGAATTAAAACATTATTTTGAGGCTTTTATTAGTTTCTTCTTCCATCACAAAGAATTGAAGAAATATTATCTAGAGCCTAAATATCCTCCTAGTGTTAGTCTGTAAGACTATTTTGCCATCAGATTTTAGATTGCAAGAAATTGTAAATTGGAACTGATCCTTTTTGAGAAAAGCTTCCAAATTACAACAACTGGCATTTAAATCAGGCTCTTCTTTGCAGCAAAGCACCTTTATTACAAAAAAAACTACATGTAGGAATGTTTATATTTTAAATTCATGAATTTTCTATCTGCTTATTTACATAGAATAAACTCTGGATAATTTGCCTCTCCAAGGGAAAAGGGATCACTGATGAATTGAGACTTCTAGAAGAGTGAAAAGAGCTATATCAAATGCAAGGATTATTATTATTATCCAGAGTGGCGAATTCAGCATATGTATAAATACCATAAATAAATGCGGTCAGGATATTGACAGCATGATGACTTAAGTGATAGTAAGACAAGTTAAGCCAAGATCAAGTTATCAAGAGTTTACTGTAATTTTATTAAAGGAATGGTATACATACCTAACATTTACAAAATCTTCAATTTGGGCACAAAATGGTCTTGGTGCGTGGAATTTTGGGCCTCAAACCTTCTGGTCATTGGGAAAATGCTACATGTTCTTAAGAGAGAAACTAATTTATAAGCGGTGAAAAAGCATCATTCCCAGCAATTCAGCCCGGATTTCTGCTCTTATTTATTCCTACTTTCTCTGGTTGAGTGACGGAAATGAGCACTGGTAAGAGCATATGTGGGCATCATAACTGGAGAGATAGTAACACATCAGACACGAAAGCCTGACCTGAATGACTGAATAAGAAGTGTCACTATTCACATCAGTTACCTGTGAAGCACTTGTGATGTTTCAATGTTTTCAGCTCTATATCAAATGCAAGGATCATTATTATTAGTCGATGATCTCCTAGGAGAATAGAATACTTGAAAGGCGACATGCAGCTGTGAACAGATGGAAAACAAAGACAAACACAAAGAAGGAGGAAGGGACTGACTAACTATGTGAACTATAAGATTAGGCCCTGTCATGAATACAGTGACAGAATAATTTTACCAAACGAAAGGTCTGCTTTACAGGAATTCTAACCGAAGATAAATAGTCAAGGGTGAAGATAGTGCCATTAGTAGAAAGAGGAAACTACATTTTATAATGCTTTTTCATACCAAATATCTCACCTATAATTAGTGCCAAGTGTAGTGACTGTTTTTGTAGGAAATGTGGCAACCATTTTACACAACACAAAGTCCCACAACAACAACAACACAACAAGATTCCATTTATAAAGCGCCTTTCACGTCAGGAGGACGTCCCACGAACAGCCAATGAGGTAAACAACCAATTCATCTGGGGGATCATTGAGCAGGACACCAGGAGAAACTCCCATCTTTTTCCTATCATTTTGAGGAATTTTAAACCCATGGGATTATTGGCAAGGATTATTATTATTGTATTTTTAACTTATTTTAAAATATTTCCGTTTATTGGTAAGTCATGCGCTGTAAGAATAAATTGGTTTAATTTGTAACTTGTAGCATTATTGTTCACCTGTATAATTTACTAAGCACCACCCTTATGGTAGAGGAAATTTGAAATACAAAATATTGCTCTTTTATGATCCCAATCCTTCAGGTACATACCACCCTACGCAAAAAGCCCAATGCTTGTTTGCAAATATATTATGAATCTTTAAAATAATTACCTACCTTTGAAGTTTTAAGCTGCTTCGTTGAAACAATTCTAAATAATTCAATACAATACAGAAACATTACATCAAGGCAATAGAGTTTGCTTGTTGTGTGTTCAATGTGATGCAAGAACAGAATAATAAGAACTTCTAAAAAATATTGTTTCCTGTGTAGCTCAAATGTATCTTCCTGCAGCACACAGAGGAAGAAAGAAGCCCTCTCCCCAGAGGTTCAGCTTTATGCTTTTAGAACAATAAGTGTGAGAAGACTATGCTGAATATTCACAAAACCACAAAAATTGTTTGGATAAAGAAAGCCTTTCAGTCCATTTACTTCATCCTTCCAGAATACCCACCTTAACATCCTCCCACCACAGCAGCAATCTATTTCTTAAATGAGTCCAATGTCTCAACCAAACTTCCTGGCAACCTGTTCCAGTCGTTAATTACTCTTTGGCTATAGAAAACCTTCTGGTCTCTGTCCTGAAATTGCCCTTTGTAACTTTCAACCTATGTCCTCTTGTTCTATCATTTTATGAAACAAAGTATACTTGACTCTTATCCTTAATAATGACATTCAACACTAATAGCCACCTAAGTATTTTCAGGGTTTGGGTGGTTATGACACATATTACTTCTCTGTGAAGATCTTTTACTGTCACATCTATACCTCAATCACAAGGACGAGCAATAAATGTACTTTCAAGCCGAAAAATTCATTCAGAAATCCATCGGTGGAGCTGGTCCTGCAGGTGCAAAACAATATAATATAATTATATAGCACCTTTCACATCAGGAGGATGCCTCAAAGGAATGTTGCAGTGGAGTGAGCAGTGAGTTTCTACATTCTAAAAGCTAAAATAAAAATATAAAGACAGAATTCATATTAAGTTAAACATTTCTCCAAACAAGGAAGCAGTTTGATAATAATAATCCTTGCATTTGATATAGGCCTTATCACGCCTTTGAGATGTCTCAAAGCGCTTCACAGAATATATTGTAAAGTGAATTGACTGTATATTTTGTGAACGAAACACTGCAGCCAATTGCGCACAGCAGTGTCCCACAAACAGTTGTGGATTGAATGACCAAATTATTACTTTTTTAAAAATGTTTTGAAGGGATTAATGCACCGAGAAGCGATCTGCCAATCGACGAACTGGGTTCCTACTTACTGCTTACTGTCATAAACAGAGGCATGTGGAGTAAGAAAACCTGTCTAACGTTTTGCCCTGCCTGAAAATTGAACCCAGGTCCTCTCGCTTGCGAGGTGAGTGCTCTAACCACTATGCTAGGGACTCCATGCTCATGCTTATTGACAAGCCACACTAAGAATTATATACAATCAGAATATTGGGCTGGAACTGCTACTCGTCCCAGCTGACAAGCAGTGGGATGTTTGCTGGACAAATGCTCCCAATTGTAAGCTATGAACTTTTAGCTGGTTATACTCCAGCAATACCCCATTGTAAGCTCTGGGTTCCCCAAGCCTTTGCTCTTGCTAACTTGCACCTAATACTCTCCGGAATTGCTTGACAATGCTTAGCAAAGGAAAAAAACAAAACCTCCAAGTTAACAACTAGTGCAGTGACCTCTTACATCTCAGCACTTATTTACTCATGATAACATATTATTCCTGAAATCTTTATTGCTGGTAACACATATTTAATGATATTACCTTTTGAGGTGTCAAAACAGATTACAAAACTAAATCTTCTGTTAGGATTTCAGTCTAATAGGAATTAATGGACTGGTGCATTGGAAATCTCTTCCTCAGAATTATGTTCAGTTTAAGATCAGGCATTTGTTTATAACAGCAACAACAAGATTACATTTGTATAGCGCCTTTCATGTCGGGAGGACGTCCCAAGGCGCTGGACAGTGTACAGACTCAAGTGGTCAGTGTGTTTAGCTCATTCATTCTGTAACTACTTAATAAAAATTCAATGAGATCTGATATGCATCTGTTTCGTGTTTAGACAGAAATAATGAGGAACAAGGACCTTCAAGAGGAAATTAACAAATATCTTAAAAAGGGTCAGCTCCGGGAATATGGGGAAAGGGCAGGTACATAGGACTGAAAGCATTACTCTTGACGGAGCTGACACAGACACGGTGGGTCAAATGGCATTCTACTGTGCCATAAATTTCTAAGGTTCTATGACAAACTAACAGTCAATTTTTGACACCTTGATACCCAGAAACACAAAGAAACATGTATAAAAATAGAGAATAATGTATAAAATAGGTATTTTCTGAAGACATCCAATGCTATTTAAACTTTTAGTTTGGCTCAGTTGTAGAACTCTTGCCTCAGATTCAGAAAGTTGTGAGTTCAAAACCCCATATCCGGTCTTTGAACTGACATTATCTAGGATGACACTCCAAGAAAGCAGTAGAGGTGCAGTGCATTAAAGCAGCTGTCCTTTGGCTGAGGTGTTAAACCGAGGTCCTGTTCAGGTGGATGTTAACGATCCTCTAGCACAGTTTGCAGAGAGAAAGAGAAAGGAGTTTCTCCCAATGTCCTGGCCAACAATCCCCCAGTCCTCCAGATATGATTCATCATTCACTTCATACGTGTATGTGGGATGCACAAATTTGCTGTTGTGTTTACGGCAGCTGTGTAAAGTGTAAGTTGCTACATTTTACAGTAAATCCTTCCAAGCGCGTTGAGACATCCTCCTGATGTAAAAGGTGCTAAAGCTAATGCAAGAATTATTGTTATTTTTACATTATAAAATTATAGTGGAGTCCTGTAGCGTATTGTTTAGAGCACTTGCATGACAAGCGAGAGGACCTGCGTTCAATTCCAGGGCCGGACAAAATGTTAGGCTTACTCCAATGTCTCTGTTTACCTAGAAGTAATTAGGAATCCGGTTGTTAGTCGATTGGTGGATTGCTTTTCTGTGTCCCTTCAAGAAGAAAATGAAAAAAACAGTAATTTGGTCACTCAATACACTGCTGCTGCATTTCGCCCACAAAATATACAGTCAATTCACTTTACGGTATACTCTGTGAAGAGCTTTGACAAATCTCAAAGGCTTGATAAGGCGCTATATCAAAAGCAATAATTATTATTATAATCCCTGAAAATGCAAAGGGATCAAATATTTTAAATCCCACGTGGTCTTTTAAGGGGTCAAGTTTTATCCTCCTTTTCATTAAAATGTTATGGTCAAATTGGAATAATTTCTTAAGGTTTTTCTCATTTCTATTGAGTTACAAGCACTCAGCCAAAACCTTGTTCAACAAGACCAAGATTAATTACAAAACAGCACTCACATATATAATGTAATCCCAAGGTAATGAAACAGTGGTTCATAGATTATTCTGGAATAGAAACATCATCATGTATTATGTACTCTGATGGAGTAAAACTGTAATAACATTACAGACTTGTCAAATCAGCCAAGTAATTAAAAGAATAGATTTCTGAGCTAGTTATAGGCAATATTTCAGGGCTTTTTTGATTAACTTAATAAAATGATTGATAAAATCAATTTTGTAAGTCATTTATTGAAATTAAGTGCATTATATGATTTAATTTAAGTTGATTCCAACAATACATTTTGTTGGCGGGCTTTAAAACAACATTTGAATCAAGAATGATTGCACAACAGACAAACTCATAACATAACCAGTCCATGAAACTCCAAATACAGCTTCATTTTTGTACAGCCGCGGCCAAGTGGAAAGGAATACCTTTGGTTCTCTCCATGCACTGGTTCACCTAATTGTAATTGCCCTAATGGCATTTTGAGTTCTACATTTTACTGAGAAACATTTCTCTTCATATTATCAGTCTTCAGGCACTCCTCGATAGTTTGCTACGCTTCTCTGAGCTTTCCATTAAGATTTTCAGAAAGATTTCCATTAATCTTTTCCTATAATCCTTCTAATCCCTTTTTTTGTTTCTTTTTCCTTTCATCTGGTCTTCTTTTAATTCTTTAATTCTTTCAGCATATTGGTTACATCGGCATTTTGCACTTTGATGCAGCCTGGCTCAGCTGGTCGCACTCTTGCCTCTGAGTCAGAAGCATGTGGATTCAAGCTCCACACTAAACTTGGAACTCATATTCAAGGCTGACAATCCAATGCAATGTTGGGGGTGTGCTGCATTGTTGGATGTGCTATCCTTTGGCTAAGATGTTAAACTGAGGCTTTATAGTTAAAGATCCAATGCTACTACTCAAAAAGAGAAGGGAGTCTCTCCTGGTGTCCCAGCTGACAATCCCCAAATAAAATTGGTTATTCCCTTCGTGGCTGTTTGTGGTACAATTCTGCGACCAAATTGCTTGCCATGTTCACCCACAAACACACAATCATTGGACTTTTACAATAAATCGTGTGAAGTGCTTTTGAGATATTTTCCTGACATGTAAAGCACTATATCAATGATTCTTAACAATAATCTTTGCATTTGATATAGCGCTTTCACGTCGGGAGGACGTCCCAAAGCGCTTCACAGAACACACTGTGAAGTGAATTAATTGTATATTTTGTGGGCGAAACGCGGCAGCCAATTGCGTACAGCAGTGTCCCACAAACAGTTGTGGATTGAGTGACCAAATTATTATTTTGTTTTGAGGGATTATTACTCCCGGAAAGCTATCGGCCAATTGAGTAACAACTGGGTTCCCTATTTACTGCTAGGTAAACAGAGCCGTGTGAAGTACAAAACTTACCTAAGGTTTCGCCCTACCCAGGAATCGAACACATGTTCTCAAGTTTGCGAGGTGAGGGCTCTGAACAATTTGCTACAGGACTCCATTATTATTATTTGCTTAACGTTCAACCCTGCCACTGTTCAGAGTTTTGATATAGTGTCCTACGTGAAGGGCACTACAAAATTATTATTATATTGTATTATAGTTACTGGAATAAAGACCTACTATTATAATGATAATCGATTGAGAGCGAACCTGATACAGAGGTTTAAGATTATGAAAGGATTCAGTAAAGTGGACACTGATGGTCTGATATTGAAGCCCCTATTCAAAAAATATTTTGCAGATATACTAAAAAACATATGCTTGTGAAAGGTTTCAACAAATGTGCATTTATGGTGCCATTTGTTGAAATATTCTTGTCATAGATCACCAAAAAAAACATTGTGAATGCAATAATTTTTTTCCATAGGTAGCAGATTGATTTATGATTCAGGTATTAGTCAGTTTGATTCAGATCCTCTTAAGCACGAAGATGGATTTCGGCATGTGACAAATACCCGACTGACCAAAAAAACAACAGAATCTTTGATGGGTTACTATTTTTACCAGATGCCTGATATAACCTCTGGAAAACTAAATTAAAACGTTACTTCTGTAGCATCACAAAAGCAAATTCATTGCAGCATTATATTGTTCAGCAATATTATCTTATTGAAGCTCCAAAGGTGACCTAGAGAAATGCTATACTCTATTCTTTATCTCTGGAGGCTTAACCCGAATCCATTCTTGATAAAGGAGATTATGTAAGGGTCACTATTGAATTGCACTCTGCCACTTTCAGTCTGCACCATGCTGCCACTTAATACAGAGAAAGCACTCACATAGAGGAGGGCTTACACAGCAAACCAAGTATTGAAAGGCACAGGATTCAAAGAATGGTTTGTACAACTATTTTGAGAGTACGATTGAGGATTCCCTTTAAGTCAATATTGGTGACTGCTATGCACTTGATCTGCAGAAAAAATATTAAATGGAAGCAGGTAACATGAAAAAAAAATCTGCACTGTGGTCATATTAATGAGTTCTACAGTATCCAATTTTTTTATATGGTATTGATCAGGAGCTCTGTCTACATGGCAGCTAACTCATCTGCTGAATATTATGATAGTTTTGGTCTGCAGAGAGGTGAACAGTCTCCAAAAAATATTTATTGTACAAGATGTTCTTTCAGTATTTCCTTTCATTAATAGATTTTTATTTGTGCAGATGAAGTGATAAAATCAAAGTACAAATACAAAGTGGTTTGTATTGAGCTGGCAGTTGTGATAGAGATTTGTTGTACTGATATTCTTCTTTCAGAACTCCTTCTGTCACCCCCCCACTCCCCACCAAAAACGTACTCAGTGACTATCTGCAAAAGAGTTCCACTGGATCAGAGGGATTTACAAGATCAAAGATTGGTTTGGATAAAGAAAGCCCTCCAGAATACCATTAGTTCAGTTTCCTGTAATAAATCACCCTTACTGGCAACTTATTCCAGTTGTTAATTACACTCTAAACAAAGACGAACTTCCTGGGATCTGTTCTTAAAGTCTCTCTCTGCAACTTGAAATCTATAGCATCTTGTTTCACTGTAAATTCATCCTAAAATATTGTTCTGAGTTTATTTAGGAATCCCATTTTTATGTTATACACCTTTATGAGGTTCTCTCTAAGTCCTTACTCCTTAATTGATGAATCTTGCAAGCTGAATTTATTACCAATGAGTTTATTACCCCCAATATCAGGCTCTTAGAAAACCTTCTGTGAATAATACTTTGGGATCAATTCTATCTTTTCTACATCAAACGTTCCCCATATTTGCTGGACATGGATCAACATATAAACTGTTTCCATTTGTTGGTGAATGCAATAACAAGGTGCATCTGCTATTCTCAAGGCTGCCTTCTATGGAGATTGGTCCAAGGCATTGGACTGCTTTTAGCTGTGAGTACTGGTGTTTTACTATGGTGCTATTCGAAGAAAAGGAATTCTTCTTAGGTGTCCTGGCCACCAATCCATCAGTTGAGGTTTGACATCCACTTCATGGCTGTTTGTGGGACATTGCTATGCATAAATTGGCCATTGTGTTCACCCACAGAATACATAGTCACTACACTTAAATATAAAATCCTTTAATGTTCTTTGAGATGTTTTTCCAAAGTGAAAGGCGCTATATTAAATGTAAAGATTATAGGATTATTTTACAAAAAGAAACTAAGATTACCTATTCCGCTATCGAGCAGTTAAATGGTGCGATCCACAAGACAGATTCAGTATCTGGTTTCATGAAAAAAACACTAATAAAACAATGGTCCACCTCCAATACGACCAGGTAGATCTGGTACAAAAGATACTGATTGTACTACTAAATTAACTAATTAAATGGTAGGCAAAAGATTTTGAAAGAGTATTTTGTGCATTAACCAATGGAGCATGAATTATTGAACATAAATAACTTCCACTTGTTGCCAAATCCAATAACAAGGGAGCATCAGTATAACAACATTTACAGATCTGAAAGAGAGTTGACCAGGAACATTTTTTACGCGAAGGATGGTGAGATTGTGGAACTCATTGCCAAAAGCGGTGTTTGAAGTAAAAAACAACAATGCATTTTAGAAGAAACTCGATACATACTTGAGAAAAGAGAATATCATGTATCCAACCATCCCTGCTAACATCATTGTAAATCTATCCTGTACTCTCCAATGCTATAATGACCAAAATTACACATAGAATTCCAATTGTGATCCACCAAGGTTTTATATCTATTTAACATTACTTCCCTGACTTTGTTCTTGATATATCTTGACATAAAGCTATTTCCCATTGTTTATGAATTTAGCTTCACTTCACATCACCGAAAACTTCTTTTTTTTAATATCAGCAACTGCAAGAAGACATTCTTGTGGGTTGGATAATAGCTATTGGATCTTGCTTGATAGTTGCTCCAGATGATATATGCATTGGTCAGTAATAAGGTTGGTGTTTTCTAAGAGTTTATGTTTGGTCCCCCCCAAGGACATCACACAGTAGAAATCTGTTCAAAATTCAACAGCTTAATCTAACAGGCACCAAGATAACCCATTTGTCAAATTGATTGAAAGACAAATCAGGAAAACTCACTGGAAGCAGTTTGCAGGGAATAAAGCCCATGGGTGAAAACTCACTTAGAGCAAATATTCTAAGAAGAATTAATGAAAATGATGAGTGGGTATGGACAGGAATAAATCTCTTGCTATTGATTGCCAATAGAGTAACATTAATAAAGGAAGAGCACACACACACATGCTTTGTTTTTTTATTTTCGGAATAACAAAAGTTGAAACAAAATAACTTCCACAGCAGTGTGGAAGAACGCTGGTGGTTGACGAAAGACCAATATTTTATCTAAAAAAGCTTGAAGCTATTTTGTAAGAAATGAAAAAAGAAATTGATATACAGATATTGCCATAGCAAATATCCCGGAGGTGTGCAATTTGGAAAAATGACAATGCAGAACTGCATCACCATACTGTGATTATAATAAAACCATCAAACTGAGGTGATAAAAGTGAAATGGATCACAAAGAAAATGGAAAACAAGGGTTCATGTCATAAAAGATTGCTGAAGGAAGTGCGAGACTGCAACAAGATATCATTATAAGCTTGGAAGTGAAACAAAGTTTAAAGGAAATTGGTAAATTCTTAAATATGGGGATGAAGTTGTTTTGCTTCATTCCTGGAAATAGACTGAAACAGAATGAGAAGTCAGATTTATACTTTCTGCTCCTTATCACATCCCATTGATTTTTATTTCTTTATTAAACCACCAATTTAATAACACTAGAAAGAATCCTTTAAAGTTCTCAGAAAATCCACTGGACCACCTGAAGTTTTGAATAAACCACTGGGGAGTGAACCTGGTGCGATGAATAGCCATCACATTTATACTCATTGTAACTTACAGACAGGACAAGGAGGACTTTTCCACCAAACGCATGTTTGAAGCAACTATCAAGCCTATAAAAGGACCTTTAAAAGCCAAATATTTGGAAAGGAAAAATGTAAAAAGGTGCAGGGAAAAGTCAGGGATTGGGAGTATGTAACTCTGAGAAGAAATTCCACTCAGGATTAGACTTTAGATGTATGCAGATGACACCCAAATCTACTCCTCTTCCAGCTGCGATTCCCAGTCCGCTGATGGCCTGTCAGCTTGTTTGACGGACATCAAGGACTGGATGAGCGCAAATTTTCTGCAGCTGAATGTCAGCAAGATGGAAGCTATACTTTTTGGCTCCTGGCAACGTCTTTTCTACTGTGGGTCTGAAATCCTCAACCTCTCTCAGACTCACCAAAGCCGTGTACAATTTAGGAACCTGTTTCGACCCACAGCTTTCCTTTCTACCACGCATCCATTTCCTGACCAGAACCACTTTTTTTCAGCTCTGTCACATTGCCCACCTCTGTCCGGTCCATACCTCACAACTGACACAGCTGAAACCCTCGTCCACGCCTTCGTCACTTCCCGAATGGACTATTCTAAAGCCCTCCTCGCTGTTCTCCTCAGCTGCACCAAACACAAAATCCAATTAATTCAAAACTTCACCTCCTGGATACTCAACCATATATGAAACTCCCTACTACCAGTACACCAGTCCTTACCAGGCTCCACTGGCTCCCAATCACCGAATGGAACAATTTCAGTATGCTCTAAAACAGTTTCAAATCCCTTCATGCACTCTCACCTCCCTAGCTTTCTGAGCTGCTTACCCACCACTCCACTCCCTCCGCTCGGCTGGCTCCAGCTTTCTGTTTGTCCATCATGCCGCTCCTTCAGCCACTACGCCCCAAAACTCTGGAACTCTCCCTCAATCCCTCCACCTTGCCCTTCCCTCCCCACCTTCAAATTCCACCTGAAGGCCTTCCTTTTTGATCGTGATTATGGTCAACTCCCACCTCCCTTCCCCCCCGGCTGTTTTTCAGTCTCCGCCACTGTGAAGTGCTCCAGGATATTATCCTACGTGAAGGGCGCTATATAAATGCAAGTTGTTATTGTTATCTTCATTAGGAATCACTGCTGCTCTGTCTCCGAAGGGATCAATTTCAAGGCCCTCACCAACATCTGTAAATCGTTCATGCCCTAGCATCTTCCTACCTCTCTGACCTTCTCCTACATCACTCCTCTTGCCCCCTCTGCATGCTTGACTCAAGATTGCTACACTTTCCCTGCCCTTTCCATGCCATAGTGGCTGAGCTTTCAGACAAAATGCCTGTAACCTTTGAAATTCCTTCCCTCTACCCCTCCGTTTTGTCCACTCCCCTTCCCCTCACTCCTTTCCATCTTTATGAAGCTCTCTGAGATGTTATCCTACATGAAAGACACTATATGAATACAAGTTGTTACTGTTGATAATACTATTACTATGTGTTGTTCTCTATCAGGCTCACACAAAATGACCAAGTCTCATAAACAACAAGAGCAATGCTACAAAGTGCATTCCTCAGTCAGATAGTTGCTCACTACTTCAATTTCTGCAGATTAGTGTTTTAATAGTGTCTTCAAGGCACCTTATCAACAGCCGGGACAAGAATTATAGCACTGTGTGTTGTCAATTTTCCAAATCCAATATTAAAAGTTGTCGGTAATGACAGAAAGTGGAGGAAATTGCAAGACCTGCTCAAATTCAAATATATTACTAAATTAACGAGAAGTGATTTTAACTATGAATTTCAGCATACTGAGTTAGCTCCACCTAGTTTAAATTTTTCATTTTCTAAATTTGATAATCCCCTCTTTGCATACTTTTAATATAAGCTTTGCGTATTAAACTTATTTTCACATATCATGTGAACATTAAATTAAACCAGGTTATTTCTGAGCTAATTTTGAATTACCACTTGGTTTACAATCTCTTCATTGAGACTATTCTGTACATCCCCCTTGGCAATAATTTATTGACTTTGTAGATTAATATGTTCCGATGCTTCATTTTCCCATTCAGAATTCTTCCAGCCATCCTGCTGCAATAAAGAAGCAAGAGCATACCAACCCCCACATACCTTCTTACATACAGAAGAAAACCACATCATGCTTCCTGATTGCTCTCCATAAACTTCACTAAAGTACAGATTGTCTCTACATTGAACTTCCTGTCGCTCAGCCTATTGGAGCCCTGCAGCGTATTGGTTAAAGCACTCGCCTCGCAAGGGAGAAGATCCGGATTTGATTCCCTTTGGCATGTTTCCTGACTGCACATGCCTAGCAGTAAGTAGGAACCCAGTTGTTAGACGATTGGTGGATTGCATTCCGCGGAGGTAATAATCCCTTCAAAAAAAAACTTAAGTCGATGACTGTTTGTGGGACCTTGCTGTGTGCAATTGCCTGCCATGTTTCACGCACAAAATATAGTCTTATACACTTTACAGTATATTCTGTGAAGCGCTTTGAGCTGCATCAACAATGTGATAAGGCCCAATATCCAATGCAAGGATTATTATTTCTATTGATGGAGAATAAAGCATCTGGACGAAAAACAGACACACTTTAGTACCTTTCATGTCAGGAGGTTCATCTCAAACCGCTTTGCAGCATTTACTGTAACGTGCTATGACTGTGTATTTTGAATGTCTTCAAAATACAATGGTTCAGCTCGTAGTTGGGTTTCTCAATATCAGTCTCACTTGAATGTCCTAATCTCTTAGCCATTGTTATTTCATATTGTCCATTACACAGAATAGTTTTATTGGTAGTAATTCAATTCTTGGCAGCTTTCTTACTTCTCTGGGGACAGATGTTCCACTGAATACAAGTTTTATGTATAATGCTTATCTTTTCCCAAGAATTAATGTCTTGTCTTATTTATATCCAATATATTTCCTCAGAGTTATTGTATAATCTCTTTTTAATTTCTTACCTGTTTGTCAGCATGTGCTCTTTCTCTACTGCTGTCTCATTTGACCTTTTGTCCCATTACTGAATATCATAATCTCTTACCACAGCTGTCGTAGCAGTGAAGTTTCACTTCATAAACCTCGTCCTTGGGCTTGACTAACCTGAATGAATATCATAGAGGAAGACTGAGTTGAACATACTGTTCTTCCAAGTTCCCTTTTAAAACATGCCTAATTTCTAGCTTTAAAATTCTTTAATAACAGCCGCCATTAACATCTCAACTCCTAGTTCTGGCCCCTGCTGAATGTTGTCTCCCACTCATTTTTGCCCAGTCTTTGCTTGATCTTAGCTCTTAGTTTCCTTACTTGTTCATTCTGTTCCCTTGACTCCTGCCTCCACAAAGTCTCAAATCTTGACTGCTGTTCCTGTTGAATCTCAGATGCTGCTTACATTCATAAACAGTTACACAGAGTATTAATCATAATAATCATAATACTAATAATCCTTACATTTGATATAGAGCGTTTTCACATCTTCGAGATGTCTTAACGTGCTTCACAGAAGATTCATCAGGTGCCAGAACTGGGAGTTGAAATATTAGTGGAGGCTGTTATTAAAGAATTTTAAAATTAGAAATTAGTGAATTGAATGTATATTTTGTGGGCGAAACGGCACAAAAAACAGTCTAATTAGTCTATGATGGTATTTATTCTCCACACAAGCCTCTACCACTGCTCTCACCTAGACCCTCTATTCCCTTCTCCCCTGCGTATGCATCTGTTTTTTTCTTAAATATATTGATCCTGTTTGCTTCAACCACAGGATCTTTGAAAAATTCTTAGATGGCTTCCTGGTGAAGGTTTCTTTATTCCTGCTTGCCCTCTTTCACATTACATTTATTTTAGTAATCTATCTATTCATTCAAATAATATTCAATGAATCTTATTTATATTGTATTGGGGTCCCAAGTCCTTTAGGATTTGTTATTTTATTTTATTTTTAAATCATTTTGCTTGTAAAAGCCTTCCAGAAGGTGGAGAAAGAGAATCTTTATCCCATTAATCTGAGTTTCAAGGCATCCCCTATTCTGCGATCCTATAGAGTAGGATAGAAAATAAGACATTCTCTTATTTTGACTTCAAGATGTATAATCAAAAGAACAATTCTACGTTTGGTGTTGGTGCCTTTCACATCGAGAGGATGTCACAAAGTGCTTTTAGCATTTATTGTGAAGTGGAGTGATGGTGTACTTTGTGTAACAGCAACCAAGGGAGACATCATTGCAGACAATATCTGACTGTCTGAAAAGGGAGAAAAAATTGTCATCCTGAGGACGGTGCTTTGAAGCTGGTGATTTGCTTTGCGACCTATTCTTGGCTGGGAAGAAGCTTGAAAGCCAACTATCAACAGGCTTTGCAAACAAGAAGTTTCATTAGCCATACTTTCTATTTGCAAATGTTACAATTTCAATCCCGTTATTGGTATATACCAATATGGGGATTGAAAGTTACTCCAGTAAAGTTACTAGAGATCCAGGCAAGCTCAAAAAAAAGAGCTACAGGTACGAAGGCAGAGAATTCCTGTGAAAAAAGAGAGACTGGAGAAAATATCAGCCTCAAATCATCAGGAATTGGTAGGTACTTCAACAATTTATTTGAATGACAAAATATTGCAGCTATCGGTTTAGACCAGCGTGATCCAACGTTTGGGCTGCAGCGGGCCAAATTCCC
The DNA here is from genome assembly GCF_018977255.1 of Callorhinchus milii. Taxonomy (NCBI): domain Eukaryota; kingdom Metazoa; phylum Chordata; class Chondrichthyes; order Chimaeriformes; family Callorhinchidae; genus Callorhinchus; species Callorhinchus milii. The sequence continues at coordinate 21,338,766 of NW_024704744.1, forward strand.
TATTTGAGAAAGGTTCGCGGCCGCATAAGCAATATTTTGTGTTTTCCATCCAGAAACACAATAACATTTACACAGCACCATTTTCATGTTGGAAGGACATCTCAAAGCACTCAACAGAGCTGGCTGCGCACCTGACCTGGGGGTGGGAGCTGAGAGAGGTGGGATGGTGAGGGGAAAAGTTGACTGAAAGGATGGTTAGGTCTTGATGTGCCTTGAAAGAAGGGAAGGAGTTGAAGGGACTCCAGGAGTGGAACTCCAGAAAGCGGGGGCAAAATGGAAATGGTGAGGCCAATGGGTTGTGGGGGCATGAAGCAAGCTGGTGTTTGCTGGGCAAAGGGAACTCCCAGGTCTGGAGTTTGCAGGGTAGAGGGGAAGTGGGGGATGAAAGTTGTTCACTGGGGAAAGAGAACTTTCTGTGAGAAAACTGCATGGCACATATCTCAGTGTCTGTCCTTGGACCCCGCACATCGGCCAAGGGAGACTCTGATCATCTGTCCTGACAGTGAACCACTAAACGCTGCCCTCACTTCTCCTCTCTCCTCCTCTCTCATTTCTTCCCTCTCCCCCCATGACCCCTCTCTCCCCCTCCCCCTGCCCTCCCATTCCCCCATCACAGCGGTTGGTAAGAATGCGATGGATTAGGAGACGCACTTTCTTCCCCTTCAGGTCGGGTACAGACTGCAGTAATGGCAGGCATTCTTTCCACTTTTTGCGTTGTGTCCTCCCAACTGCCGGCTCCTGGCGCTGCCCTAGGGAGGGAGGGAGGGAGGGTGGGAGCAGAAGTTGGAATGCTGGAAATGGTCTCGGGTGGGCAACCTGTTGGACCATTGTTGCTTTAGACCAATTGAATTGTATGCTTCTGCCTCTCTCATGTGCTTTTGCTATCTGCGTTTTTGGAAATCGATAGTCATTCTATTTCTGGCTATTGCTATTTTTTTAAAAGGTAAAAATGGACACAGTGTAATTCATTGATCCACTGCATTTACACCAACTAACTACTGTATAATCAAGCAAAAAGTAAAAATACTTTTTATCAAAATACAGCTTGAAGGTTATCTGTAAGTCAGACTGATAAATTCAAAGTTAAACTAATAATGGTTCAGATTTTCCAAAAACAAGTACAGTACTTGGAATGTTTTAATGTCTTTATGCTTGTTGATAGCTCCAAGTGTTATGTGATATTACTTTATGTTTGGTTTTACAAGAAATTAATTTCTTCCAATCAGTGCAAAATATGCTACAGAATCATAAGCCATGAGTTCATTCCCACGACCCTGAGGTCTTGGCTTCTCTTTTATGTATGCATTGAGTTTCGTCTTAATTGCATTCATGCTTTTCTACTTCAATCATGGCTTTTGACTGTGAGTTCCACATTCTTACCACCCACTGTGCAAAGAAGTTCCTCCTAAACTCTCATTTAGATCTGTCCTGGCTTTGTTATATTTATGACCCCTTGTTATGGACTTGCCGACAAGGGGCAACAATCTATTTAACAGTCTATGTGTCCAGCCTTTCCTAAAAGTTATATCCTCTTGGATTGTGTTGGATCAGCTCCCAAACTCATATGCATGACTTTATGAAATACTGTACTACAAATTAGACCTATTATGACATTCGTGTCCATTTCGTCCTGTAGCTCATTGGTTAGAGCACTTGCCTTGCAAGCGAGAGACCTGTGTTGGATTTTCGGCAGGGGAAACCTTGGGCAAGTTTCCTTACTCCACACACCTGATAATAATCCCTCAAGAAAAAAACAAACAATAATAAATTGGTCACTTCAATCCATGACTGTTTGTGGGACACTGCCGTGCGCAATTGGCTGCTGTGTTTCGCCCACAAATATACAGTCAATTCACTTTACGGTTTATTCTGTAAAGTGCTTTGAGACATCTAGAAGATGTGAAAAGCACAATATCAAATGCAAGGATTATTAAGATTGAAGAATAAAATATGAAGGTATGTTTAATAGGAACAAAAGAAACCATAGGATGGAATTGAAGAGAGGTAAGGGATGTTACATCAAAACCCGTGTTTTCAGCTTGGTGTCAGTCTGACTCAGTTAGTAGCACTCAACTCTCTATTCAAGATAATAATAATACAATCAGTGACACTTATGCTATTCACGTTAATATTACCAACTTGGCTCATGCAGAATATATTAAAGCAGGCAACTTGCTGTGATAGCGAGCTACAATTCATAAATAGTAGAATAATGAATGAATTATTCTAATGCACATTGATTCATTGAAAGATATTGGGATTACAATTTAAATGGTTTACTTCAATCAATATTTTCTGAATATATGACTACTAGAGCGAAAACTGTGAAAAAGCTTGTCTATAATTTATGTGACAAAGATTGTTATTGTTATCTTCTGTAGTGGTGCAGTATTTTACTTTTAGCTGATTGGAGTTTGCATGCTGTTATTATTGTAGATTCCTAACTAGAGACGTTCCATGCATTTCCTTTTAAAGCTTTTTTCACACAAAAATGGCACAGATCTGTTTCTGGATTTATTCAAATAGAGCATCTCCAGTAAATGTCTCGGCTTGCGAGTGACCTTGGCCTTCACTCAGCAGAACTGCATCTGATTTCCAGGAATTATAGCGAAAACTACTCTGTTTTGATAAATGCTTTAATACATAACTGGCGAAAAAAGAGGTGCTGGCCCAGCAAAAAATTAGTTTTGACCTCTTTTGAAGGCGTCCAACTCCTTTTTCATTCTGCTGGGGTACATTTGTATAGACATAAAAATTAGCCATTATTCATGTGTACCTAAACTTTATTGTGGACAGGCATCAAAGCCAAGACTGATATTGGCCTCAACATAATATTCACACATCTGCACCAACCAGAGGAGGACCCTGGTAGCTGTCAACTGCATCGGAAACCTTGGCTGATTTTCTTCTCTAAGCACACTGAATCCAATTGTTGTGTCTCAACTGTTGTCCTGACTGAATCAAGGCTAACAGCTTAGATTGAAATGTGCATTCTTTCTCTACCTGTACATAATATATATCTCCTGCTAACCCTGCAAACCAAAACCCTAATGGGTAGGGTGGTCCTGGTTGGACAAGCAGCAGGAAAGTTTGCTGGACAGCAATATCAATGGCAATCTATGCAGTTTTAACTGTTTACACTCCAGTAGTACCCCAACTCACATTCTGGGGTGCCCAAGCCTTGTCTTTTGCCAACCTGCACCAAATACATTCTGGAATTAGGTAAACAGGATGTGTCCCTCTAGGGAGAGACTGCGCAAACCATTCCAACATTCTATCTCTGGGATTTCCATGTGTAGGTGGAATCCATGGAAATCTCAGCTTTCCATATGTATCAGACACCCAGCTGACCAAAAAAAATTGCTTCACCCAATAGAGTCTTCACCTATAATCCTAGACTATCAGTGGACCTCATGTGCTAATTTTTAGCTCAGTGTTTGTTGATAGCTTACAAATGATCTGGAGTACTGGCATTTGCTGCAGTACCCTAACACACGTTCTACATCTTGGCTCTCGCCAACCTATGCCTAATATTCTCCTGAATTAGGTAAGCAGGGTGTGTCCATACAGGGAGAGAGTGTGCATCCCAATCCAAACATACATATGTGGAACTCTCAGTCTGATTTGGATACTCTTAAGGACGGTGATGAATTTTCATATGTGTCAGACATTAATTAGTCTGACGAAAAAAAATCTGAATTCTTATCTATTACTAAAAGGTTTGATTTGTTGAATATGTGTGGAAAATTGTTACAATTGTACATTTAAAATGGTATATAATATGTCTTATTTCACGGTCAAGCAATTTTTTGGTCAGCTGAATGTCTGACACATGTGGAAACCCATCACTATGTTACAAGTATCCAGACCAAGCTGAGAACATATTATATATTCCTTTGTTTAAGCTTACTTTTGACACGTAATATCTCTGCTGTTTAAAAACAAAAACTCAGCTTTTCTTAGCTTAAGAAGGTATCATAAACTGGGCTCTTTATGGAAGTCAGATTATTTGATTACTGACGTCCTCTGGACTCATTAATGATATAATAAATTCAATATATTAACAATCATCTTTGAAAATAAATTTAACCAGTTTAACTCTAATTTTAGGATTATGTCCTCTTGTTTTGGGACCAGTGAAGTGAAGAGTTGTTCTTTATCTACCTTGTATTTGTAGTATTATTTTAAAGACCTCAATCAGATCTTTTTGAAGCTTCTTAGCTTTAGAGAACATAAACCATGTTTACCTAGCCTCTCATCAAAGTTAAGTCTCTTCATCCCAGGTTCATCCATGTGAATCACTGTGGAGCTTGCTCAAAAGGCCAGAAAATGCATTTTAAATCACTGCTTAGTACACCATAATATTTTAGATGAGATCCGACCAGCAGTCTCTATGACTGCAATAGTACGTTGAGGTGAATCCCAGTATCCCATCAACCTTGTTTGAGTGCTTTTAGTTTCTGTGAACTAGCTTTTAATAATTTAAATATTAGGACCATAAAATCTCTTTGTTCATCTAACTCTCTCCCCACGCCAACCAGCGTTTCCTCATTTAGAATGTAATCCCATCTGCCATCCAAATTAATAGCCACCACTTTGCTATGTTGAATTGTATCTTTCATCATTCCACCCATTCACTGAACCCATTTATCCATTTTCTTTTTTACCTTTTGCTCTCTTCAACACAACTCATTGCAGCTTCTGGCTTTGTGTCACATGTAAGCGTGGCAACGCTCAGTATTCCTATATTTAGTTGTCAGCCTAGCTCATTCTGTATCTCTTGCCTCTTACTCAGAATATTGTTGGTATAAGCTTGACATCAGACATTGAGCTCATGGTCTAGACAAAAAATCAAATGCAATATCGGTGGAGCACTGAATTCTTGCAGATGTCTTCCTTTGGATGAGATATTTAACCCTGGCCCTTTCTGCCTATTCAGTGAACATTAAAGATCCCATGGCACAATTTGAAATGGAAAGGATACTAAAATGGATAGTTATTCAGAGGTATTGCTTTCAAATATTTTTGATGAACAATTAAAAATAATATGAAATTCAATTCCATTTCTTGGTTTATTTTGAAAGTGCTGCATACTTTGTCACAAATGTCTGATCATAAAAGAATGGACTTTGTGCCTAATTTTTACATTTATGTTCAGTTTGATCTTGTCTTTAATTAGTAGCACTGCTGTCTCTAGCAGCTCTGCAACAATGCTTGATTTATCTGCGCATCAAAGGAAGCATAAATAGAAAACAGAGCAACCACATTATATTCCTACCTCCTCCCTCCCATTTTGCCTGATGTAGCCCAGCTTCATATTGGAATGCTCGAGTCCAGTGAAACCATGTTAACTGTACACCCAGCTTCCAGTCTTGACCATTTCTCTTCCTGTACTAAAAAAAAGGCTGACACCCAGCTCATCACTGACATCACCTTGCAAGCTAAAGCCTTAAAGTAGGGTGGTCCTAGCTGGACAAGTGGCAGTCAACTTGCCAGACAATGTCCTCAGTACCAAGCTTGTGTGGTTTGAAGCTTGTTAAACTCCAGGAAGACCCTAATGCAGACTCTGGCACCCTACACCTTGCCAACCAGAACCTAATACTTTCCAGAATTAGGTAAGCAGGATGCATTCTCCAAGGAGAGGAAATATATTCCATTCCAGACCCAGGGAAATTTCAATGAGTGATGGGAGACATATTTGGAACTCTGTCTGATTTCAATACTCTTGGAGTCTGATTGGGTTGGGTGATGTAATGGGTTTTGGCTGAACACTAAGCTGACCAAACAAAAATACAAAATTCAAATGAAATCTATTTTTACCTGAATGCATTTATTTAAGGTGACATGATTTTAGCATCATTATGTAATGTGTCAATCATGAGGAATTGTACTGTGTCAGCAGACCAGGAGTAAGCAGAATAGGCATTGAAACACTATATTCAGTCATTGCCAGTTTTCATTCATCATTTTGAAAATGAAGCAGCTTTGTTTAGCAGACCTTATCATTAATGCATCCAATCCATTTTGAAATTTTGCCACCAATTATGGTAAGCAATCACTGTATCTTCAAGGAAGGATGAAGGCTATTCCTTGGATATTGCATTGAGTATTATGAAGAGAAATTAGAAACTTGTTGAGGGTTCAGACTACATTATTCCCTGCACAATCAGATTTAGTGATCAAAATAATAATCATTGCATTTAATACAGCAATGTCAAAATGTCTCAAAGTGCTTCACTGAATTTTAATGTGAAGTATGGTGATTGTGTATTTCTAGGCAACTGCAGCAGCCAATTTGCACGCAGCAGTGTCCCACAAAGAACTATGAGGTAAATGACCAGTTTTATTTGGGAAATTGTTGGCCAGGACCCCAGGAGAAACCCCCTGCCCTTTTCAGAGCCATGGGATCTTTAACTTCCATCTGAGGAAGCAGGCGGGACTTTGGTTTAACGCCTCACCTGAAGGACAGCACCTCAAACATCAAGTGTTCCTCAGTCCTGAACTGGAGTTTGAAAGCATTTAAGATTTCTGTCCAGTAAATCTTCAATCATGTAATCTCTTTAAGAAAAGCTAAGAGAATAACTTTAAGGGGCATGAAATGGAAAGTGGCTATACAAATAATAATAATAATCCTTGCATTTGATATAGCGCTTTTCACGTCGGGAGGACGTCCCAAAGCGCTTCACAGAACACACTATAAAGTGAATTGACTGTATATTTGTGGGCGAACGCGGCAGCCAATTGCGCACTGCAATGTCCCACAAACAGTCGTAGATTGAAACTGAACAATTTATTATTGTTTTTGGTTTTGGAGGGATTATTATTAGGCGTGTGGAGTAAGGAAACTTGCCCAAGGTTTCGTCCTGCCTGGAATTGAACTGAGGTCTCTCGCTTGCAAAGCGAGTGCTCTAACCACTGAGCTACAGGACTCCATACAGGATATCTACCAAAAGAAGCAGAGGGGAGGTTAGAAGAATTTTTTTCACTCAGCGAGTTGTTCGAATTTCGAATGATCTGCCTGAAAGGGTAGTGAAGTATATATTATAATATATATTGCTTTGAGAAATACAGCAAGTTATAACGCGCCTTTCATTTTGGAAGAACGCCTCAAAGCACTTTACAAGATACCAGAAATGAAAGTGGCCATGCCTAAGAGCCATGTTGAAGTCATTTCGAATATAAATAAATTAGGGTTCTCTGAAGAAGGGTCAATACTGAACTCTTAACTCTTATTGAATGCTGCAGTTGATTTTCAGCATTTGCAATGTTTCTTTATTTTTATAAATATTATGGGGGAAAGTAATGAGCACAGGAGGGAAAAGAGAAAGCCAGGTCCAAGAATAAAAAGGAACATAGAATATTTTTTTTTCATTGTTTTAACAATAAATTGGTCACTTCAATCCACGACTGCTTATGGGACACTGCTGTGCGCAATTGACTGCTGTGTTTCACCCACAAAATATACAATCAATTCACTTTACAGTATATGCTGTGAAGCGTTTTGGGACGTCTCGAAGATATGATAAGGCACTATATCAAATGCAAAGATTATTATTATTATTAATATTCACTTTTGTGCAGATCTCTGACTGTTCAGCACCTTGGGACGTCCTCCTGATGTGAAAGGCGCTATACAAATGTAATTTGTTGTTTATTGTTGTTGCTAATTCCTGCAACTTGGATGTGTTTACTTTAATATCACTGAGTGTGCTACCATCATCTGTTATCTATTTAAAATGTTGTGGCCTCAAGCTCATTGCCTCAGAATGTGATGTGGCTACAGAAATGAACTACACATTCTCCATCATTAAAAATATGGTTATCAAGATCTTCCACTCTGCAGAAGATATTGTGTTTATATTTCAATCCCTCCTTGCTTTTCTGGGTGTCTCCAGGTAGCAAGGAATTTTTTAATGAGTCGATGTTAAATATATCAGGGTGGTCCAACTTTTTGGCTGCTGAGGCAGGATGACCTGTTTGAAAAATGTCCGTGGGTCACGTAAGCAATATTTTTGTGTTTCCCTTTCAGAAGCATAACATAACATATACATAGGGCCTTTTTTGCATAGGAAGGATGTTTCAAAGCTCTTGACACTGCCGGCTGGGCAGCTGAGTAGGGGGGCGAGCTGAGGAGGGGAAAAGATGACTGAAAGTCCGGTCAAAGAGTTAAGTCTTGATGTGCCTTGAAAGAGGGGAAGGAGCAAGTTGGAGGGATTCCGGGAATAGAGCTCCAGTGCTCTCTCTCACTCGCTATTTCTCACTCTCCCCCATCTCCCTCAAGCTCACTCTCTTTCTCTCTAATCACTCTCTCTCCCCCTCTCTATCAATCATTACCCCCTTCTCTTGCTCAATCACTCTTCCCTCCCCCTCAATTTCTCTCTCTTCCCCCCTCTCTCTTAATCACTTTCTCTCCCCATCTCTCTTAATTATTCCATCTCTCACACACACTGTCTATGCCTCTCTCATATAATTCATTCTCTCTCAATTACTCTCAATCCCTCTCTCTTCCACACTCTTTCTCTGTTCCCCTCTCTCTCTTTCTCTCTCCCCCACTTCTCCTTCACTCACCCTTGGTGAATCACTCTCCCTCTCTCTCAATCATTTCTCTCTTTCAATCACTCTCCCTCCCCTTTCTCTTTCTCACACTCTATCTCCACCTCCCTCTCTCACATACTCTCCCTCAGTTACTCTCTCTGACTCGCCCTCTCTCACCCCTCTTTTTCTCACATGCACACGCTCTCTCGCTTTCCCTTCACATTCTCTCTTCCCTCTCACACTCTCCCTCCCCCCCTCTCTCAATCACTTGCTCTCTCTTTCTCTCATTCAGCTGTGCAGCTCATTATCCGGCGATGGGAATGGCCTCTATCTCGGCTGACCTCAAAATGCTGCAGTGTATCAGGAGGTCCATCTCGAGTCAAAGGGAAGGCAAACTGGTCTTTTTACCATCCCCTGGCTCCTGCCATGAGAGGACAGTTCGCCAGTAAGGGAGGGAGCGGACGACCCTAATTTGGAAATAGTTTTTGGGACAGATAAAACATTCCCCAGGCCAGACGTGGCCCACAGTCCACCAATTTGAGCACTCTGGATTACATAGAGTGATACAGCACAAAAAAATAAGCCATTCAGATCAAACTTGTGTGCACTGGTGTTTATTCTCCACACGATTCATCCTATTTTATGGGAGTACTGGGGGTTTTCATAGACTAATTCACAAATACACATTTGGGACTTTGATACTGATGCAGGATCACTCAAGCTTAAAAATGTTAATATGGACTGTCCCATTCACTGAAACTATAAAGGATCATTCCATACCCACGAAAGTGAGAGCTTAATGGTCAGAAATAATTGCAGGAATTTGAAAAATGATACAGTACAACTTTTTCTTGTTTGCAGCATTTATTGGATTATGAGAATACTTGGCATGCAGTCTTGGACAGAAAATATTCAAATAGTTTTGAGGATGAGACAACCCACAGGTAATACAAATTTGCGGGTAGATTATAAAATAAACAACTTGCATTGTTATTGCACCTTATTGTGATGAAACATCACAATGTATTTTACAGTAATTCATACCAAGTGTTTTCACAATACAATACAATTTACATTTATATAGGATCTTTCATGTTCTGAGGATGTCTCAGCGATTGGCATCCCTGGCTGAGCACCCGAGCTGGGGGTGAGTCAAAACAGGGCTGGGGAGGTGAAAGATGACCGAAGCCCAGTCAAGGAGGTACTTCTTTGTAAGATCACAAGATTGGTCTGAATGAAGAAAGCCCTTTCGTCCACATGATCTCATCCCTCCAGAACACCCACCCTGCTGTCCTTCCATTACTTCACCAACTACTTTGTAAATGAATCCCTTATTCTGGCCTCAACCATCCTTTCTAGCAACCTGTTTCAGTAATTAATTACCCACTGAGTAAAGAAAAACATCCTGGTATCTGTCTTGAAATTGCTCTTTACAACTGTAAACTTATGTCTTTTTGGTCCTCAGGTTTTCTGCATCGTAAAGTATTGATCTGGGTTTACTTTTTCAATCTCATTTGAAATTTTATGTACCTCTGTGAGTTCATCATCCAGAACTCTGCAGCTTGTGTCCTTTCCTGTACCAGGCTCCATGGCCCCATCACACCCACTTTCACCCGGCTCCACTGGTTCCCTCATTCCTCAAAGGATAGAGTTCAAAATCCTGGTCCTCATCTTAAAGGTACCTCCATGTCCTTGCCCCTTCCTACCTCTGTGACCTGCTGACCCTCATCGGCCTTCCCAACTCTTCCCTTCACAAGCTGCAGATCATCCAAAACTCTGCAGCTCGTGTACCCTCACTCACCAGGCTCCGTGACCCCGTCACTCCCACCCTCGCCCGACTCCACTGGCTCCCCATCCCCCAGACGATCGAGTTCAAGATCCTCGTCCTCTCCTTTAAGGCCATCCATGGCCTTGCCCCCTCCTACCTCTCTGAACTGCTGACTCCCTACCAATCTGCCCGCTCCCTCCATTCAGCAGGTTCTGGCATGCTCCATGTTTCCCGCCTGACCCGCCCTACCATCGGTGGCCGGGCTTTCAGCCTCTCTGCCCCCACACTCTGGAACTCCATCCCACAGTCCCTTCACATCGCTTCCTCCCTTGCCTCCTTCAAGGCCAGTCTCAAGACCCTTCTCTTCGACCGTGCCTTTGGTCTCCCTCCCACCTCTCCGCCTTCCCTCACCCCTACACCACCCGTTCCCCCATACTCGGGCCCCGACATCTGACTGTTCAGCGCTTTGAGACATCCTCCTGATGTGGAAGGAGCTCTATAAATGTAATTTTGTTGTTGTTGTTGTTGTTGTAAACCCTTATCAACCTGTCCTCTCCCTCTGCTCAGCGGGTTCCGGTCTGCTCAGCGTCCCACGCCCACCCTTTGGAACTCGATCCCACAGTCCCTTTGCCTTGCTCCCTATCTTATCTCCTTCAAGGCACGTCTCAAAATCCTCCTCTTTGACCTTGCCTTCAGCCACCCTCCTACTGTTCCTGCCCTCCCTGATTCCAACCTCCCTCCGCCCCACTCCACTTGGGTCCAAATCCCTGACTGTCTCGCGCCTTGGGAAGTCCTCTCAACGTGAAATGCACTATACAAATATAATTCTTTACTGTATCCTTACTGGGTTCAATTCCCGGCAGGGCAAAACCTTGGGCAAGTTTCCTTGCTCCACATGGCTAATAATAATCCTTCAAGAAGAAAACAAACAATAATAAATTGGTCACTTCAATCCACGGCTGTTTGTGGGACACTGCTGCGTGCAATTGGCTGCCACGTTTCGCCCACAAATATACAGTCAATTCACTTTACAGTTTATTCTGTGAAGCGCTTTGAGACGTCATCTTATCAATATCTTATTATTATTATTATAAGCTTTTTACAGGCATAGGTATTAAAGTTGCTTTCATGCTATCCACAATGTTACGTGGGTAGCCTCTCACCTCTCTCCAGAGATTACTCAGTGTTATATTAGTTGAATGGACATTAATTATTAAGCTTACAGAAAAGAATCAGAGTTTGTCAGCATTAGATGACTACAGAAGCAGCACGTCATAGAGAATTATTTCTCATTCACTTTCCTTTCGTAAGCATTAAGCGTAGCACTAGAATAGAAATTTGACAGGTTCGTGATAGAACAAAGAAAGGCACAGGCTCAGAAACGTCATTGTGTGCCCACTGACCAGTTTTAAAGTAAAAAAACAGTTTGCACTATTCTCATACAACACCATTGATTGCTCCGCAAATCGGCTGTCGAATTATCATCTGCACTTATGGCTGTTCAGATAAAGTGAAAATAGTGTGCGTGGATTTTATTTTATAAACAGAAAATACTAAAACATTGTTTTTATGTGTAATCATTTGGAGCCATGGATGTAAATATTGATGAGAGCTCTGTGACTCTGTAGTATACCTGAACATGCAGCACCTCCAATGATGCAACACATTCCCAGCACTGCAATGGGGTGTCATCTTAGACTATGTGAGTTCAAGTTCCAATGTGGGACTTGAACGCACAATTCTCTGACTCAGAGGTGAGCTGGAGTGCTACCACTATGTCAGGCTGATACACAAAAGAATACACACACAACCATCCTCCTAAAATTGCATTGAACTATTTCATAAATGAATCCAGCGACTTGACCTCAACCATCCTTCCTAGTAACCCCTTCCAGTTGTTACTTACCTTCTGCATAAGAAAATAGTTCCTTAAGTCTCCCCTATAATTGATGTTTGCAACCTTGAGCCCTTGGACATGGAAGAGAATTTGTATCACAGAGGCATAGGGGAGAGGTGACCACATTCTCATTCCACTGCTACAAAGGGCTGATTTGACAAGCCATTGCACTGTTACTATTGAGCAGTTATAGGAACATTTCAGAATGGTGATTTCTCCTTTATTATGGGGACGGCTACAGCATTTTGAATCCTCCTCTGGTTCCTTGCTGTTCAAATAAATCTGGGAATATTATCTCAACCAAAAACGCTAGGCTGTCTATAGGCCTCAAAATGGGCAGCTCATGGATGCTAATTGCGGCAGCAAATAATTCTTACTACTTGCACTGCTGATATTTTCACTACAGTAAAAGTTGATAATATAGGTCGATCTTTTTCATCATTATTGTACCTTGGGAGAACTGAATTAAGTGTTAACAATAACCTACATTTGAACAAACGCTATTTGAGAAAGTGGCACCTAAAACCAAATTCATTAAAGAGCACATGGATTGCTTCCCCTCTGTAATAAGTCTGTGTATCACTGTGAACCTGGATTCAGAATATCAGGATAATATTGCAAGATACGTTCAGGTGAAGAAGACCTTTCAGCCCATTTGAAATTGTCTAGCCAGAAAACCAATCCCAGGGCTTCCCAGAACAGCATCAAGTTGTTTCTTAAATGAGTTAAGTGACTTCTGTCACTCTTCTTGGTAAGTCATTCCAGCTGTTGATTATCCGGGTAAATAAATCCTTTACGATGTCTGTTCTAAATGTGCCTGTCAATCTGTGCTCTTGGTTTAACTGCCTTGGCAAAAGTTTATATTGCAAGGTTTGTTTTCTCTATCCCATAAAGCTTCTAATACACCATTTATGGTCGCTTCTTAGTCATCAATGTTTCGTCCACAAAATATACAGTCAACTCACTGTACAGTATATTCTGTGAAGCGCTTTGAGATGTCTCGAAGATGTGATAAGGCACTATATCAAATCAAGGATTATTACAGAGATTGGATCTGGCATCTTTCCTATTAAGAAACTATCTGGCATTGTCTGGGTGTTGATGTCCCTTACTCTCCATATGCGTGATACACTATTATACTATTGAAGCATTCCGAGACGCTGTCCAGCGTGAAGGCTCTATATCAATGCAAGTTGTTGTTGCCCTTAATGAAGAAATAGCTATCACACACACAAAAAAAGTGATGTACAAGTAAATCATATCTTTTCTGGTACCCTGTCATACACTCAACTGTATCCTTACCATTTCTGCAAGTGCCAAAGAAGGATGAAATGACAGTTCTATTTTACAAGTATTAGGTTAAAATCCACCTAATCCTTTGCAGAGCAGGGCCATAACTTTACATTATACGTTTAGATTCAGAATCTCTGCTAGAAACATTATCATTGAGTGCTGGAGAATGTGGAAGAGTGGCGATCTTTGCTCTTCCCCAGATGTTACACCTCCAAGAATCAATTTAAAACCAGAATCCATGGACTAGTTTTAACGATCTTTTTGCTGGTTAACATTGGCTAAATGGTATTTCAGATCTATAGTTACGGAGTCTCTGAACAGACATTTGGTGTATAGATTCACTCATAGTTGAACCCTGATTGTATGTGACCTGTGTGTCTACAAGTAATTTGTAGTTTTAACGTAAATTAACGTTCCATTAAAAATGTAAGTCATATTTATATATTTAAAACTGCTTTACAGATATTTTGCTTGGGAAGGGTTACAATTTGTACAACTTATTGAACAGCGCAGAATACCTGTTAAACCATACATGAAGCACCACAGTGCTGAATAATCCCCAATGCATTGGAACTGATTGAAAGTAATAGCCGAGTGTGTCCTGACGTCACTCAGAGTTCTAAGAACAATTTGCACTCATAATAATAATAATAATAATCCTTGCATTTGATATAGTGCTTTTCACATCAGGAGGACATCCCAAAGCGCTTCACAGAACACACTGTAAAGTGAATTGACTGTATATTTGTGGGCGAACGCGGCAGCCAATTGCGCACAGCAATGTCCCACAAACAGTCGTAGATTGAAAATGACCAATTTAATTATTGTTTTTGTTTTTGGAGGGATTATTATTAGGCATTTCAACACTGGAATTTTCAGGCCTTTTCAGTTGCCATTCAGTGTTGTGTGATTTGCAAGCAATGCTCAGTGAATGTCTACATTGAGTATGAGCGTGCATTAAATTGTATTTCAGAGCACTTGATGGATGGAATGCCGTAACCAACTTCAAAAGTAAACCAGCAAACTTGGCTGAACAAAAAGTACTTTGTTCCAGAACAGTTACAATGTTTAATATGAAAGAATTATTATTGGTGTTGTGATTGCTCAACTGTTTAGCAGACTGAATGAGTTTTCCATTATTCAGAAGTTGATCTCATTTTATTGCAGCAATTTCTAGTTAAATAAAACTGGGGCGAAATAATGGTCTTGCAATCAAGAAAAGTGTCACTGATCTCAGAGGCTTGCATTTTATCTGTGGGATTATTGAAATCCACATAAATACACCTACAAAATAAATCATAGTTTGCAGATTGCGAGGTAGGCTAATTAAATTACATTGCCCTTTTCGTTGCCCAATTACAGATTTTAGGGGCATTTAACTACCTGTTATAAATCAAGGAAGGAATTAAACAACAGTAAGCTTTATCTTTAATGAATTTCTCTCCATTTAAGACACTGTCTGGTAATGCGTGCAAAATAACATTTGAAATTGAATTATTGACATTTTTGCGATCTTGGGGTGCACAACATTTAATTTTTTAAAATTGTTGTTATATGTTTCACTAAACAACTGCATCTGTATTTCCTTCTGGTATGAAACAGTAATGTTAGCATGTTGTTTAGATTAAATTCTTGGAGCTAGTTCTTCCTGTATGAATGTTGGTGTGTATAAGAGAACACAAACCATCTACAATATGGTGTGCAAAGCAACTGTGACACCAATAGATAAATAGACCATATTTAATGTCTGACCTACATTCATGTGTTAATACTTCTGGCAACCCTGAGAGTCAGCACCCCCACCACACATGTTTTAGAATTGGTTAGAAATTGGCTGCCGCGTTTTCCCACAAATATACGGTGAATTCACTTTACACTCTATTCTGTGAAGCACTTTGAGATGTCGAGAAGACATGAAAAGCGCTATATCAAATACAAGGATTATTATTATTATTATAACAAATGCCATTCTGTATGTATTTCTTCTTTGGTTAAGATTACTTTCCATCAATTTTCTCCTCTATTCCTCTCCTGATGAAGACTGAAACTCACTCTTACTGGCATATAATTCCTCTGCTACCTCGCTCCAGGTGTCCATTCTTTTGTGTGTGAGGCCAGACAATGTGCGTCAGCAGACTATTCAACCATGGGTAGAAATTATAGGCAATTATAGGCAATAATTTCTTTCTTTGATTCTTTCCTCATCGGACTTCCACACATACATTTTCCAGCTGGGTTCACTAAATGTCATAAGGGGCCAAGGACATTGAAGCCAGTTCAAGTGGCCTACTCTGAGATTAACTAAATCAACACAGACCAAGAATTAAATCTGCCACCTGGTCTGCATGGCTAAGGAGCATAGGAACAGGAGGAGTCTATTTAGTCCAATAAACCTGTCCTGCCAGATTATTAGATAAAGGCATTTTAATACTAATTTCCCACCTTTTTCCCAGATCTCTTAATACTTGTATTTTACGTATCCACACACACACACACATTTTCCAGCTGGGTTCACTAAATGCAGAATCCTGATCTCACGAGCCTTCCTAGTTGGGTAAAGAAAAACTTTACTTCCTGATGTATGTCTTGAAATTGCCCTTTTCAACTCTAAACCTATGTTCTCTTGTTCTACTGTCTTGGTGCATCCTAAAGTATTGTTCTGTGTATACTTTCTCAATCCCATTTAAAATGTTATACATCTCCAAAAGGTGCCATCTGAGACATTTACTCTCAAGATTGAAGAGCCCGAGCTTGTCTAATTGCTGCTCATCAGAGCTCTTTCTTCTAACACTGGGGAGCATCTCATTGCTCTCCTCCGCACTGCTCATAAGGCTTAGAATGGAGTTCCTTTAATTGAATTCTAATGACCTGTTCAATAAACAGGTATTGATCAATGAGCAACTGTTTCTTTCATGATCAACATTTGAGTTGTAACTAATGTTCAGTTTTCCACAGAATCAGAAAGCTGTGGGCGACTTGGCCCATTATGCCTTTGTTGGTTGAATAAAAAAAACTAACCATTTAGTTCTAGTTTCCTGCCTTTCCCCAATCCCGTTTCTATATTCCATTTCAGATCTTTAATAATAATATATCAATTTGATATAAAACCTATAATATCAAAACATCTCAAAGTGCTTTTTTCAGCAATTCAGCAGTAATTATGTCTTCGTAGGGCAGTTGCAACAGACAATTTTCACACAGCAAAGTACCACAAACAGCTAGGAGGTGAATGACCAATTGTATCTGGAGGACTTATTTTAGATTGTTGGCCAAGACACCAGCATAAACTACCCTTTGCTTTTTAAATAGTGCAATGGATTCTTCAACATCCCTCTGAACAGGGACATTCAACATTGCAGCACTCCTCCAGCACTGCACGGAAGTGGCAGTCGAAATTATGAGTCTCTAAGTCCTAACATGGGCTTGAACCCCCAATCTTAGGACTCAGAAGCTGAGCCAGGCTGACTAATTCCTTCTGACTCTCTCCTCTGAGTCCGAAAGTTGTGGGCTCAAGCCCCACATCAGGACATGGACCCCATATAATCTAGGCTGATGCTCCAATGAAGTTATGGAGGGAGTGCTGCATTGTCAGAGGTACCGACCTTTGGATGAGATGTTAAACTGAGATTCCATCTGCTGGTCCAGGTAGGTGTACATGAAATTCCCAAGATTTGTAAAGAAAAGGAAATTTCTCCTGGTGTAATTTGCTGCTGCTGTTTCACTTAAATATGTACCTCTTTGCTCAAAAGACCAAGAAGCTAATCTTTTGGTTTCTCTTTCACAAAAACAACAACAGCAACAAGATTACATTTGTATAGCGCCTTTCATGTCGGGAGGAACTGAACCGGTGGACAAGGAGAGGTTGATGATGTCAGACAGGAGAGGGGCCAGAAGGTGGAGTTGGGAGATGAGGAGAGAGGTGGGGATGAGATTGAGGGAGCAGGTGGTGGGTTTGAGTTTGCGGACAGTCGTGGTGAGGGAGGAGGGAGAGATAGGGTCGAAGGAGTATGGGGGGGTTGGGTTGGGGGTGGGTCATGAGGGAGAGGTGATGTGGGGGTAGCTGTGGACGGGGCAGAGGTGGCTGAACGTATCCCCTCGATTTTGGATTCGAGGAAGTCCAGCATCTCCTCACGGTTGGAGTTTGAGGAGAGGATGGGCGAGGCATGGGAAGGTGGACGGAGGAGACGGTTTGTGGTGGAAAAAAGAAGCCTGGGGTTGTCCTTTGCCTGCAAGATAACCTTGGAGTAGAAGGAGGATTTGGCAGAGGCAAGAGTGCAGCGGTAGGTCTTGGTATGGTGAAGCCAAATCTGCTGATGGACCGTTAGTTTGGATTTGGTCCAAAACGAAGCAAGAAGGAGATTAGTTATTTAATTCACTGTTGTTTGTAGTCATTGCCTGGTATTAGTTAGCTACCAGATTTGCTTACACAACAACAGAAACAACAACAACAACAACAACAAGATTCCATTTATAAAGCGCCTTTCACGTCAGGAGGACGTCCCAAGGCGCTGGAAGGCGCTGGACGTCCCAAGGCGCTGGAAGAAACTTCCATTTGTAAATGTGCGACAACCAAGCCAGCCTGGATGACCAGGGATATTCTGTCTAGGATGAAAAAGAAGAAGACGGCGTACGACAATTGGAAGGCGCAAGATACTGAGGATAGCAAAGTGCATTATAGAGAATGCAGGAGTGATCTTAAAAGAGTGATAAGAAAGGTTAAAAGATCGCATGAGAAGAGGTTAGCGGGTAACATAAAGGGGAATCCTAAAATATTTTACAAGCACATAAAGGAAAAAAGGTTAGTTAAAGGTAAGGTGGGGCCAATCAAAAACAATGACGGCAATCTTGTTGTGGAGGCAGAGGGCATGGCTGATGTACTTCTGAACGAGTACTTTGCATCTGTCTTCACAACAGAAATGGATGCCCCAAATGCCGCAGTATTGGATGAGAGGGTAGAGGAAATAGATCAGATTACTATAGACAGAGAGGAAGTTCTGAAAAGATTGACTGGGCTCAAAATTGATAAGTCACCAGGACCAGATGGGTTTCACCCAAGGTTGCTGCGGGAGATATGGGTTCAAATAGTGGAGGCTTTGGCCATTATATTTCAATCTACATTGGACACAGGAGTGGTGCCAAGAGATTGGAGAGTGGCTAATGTACCCCTCTCTACAAAAAGGGGCAGAAAGACAAACCCGGAAATTGCAGGCCAGTCAGCCTAACTTCGGTAATTGGAAAACTACTGGAGACCATAATCCGGGACAGAATAAATCTCTATTTAGAGGAACATGAGGTAATTAGAGACAGCCAACATGGATTTGTTAAAGGCAAATCTTGCCTAACAAATCTAATAGAATTTTTTGAAGAGGTGACTGCGAGGGTTGATGAGAGAAATGCGGTGGACGTTATTTACATGGATTTCAAAAAGGTTTTTGACAGTACCGCATAAGAGATTAATAAAAAAATTAGTGGCCCACGGTATTAAGGGGACAGTGGCAGTTTGGATTAAGAACTGGCTGTGTGACAGAAAGCAGAGGGTGGTGGTTAATGGGTGTTTCTCGAAATGGAAGGAGGTGTGCAGCGGTGTCCCCCAGGGATCGGTATTGGGACCACTGCTCTTTCTAATATATATTAGTGATCTGGACTTGGGCATGGAGAGCACTATTTCGAAGTTTGCAGATGATACAAAGTTAGGTAGGGTAGTAAATAGTGAGGAGGACTGTAACCAACTGCAAGCAGACATACACAGAATGGTGGAATGGGCTGACATGTGGCAGATGGATTTCAATGTGTATAAGTGTGAGGTGATACACTTAGGAAGGAAAAATGAAAGGAGGCAATATAGACTTGGTAGCTCAATCTTAAGGGGGGTGAACGTACAGAGAGATCTGGATGTTCAAGTAAGCAAATCATTAAAGGTAGTGGGGCAGGTAGATAAGGCAGTAAAAAAGGCATTTGGTGTACTGAGCTTTATTAGTAGGGGCATAGAGTATAAGAGTAGGGAGGCTATGGTTAATCTATACAAAACACTGGTTAGGCCTCAGCTGGAGTACTGCGTCCAGTTCTGGGCACCTTACTTCAGGAAGGACATTAAGGCACTGGAAAGGGTGCAGAGGAGATTCATGAGAATGATACCAGGAATGGGGAACCTTAGCTATGAGGACAGGCTGGAGAAGTTAGGACTTTTCCCATTAGAGCAGAGAAGGTTACGCGGGGACCTGATAGAGGTCTTCAAGATCATGAAAGGTTTCGATAGGCTAGATAGGGAAAAGCTGTTTCCGCTGGTAGGTGTGTCTGTGACCGTGGGCACAGTTTTAAGATATCTACCAAAAGAAGCAGAGGGGAGGTTAGAAGAATTTTTTTCACTCAGCGAGTTGTTCGAATTTGGAATGATCTGCCTGAAAGGGTAGTGAACTGGATAGGTATCTGGGGAAGACGGGTTTGCAGGGTTATGGGGAGAAAGCTGGTGATTGGGGTTAGTGAAAGTGACTTGCTCTGTCAAAGAGCCGGCACAGACTCGATGGGCTGAATAGCCTCCTTCTGTGCCGTAACATTCTATGAATCTATGAATCTATGTATTAAGTACAAATATCATTTATTGTATGGGAAACATGAACAAAATATTGCTGGATATTTATCTGAATGCTCAAGAAATTACAGATTTCATTTCAGATGTTGTAAGACTGTGAAACAAATCAGTTCCCCCCAAACTTTACCAAATGCATAAGCTAGAAGTCAGTCCACCTTTGGTATGTTAAACATAATATGGGATGAGATTTGACACTTGTATCAATATTTTGGATTCTATACATCTTCTCCATTCAATATTACCAACAGTAGACATTAAATATAATCTGTCATATAATGGATATAAATTGACTCAGTACGAAGGCCAGTTCAAAGCAAATCTAATTTTAAAAAAAATACTAACAACGAGAGATTGGGAGGTGTGTGGCCTGCGTGTCCCTGTTTGACACTGTTTTTTTAATTCTTCCTGTTGATGGAACTTTCCTGAAGTGCCATCTGTTCAGCTGAGCAGACTATAAATCAGTTCTTACAGCCCCCAGGCTGCTATTCTGCAAGGGAGTAAGTCCACAAATCTTGGTAGAACAGACAATAATACTATTTTTAACACTCAACAATTTAACACCAGCTTGTCTATTCTGTTGTGCCTTCAACTCAGCACTAAATTTTACCAATGGACTAAAAATGCTAATTGATTCAGGTTTGGGGAATCCAATTAGCTAAAGCCAATTGTAAAATTGTGTGCTCCACCAGCAGTATAAATTGCATCCAGACCAGACGTTTAGTAGTTATAGACTGAAACAAAGATGCTATGAACAGTGCTTACTTTGAATTATACAGTGTAAGGGACACATGAATCAAGAGATGACCACAAAGCCATGTACCAGCATGTATTTGCTTTTCTACACAAGTACTCAGTCTCTGCCTAATAAAGAATGGGTTATTTACTTAGATTAATAGATGTTGTGTTCTTTTGAGTTCCAGGAACAACAATCAATATAATTATATGCACTTCTTTGGAAAATTCTTAAATTACAAACATCTTGCTATGTTTAGCAATCGGCACTGTTGGAAATGTCCATGTTTGGAATGGAATGTGCATTCTTTCGCTCCTTGGGAGCCGCGCATCCTGCTTACTTTATTTTGGGGAATATCAGGGGTAGGAGCCAAGGTTTCAGGCATAGCTTGCATGGAAGGTACCCCTAGCCTTTCTGCATACTACCCCAGCTCGGGTGAAAACCCTCGACTGTTCAGGATTTTGGACTTCCACCTGACATGAAATGAGCTATTTAAATGCAATTTTTTGTTAGTAACCTTTCCGCTGCTTGTCCAGCTGGGACTGCCCTAATAATATTATAATCCTTGCATTTGATATAACGTTGTTGAGACATCTCAAAGTGCGTAAACAGAATATATTGTAAAGTGCAATGAATGTGTTTTGTGGGCAAAATGCGGTAGCCAATTGAGCACACCAGTGTCCCACAAACAATTGTGGATTGAAATGACCAAAATTATTATTTTTTAATTTGTTTATTTTTGAGGGTATTATTACCCCCGTAAAAGCGATCCACCAATCAACTAACAAATGGATTCCTAATTACTGCTAGGTAAACAGAGGTGTGCGAGTAAGGAAACTTACCGAAGGTTTCACCCTGCTCAGGAATCAAACCTGCGTCCTGTCGCTTGCAAGGCGAGTGCGCTAACCACAATACTAAGGGACTCCACACTTTCAATCAGAAGCTGGTGTCTTTCTCTATTAAGAAAACTCTGGTGAACTCTTGACGGATTGGAATTTTTCCACATGGTTAAATTGGCTCGCAGTTTAATGAGACTAAGTGGAATTTATGGCCTGGGGCACTCCCACTGGGTCACCCCCTCGGCTGGCTCTGCATGTAGAGTGGAAGACACCTCCCCCATGCAGGTGTCCTGACTGGCCAGAGAGTTCTATTCCTGCACAGCCTTCTCCGTCTGAAACACCTTCACATCCATGCACTTGCTATTAATGTAATCCAGCATGCTGGAGAAAATATGCAAGATCTCACTCATTCCCCAACCAATAATCAGCATTTGAATGTCTTTTCTAATGACTTCCTCTACGTCAGCCGACTGCACTCCTGGGTGATGATCAGTTCCTGTCTCTCTCCAGTCCAGGGATGGCTGATGCCCAGCCACACCTTACAGTCTGGCCATTAAGGCTTTGCTTCCAGGGTTAACAACAGCTGAGTGGGAGGAATCTCTGGCTGCAGTGACTGGTCGGCCTTACCAAGTCCTGCCGATATGCTCGGCTGGCTGTGCTGTCATTAGCAGTGCCCTGGAGTACCAGCCTGGTTTAGGAACTGGACTACTAAGATTGCATGATAAAGCCCTGGTAAGTATTTATATTCATTGGATTTGAATCCTACGCCAGACGGGGAGCGACGCCAGGACAGCGCGGGGAGGAGCCTGGGCCTACCTACCCAGGTATTTAAGGTCGCGGCAGCAGGGAGTGCAGCACAGGGCTGTGGGGCTGAGGAGGGAATGGGTGGGGGCGGAGCGG
Source organism: Callorhinchus milii (assembly GCF_018977255.1). Taxonomy (NCBI): domain Eukaryota; kingdom Metazoa; phylum Chordata; class Chondrichthyes; order Chimaeriformes; family Callorhinchidae; genus Callorhinchus; species Callorhinchus milii. The sequence goes on from NW_024704744.1 coordinate 21,361,320, forward strand.
GGGAACCGCTGACGTCATAGTTGTAGTTTTCAGAAGTGTGCGCGCACAAAAAAAAGCACAAAAATAACAAAACAAAAAAAAACCTCTGCGCCCCCCACCCCCCCCAGGGCTCACATCAGAGCCCACCATGGTCCTGTTGGGTTGGCTGCCCCAGCCCCATCCTATGGGATAATGTTTCCATCCACCTGACCGCTCGCTCCCGGTCCCCGCGTGCGCACTATGGCTGCCGCTATGACCCTCACCCCCTCTCTCCCTCCTCTCTATCCCCAAACCCTCCACCCTCTGCATCTCTCCCGCTCTGTCCTCCTCTCTCTCCGTCCCTCTCGCTTTCTATCCCCACTTGACCCTCCCACAACCTCCCTCTGCTCCAGCCTGGGAATCCTCCGCCGGGCTCACCGTGGCACTCGGCGTTGGCTGTCCAGCAGCAGCCACACCGACTGCCCCATTCCCCACCACACTCGCCAGCCACCCCGGACACAGACCCGGGGAGCCAACCTCTCCTCCCTTATCCCCATTTCCCCCACCCCTGCTTCACAACCTGGACCCCCCTCCCCTCCCACACACCCTTCTGTCAACCGCTCCATCCACATCGGACTACAAAATGTCCGCTCCCTCTGTAACAAGGCCCTGGTCATCAACGAGCTCATCCTTGATGAGAACGTTGATATCATGGCCTTAACGGAAACCTGGCTCACCCCAGGCGACACCTTCCCCCTCACGGAGGCCACACCACCCGGCTACACCTCCCACCACATTCCTCGCCCCAACCGCCGTGGCGGTGGTGTTGCCCTTATCTCAAGGACACCACTTGCGCTATCCCCCTACTCCTCTGGCTCTTTCCCCTCTTTTGAGCAACTCACCCTCTCCCACCCCTCCTTCCTCTCACTTAAAATCCTCCTCCTCTACCGGCCCCCTAAAACCTCTCCCACCTTCATCTCTGATATTTCGATACTTCTTACATCTCTCTGCCTCTGCTCTGATCGCCTCATCATCCTGGGCGACTTTAACCTGCACTTCACCCCCTCCTGCTCAATCTCCTCAGATTTCTCTTCCCTGCTCTCCTCGCTCAACCTCTCCCTCCACATCAACTCCCCCACTCACAGTCACGGCCACCCACTCGACTTGGTGATCACCCGGGGCCTCAGTGTCTCGGATGTCACTATCACCGACAAGGCCATCTCCGACCACCACTTCATCTCCTTCACCACCTCCACCCCCTCCCCACCTCCACCAGACCCACCACCATCTTCCACCGCCCCTGGAAGAAGTTACCCCCACAATCCCTAACCGCTGCCTTGGAGTCCTCCGCTCACTGAAGAGCCAGGTGCGGGCCGCTGAACGCACCTGGGTCAAATCTGGCCTAACGGTCCACCGACAAATCTGGCTGGACCTCCTCAAAATCTACCGCTCCACTCTAGCCTTGGCCAAATTGTCCTTCTACTCCAGGGTAATCCTGGAGGCGAAGAACAACCCCAGGCTACTGTTCTCTACCACATCCCGACTCCTCCGTCCCGCCCGCCACCCCGCGCAGGTCATCTCCTCCAACCTTCACTGCGAGGAGATGCTGGATTTCCTTGAATCCCAAATCAAGGGAATTCGCTCCGCGGTCACTTCCCCTCCAACATCCACCCACCCCCCACCCCTTCCCTCCCACACTCCGACTCCTACCCATCCTCCCCTACACACTTTCGTACACGTTTCCCCACCCACTGTCACCAAACTCATCCTATCCCTTAAAAACTGCCACCATCACTCCCACCTTGAAAAAATCCTCCCTTGATGCGTCGCAGCTATCAAGCTACTGGCCCATCTCCAACCTCCCCTTCCTGTCCAAGGTCCTGGAACGAGTTGTCGCCTCCCAGCTGCTCTTTTTCCTCTCCAACCATTCATTATTTGAACCCCTTCAGTCGGGTTTCCATACTGCCCATAGCACAGAAACTGCCCTGGTCAAGGTCACCAATGACATCCTGACCATCTGTGACCAGGGCTGCCTCTGCCTCCTCGTCCTCCTCGACCTATCGGCAGCATTCGATACGGTTGACCATACTATCCTCCTCCACCGCTTGTCCTCCCACCTCAACCTTCAAGGCCCTGTCCTTGAGTGGTTTAGGTCGTACCTCTCCCACCGTCTTCACTTTGTCTCCACGAATGGTTTTTCCTCCGGCCCCCGCACTGTCTCATGCGGTGTCCCTCAAGTCTCTGTCCTCGGTTCCCTCCTCTTCACCCTCTATATGCTCCCCCTTGGTGACATCATCCGCAGACATGGGGTTAACTTCCACATGTATGCGGATGACACCCAACTCTACCTTTCCTCCTCTACTCTCAACTCCACGACCACCGATGTCCTGACAGCCTGCCTATTCGACATCGAGTCCTGGACGAGAGACAACTTTCTTCAGCTCAACGTGCGTAAAACTGAGGCCCTCCTGATTGGCTCACGTCAGCGCCTCCGCACCTCAGGCGCTGACAGCATCAGCATCCAAGGCTGCACTCTCCACCTCTCAAAGCCAGTCAGGAACCTTGGTGTTCTCTTCGACCCTGAGCTGTCCTTTCTCCCCCATATCCGCGCCACAACTGGCACCGCCTTCCATCACCTCCGGAATGTCGCAAGACTACGGCACTACCTCACCCCTCACGCTGCTGAAACTCTGGTCCACGCCTTTATCACCTCAAGGCTGGACTATGGGAACTCTCTCCACGCCGGCCTTCCCGGCACCTCCCTCCACAAGCTGCAGGTCATTCAGAACTCTGCAGCTCGTGTACTGTCCCGCACCAGGGATCGGGACCACATCACTCCCACCCTCGCTCGCCGCCACTGGCTCCCCATCCCCCAGAGGATCGAATTCAAGATCCTCATCCTCACCTACAAGGCCATTCACGGCCTTGCTCCCTCCTACCTCTCCGACCTACTATCCCCCTACCTACCTGCCCGTACCCTCCGTTCCTTTGGCTCCGGTCTGCTCCACATCCCCCGCCCCAACCGCCCTACCATCGGTGGCCGGGCCTTCAGCCTCTCAGCCCCTAGGCTCTGGAACTCTATCCCCCAGTGCCTTCGCCTTGCCTCCTCCCTTTCCTCCTTCAAGGCCGGTCTCAAGACCTTTCTCTTCGACCGTGCCATCAGCTCCCCTCTCGACTCTTTACCCCCTCCTCCCTCCCTCCCTTCCCTCCCTTCACCATTTCCCCCTTGCTCCGGTCCTGACCCGACTGTACAGCGCCTTGGGACGTCCTCCCGACGTGAAAGGCGCTCTATAAATGGAATCTTGTTGTTGTTGTTGTTCTTGGAGCTCCTGGCATCCTCTCTATCTAGTAGATTAGAGGATTTGGCATTTTGTTTCAGAGTTTTATGCCCATACCTTATAGTGATATTAACTACTTATTATACCAAGAGGCAGAGAATAAGAGGCCTGAAATTCTCAAGGCCTTAATATTAAGACCATTACGTTCAATATGTTCCCAAAGTTAGTTACGTCTGTTCTGCAACTATTTTTATTCAGCTTTCTAAAATTTTACTTTTTCTTTGCACCTATTTTAAAAGTTTTTCGTAGAAACGCAAAGAGCTTTACAAAGAGCTTTAAAAGTTTCCCTTACATAACAAAAAGTCTTGCATCAAGTCATCTTATGTCATGCATTTCTATGACTAAACAATGCATTATTAATGAGATTATTTATAACATTGTGCAAATAATAAATAAGAGCAAGTCTAAGCTCAGACTGATTGTGCTGATATGAATATTCAATGTGGATCAGGAACTGAATGTCATTGCTCAGCATTTCATATTAAATCTGAAATTTTTTTTATCTAGAGTTTCACACGATCACAAAATTAATCCAGATGAAGAATCCCTCCGGTACATCCACCCTACCGTCCCCCATCACTGCATTAAGCTGTTTCTTTAAATGAGTCTCATGTCCTGGTCTTTACTACTTTTCCTGGCAACCTGTTCCAGTCATTGATTACCCTCTGGATGAAGAAAAACGTGGATTTACAACTCTCAACGTATATGGTCTTGTTCTGCTGTCATGATACATCCTAACGCATTGATCTGGGTTTACGTTTTCAATCCCATTTACATTTTTTTCCTCTATGAGGTTTCCTCTGAGTCATCCTCTCATAGGACTGAAGAGCCCTAGCTTGCCTAACTGTTCCTCATGGGCCAATAGAAAAGTGTGGCCGCATTGTTTCTGTGGAATCTGCCACAAACACTATCCTCTGCGATAAACCCATTACAAATGTAGTTTCGGGCCCACGGGTCTCCCGGCTGTGTATGTGTATCTCTGTGTGTGGGTGTGTGTGTGTATCTGTGAGTATGTGTGTCTCTCTCTGGGTCTGTTTGCATTGCTGATCCCTGAGAGCTCCTGTAGCCTCACTGGTGACCCCCTCTCTACCACTCACATAAAAAAGGCCACCCAGTTTTTGTTAAAGAAGCAATTCATATTATTTTGCAACAATGTGTTATTTCCTCATGTTTAGTTTTTATCAATAAAGTGAAGAAATGTAGTTGGGAGTAAAATGTACCGCAATAGCACCAATCAACTCCCCACCATTTTCTGTAAAATTTGTCAAATGTTCCTGGCAATTTGGGGCAAATATTTTCGCACGTTTCTATTGGTTCAGCTCAGAACTCATTTCTCTAATAATTGGGATCATCCTCATTGCAATCCTCTGCACTGCCTCAAGGGCCTGGATGCTCTTATGTCGCAGTGACCACAACTGTATGCAATATACAAGGTGGGATCTGACAAGAGCACTGTGCAACCTGTGAATGGGGATCTAAACTTAACTGATTTAGCAAAATAGCCCAGCATCCTTTATGTTTTCTTTATTGCTATTGTTTTGACATAGTGAGTGAAAAGATCTCTTTCACCTTCCCCCTTGCTAAATTGAATCCCCTTTGTGGAATGCTTGTGTTTCCTGTTCTTGGATCCTATATGTAGTATTGTATACTATATCAGTATTACACTTCATTTCTCAGTTATTAGTCATTTTGCATAGTCACATGGCAAAATTCAAAAACAAAGTAGAAACAAAACATTGTGGTCAAAGAGCCATTCTGCTCCATTTTGCTAATGTTAGGACATCAGATGCATTTCGTAAATACTGCAGAAATAACTACATTTGGGATCTGTCCATAAATATAGTACTTATTTTGCTTTTTGTTACCACACCTCATCAAATCTTAGCCTGTACAATCATTTTGTCTTAAAATTGAAGATCGCAAAGATTTGGGAAAATTCTTCAAGTTAGTCTTAATTTGGAATCTGGTTCCATTTAAGAACTGCAGAAACCGGTCTTCCAAATAGGCTGTATTTTTTTTAAAAATCCACAATTTTCTGTGCTATCTTAAGTCTTAAGACAAAAATAAAATGATCTTATGGGTTAAGATTAGATGCAATTTTGTTTATTGTGCTCCAGTGCATTATGCACTCATCCAAATGGTTTACATGAATGTGTAACCACCAAAGTTGCATCAGGGAAAAGGAAACATTCCTCAGGATATAGACAGTGGGTCCATTTTATTGACTGGCCACATACATTTGGACTCACCAGATAGATGCTGAATCATCTATGTAGAGTTAAAGGAGGATTTAGAGTGTCATTCAGCCACAAATTACACTTCAAAGTAAAACTCACCTTCAATGTTACAAGCACTTTTCAGCCCTAATGGGAGAAGCCATGTGAATCAGTCAGTCAGCATTTCCAGTTACTTTTCCACCTCACTGCATTATTCCTCAGGAGGATTCCTCACTACATTAGCTTCTAAATATCACCATTGTGGCTGTTCTTCAAACATAGTTTCGTTACTTTTTCTGACTGCTGCAATACTCTGGGGATTAGATCTGAACCACTCGTACACCTATTCTGTATGGTTGTGCACTAAACAGATCTCCATAAGTGCTGCCAAATGTCAGCTTGGCTCAAGTTGATAACACTTTTGCTTGTGGATCTGAAGGTTAGGGATTGAAGACCTATATTGATGTAGTATTGAGGGAGTGATGCATTGTCCAAGGTGCAGTACTTTGAATATTTCCTATCTGCCTACTTGTGGATATCACAGAATCTGTGACACAATTTGAAAAGAGAACGGAGTTTTGTTTTCCTGGAGTACAGTACTTTAGATTAATTGGTTATTCACCTCGTCGCTGTTCACAGGTTCATACTGGTTGAAAACACCTACCATATTTGCCTACAAAATCACTCACTGGATTTAATAAAAGTAATCCTATTATTTGATACAGTGCCTTTCATGTCAAGAGGCTGTCTTAAAGCCCAGGATTCACAGGATTGAATGCAAAATGTAGTAACTGTGTATTTTTGTTGGTGAACGCAGCAGCAAATTTGTACACAGCAATGTCCCACAAACAACCATTGAATGAGTGACCAATTTTAATTGGGGGATTATCAGTCAGGACATTGGGTGAAACTCCATTCTCTTTTTGAATAGTGCCATGAGGATGTTTAATGTGGACCTGAACAGGCAGGCAGGATCTTGGATTAACATTTCATGCACAGACTACTCTTCCCACATTGTAGTGCTTCCTCGGCTCTGTATTGGAGCGTCAGCCTGGATAATGAGCTCAGAACCCTCAAATGGGGTTCGAACCCACAACCTTCTGAGAGGGAAAAGTACTACCAACTAAGTAATTCATTGCAAAGTGTTATTTAATGTAATAAGGTGTTGTAAAACATGTAAATTATTTATTTTTAAGCTGTTAATTCATTCAAATATATATAATACTAATAAAGATGGTGTGTCTGTGTGTATGTCTGTGTGTCTGTCTTGTGTATCTGTCAAAAATGCAATAACCAATTGACATAGAGACATGATTTATACCTCATTGGAAAGGTCTTGCAAATGGCAGTGTCATGGGCATACTTTTCTTTTTTGGGGATCTCCTATCATTGATGAGCTATATTTAAAAAATGCTTTAATTAAGCCCCTAAATATGAGATATGCATTGTATTCTGCAACTAATAGCAACAGAGGAACGCACACAACTGTTCAGAGAAACATCTATATTCTGCAATAAATGTATGGTTGCCATGGGAGCTAGAGTCCTCCCATGTAGTATAGACTGAGAGAAAGATAGAGAGAGAGACAGCAGAGACAGAGACAAAGACTGATAGAGAAACTGAGAGAGACTGAGCTAATGAGAGAGGCTGAGCGAGAGAGAGAGAGAGAGAAAGAGAGAAAGAAAGACAGAGAGAGGGAGACTGAGAGACAGATTGGGAGACAGAGACTGGGAGTGAGAGGTTGAGAGGGACTGTGAGAGAACATATATTAAAGAAGTCCTCCCATGGAGACCTTCCAAAAGGAGTCCTCCCAGTTGAGTATAGATAAAGATAAAATGTCTATCTGTGTGTCTGTCTGTGTGTCAATCTACATTCCATATTGGATCCTTCGATTGCAAGGGAAGCTGCAATGGGTACAGCTCGTACATATATATATATTTTATAACACCAAAAATACTGAGATTGATGGGTGAAACAATTGATTTGCATTACTGTAACCATGGTAGATGTTTTGTACTCTGCAAGAACGTGATCTTCCAATCACTATAAAAATGAACAGCCAGCCAACAGTAAGATGAGCTCATCCAACAACATCAATAAATTTACCAATGATTGACAATGGTCGATCCCTGTATTTCTTTCATACATGATGTTCCTTCACAAATTGTGGTACCTGGGTGTCAAGGGTAAGACATATGGATTCAGAATTGGCTGAAGGGAAGGAAACAGTCTTTGATAGAGAACTAGATCAAAATCGGGAAAGGTATTAATCGGGGTGAGGTATTTTACTGGTGAAAATTTTGGATTTCATGAAGAAAACAGATTTAGAATAATAGAATCATAGAAATTTACAGCAGAAAAGAAGGCCATCTGATCCATCCATTGAGTCTGCACCAGCTCTCAGGGCAAGCCTTTATCTTTCATGTAGCTGTAGCTCTACGGTTAGAGCACTCGCCTTGCAAGCGAGACAACTGGGTTCAGTTCCAGGCAGGACAAAACCTTGGACAAGTTTCCTTACTCCACACGCCTAATAATAATCCCTCCAAAACAAAACAATAATAAATTGGTCAGTTTCAATCCAAGATTGTTTGTGGGACACTGCTGTGTGCAATTGGCTGCCGCGTTTCGCCCACAAATATACAGTCAATTCACTTTACAGCATATTCTGTGAAGCGCTTTGAGACGTCTAGAAAACGTGAAAAGTGCTATATTAAATGCAAGGATTATTATATTATGCTAACTATGTTTTGTGCCTTCATTAAACAATAATAGAAATACATTTGGACTATAAGATATTCAGGAAAGCATCCAATCTGGTGATTGACAATCTGTCTGGAGGTTTTCCAAGCCACTTTGCGCAAAACCTGTGCAGAAACGGGACAGGGTTGTATGTTTTAATTACAACGAGTCTTGTAGCTTAGAGCACTCACCTCGCAAGTGAGAGGACCTTGGTTCGATTTGTGGCAGGGCAAAACTCTGGACACATTTCCTTACTCCACACACCTCTGTTTACCCAGCAGTAAGTAGGAACTTGGTTGTTATTTGTGGAACACTGCTGTGTGCAATTGGCTGCCGCGTTTCGCCCACAAATATACAGTCAATTCGCTTTACAATTTATTCTATGAAGCGATTTGACACGTCTTGAAGACATGCGTTATATCAAATACAAGGATTATGATTATTATTTTATATAACAACTTACATTTATATAGATCCCTCACCCAGGGTAGCATCCTAGAGCACTTGACAGTGGCGGAACACGACACAGAGCCGGGGGGAGGTGACCGTCGAATAGGAAGGTCTTCAGGTGTGACCTGAAGATGGGAAAGGAAGGGGCAAGGTGGAGGGATAGAGGAAGAGTGTTGCAGAGTTTTAGGGTATAGTGGCTGAAAGTGCAGCTACCAATGGTGGAATGAAAGGTACGATACAGAAGGCCAGAGCCATCGAGTAGAGGCAGCGGGTTGTGGGGGTAAGCAGGTCGGAGAGGTAGGGAGGTGCCAGGGCATGAAGGGATTTGAAAATGAGTGTGAGAATCTTGAAATTGATTTTTGTTCAGCGATAGGGAGCCAGTGGAGACTGGCTAGGACTGGTTGATGGGGTTATGGAGTCTAGTACGGATTTAGTACAAAGAATCTATTTGATATAAATTGTACAAATTATGTTTGCAGAAACTACAATTATTAATAATAGTAACAACAATAATAATTCTTACATTTAAATAGCGCCTTTCAGGAGGGCGACTCAAAGCACTTCATGTGAAAAGTCAAGTGGCCATGTGTTTTGTGGGCAAATGCCTTTGTGTCCCAAACTCATTGGCACAAAGATACAGAATGTGAAAAATTAAGTCAGTATGTCCAAAGGCAGATTGGTTACATTCAACACAGATAGCTATGACTGACTTTCAGTATCATGTTGACAGCAGGATATTACTTGTTTTTCGTTTGAGATATTCTGGAAGACAACTGCTGATCTAATTTAATTGTCAGCATTTTTGCCTTCACATCCAGCTTTAAGAAAGATATTCCCGGAGAAAGTTTTCCCATATTTTCTTAGCATGAGCTGTAGCACTAAATCCTCCAGTCATAAGGCAGGCATCCTCATTCTGCCTTTCTGCATTGCAAAATTATACAGGAGCATGAAGTGTGGAATGAGAAAATACCATTGAGTTCATTCATTCTGAAAGACCATTTACAATTTGTACCGCTATGGGCTCCCTACGACTCAAGGAGGTGAATAATAACAGAATATACCTCCAAGAAGATAAAACTTTGTGAGATTTCTCTCTGAAGGTAATTGAGTTTGATTGAGTGTGATTGTCAGCATATCAATCTAGTATTACAATCTTATAGTTATCAATCTTAGTTAACTAAGTATGGGTATATGTAAGTATGGCTTTTTTATCTCTCGATCATTCCTCTGAAACATTTAGCAGACCAAATGCCCTTAAAGCCACTGACCTTGCAGTTTTATAACATTTGTTCTAAATATGACCCTTAGGACTTTGTGGATTTTTTTAGTGGCTTCATCAGCCACAACCTGTTGACGTATTGTATTTTCAATCTCCTGATAACCAGCCAATATATCTGTTATAGCTAAATGAAGAATAAGCCACAAAGTTGACCTTGAGTGGTTGACATAATCATACGCAATGACATTTTGTACACTGCGGTACATAAAATCTATATGTTTGTCATTTGTAATACAATACATAATTGTATTCTGTGTACTTCTGTTTTGCCCATAAATATACAGTCAATTCACTTTACAGTACATTTATTCTGTGAAGCACTTTGAGACATCTAGAAAACGTAAAGAACACTATATCATATGTAAAGATTATTATTATCATTTGAATAAATTTTGACAGTCTTTCTTGTTTCATCATTTCCCTAAAGGTGAGATGAAGTCTAACTTTTCAACACACCTTTTGGTACAACATCTTATCACTATAAATTGGTTATTCAATCCATGAATGGTTGTGGGACACTGCTGCTGCGTTTTGCCCACAAAATATACAGTCAATTTACTTTGCAGTGTATGAAGCGCTTTGAGTGGTCTAGAAGATATGATAAAGCTCTATATCAAATTTAAGGATTATTATTACTATTATCAGTCATGACTTCGTGGAAGCAATGATCTTCTCAGCCACAGGTAAAAGCAATGGCAACCAAACTGATCTGTTGTGTAACTAATGAAATGTGTCAATAAGCATTAACAAATATCGAGAAAAAAATGATTACTATTCTCTCAAAGTCAAAAGAGTTATTCTCTGCCAGTACATAACACTGTAAAAAGAAAAAAATTCTTCTCTAGATTCTACTATATGATTTTTTCTTGCTGCTACTGTTTGGCTCTTGCTGCAAACACAAACACTCTGGTCAAAAGGTGGATATCTGTGCTTTCAGGTACGACTGCTTGAATACCTGTTCAGTGGACTGATGGACAGCAAACTGGCTGACTCCTTCCAGGTCTGCCCACGGACTCTGGAAGGAGCCAATAGCTTAAAAGTTGAAAGCAACAGTTACCTTGCCAAATATATTTAACTCACAAAATCTTAATACACTACACAAGTTGCAAACTCATGTTTGTCTAGTAGTGCAGTGCATTTATACCCTTATATGGAGTCCTGTAGCTTTTTGGTTAGATCACTCACATCGCAAGCGAGAGGACCCGGCTTCGATTGCCGGGCCGGGCAAAATCTCAGGCAAGTTTCCTTACTCCACTTACTTCCTTGCTCTGTTAGCCCTTAAAAGCCTCTCCCTCCAAACATGCCCCAGTTCTGACGAAGAGTCGTGGACCCGAAACGTTGACTCACTTTCCTTTCTCCATAGATCCTGCCTGACCTGCTGCGTGTTCCCAGTGACTTCTGTTTTTGTTTATAGGATAACAGTATGGTTTCAGATGGGCTGTAAGCTGCAAAACTATACTTACAGTGGCCACCGTCAGACTTTCCTGTGTTAGTGTTGATAATTGCTCCAGTGGTGCAGATTGGCATGACCATTTTGTAGTCTTCCATCTGCTGCTGGTGCTTGTCGTTTTCCACCCACGCAAGCTGCCCATCTGTGGTTCAGCTTCATTGCCACAAATCCTGCCACAGCTGCTGTTAAATTACTGTTATTTCCCTTCTAGGAGAAAAACAGTTAGTTTCTATTCCATTTGAAACCATTATCTTAATTAAGAGCCCAAAAATAAGTGGCTTGTTCAGCTTTAGCCATGCAAATAAGCATGCTGCAGAAGTCACAAGTAATTGTACGTGTAGTAGCATTTAAATTTTTTTCTGAGGTTAAAATTATCTGCGTGCCAGCAATCATCAGCAACTAATAGGACAAAACTCTCCTGCATCTGTATCCATTTAAAAGGTGAAGGTCACAATACTAGAATGCATTCCTAACCATATACCATTCCTTCTGAATAATGGGGTTACCAAGGTTGGGTGAAAAGTCTTGTGCACTATTATCTTGGATTCTGTTTAGTGTTTCAAGAACAACAACAAATTGTATTTATATAGCACCCTTCTTGCGGGGTAGAGTCACGGAGCGCTTTACAGTGACGGAGTCTGACCCCAAGCCAGGGGGAGAGGGAAGGGGGAGGTGACCATAAGCAAGATCAAAAAGGAAGGATTTTAGGTGCGATTTAAAGATGGGGTGGGCGGGGGCAAAGCGGAGGGATTGAGGGAAGAGAGTTCTACAGCTTAGGGGAGTAGTGGCTGAAGGCACAGCCACCGATAGTGGAACAGAGGGCACAAGGGACAAACAGGAGGCCGGAGTGAGCTGAGCAATGGCAGTGGATGGTGGAGTGTGGTGTAAGCCGGTCGAATAGGTGCGGAGGAGTGAGAGTATGAAGGGATTTGAAAACGAGTGAGGGGATCTTGTAATCAAGCTTCAGTCTTAGAGCTCCTGGTCCCTCTACAGCTACTTCTATTGGTTTTGGGATGTCCTCCCGATGTGAAAGGTGCTTTACAAACGTAATTTGTTATTGTTGTTAAATGTGTGTCTGTGTGGCAACTTGGTGGAGATTGGTTAAGGTCAGCTGTGACGACCTTCGCAGTCGAGTGGCCTACGTCATTGAGTGCTGAGGCTCACACATAAATAATAGTCACTTGGGTAGGGTACTGGAGGGCGGAGAGACATGTGCCAGTGGGGAGAAAATTTTAACTAATAACTGGACAAACTATAATAATAATAATAATAATCCTTGCATTTGATATAGCGCTTTTCACATCGGGAGGACGTCCCAAAGCGCTTCACAGAACACACTGTAAAATGAATTGACTGTATATTTGTGGGCGAACGCAGTAGCTAATTGCGCACAGCAATGTCCCACAAACAGTCGTAGATTGAAAATGACCAATTTATTATTGTTTTTGGTTTTGGAGGGATTATTATTAGGCGTGTGGAGTAAGGAAACTTGCCCAAGGTTTCGCCCTGCCTGGAATTGAACTCAGGTCTCTCGCTTGCAAAGTGAGTGCTCTAACCACTGAGCTACAGGACTCCACAGAACTCCACTAAAATTATTTATGGAAACAAATATTCAGACCTAACTAAGCAATGCTTGAATGACAGTTGTTTTATGAGGATGTGTTTAAATCCTCATAAAGGACTCTGCTTATTTTCTTTAAATGTCTTGTTCTGTTTGTTTGCAGGATTCTGTTTGTTTTGCAAGGCTCATTCTCTACGCAAACAACAGTGCTTCTGGTGAAGTGCTCTGTGTGCAACAGATTTGTAAGGTCACTTAAATTAGTCTTGAGGTTGCATGTTCATATCTGGGTTTAAAGCAGTGCTGGCAAAAATTACATCCAGAGGACATCTAATAGCTCCAGAGAACTGAACCGTAGTATGAAGAACATTACGGAGCCTTGCACAATCTACCATATCAATACTGATGTTATGCAGTTGGCATGGAACAATACTCCAGGCAGTTTTGCTGTGTAGATTTATGTTCATTGGAATAAGCTGAACCTATTGAACTCATTCCACCTGTGACTCATTACAGGCTTCACTGAATCCCCTCTAATCATCCATAGATCTTCTTTAAGCTTGAGTCTGGATATGAAAGGCAATCCTAGGAATCAATCTCATAACTAATTCTGCCCTTATTAGAGCCCAGCATCAAAATAGATATCTTCCTTTTAACATGCAATTGGAGTGTAAAGCTGGTACCCAAAAAGCTCATTTAAAAAAATGCTTTCACTGTGCCTGGTCAGAAGAAAAGAGATGCAAACAGCTGGAAGCATATTTATGATGCAGTTTACTTTCAGTGTTTTGCATATACATTTTTACATTCTGTGTATTACTAGTCCCCTGTCTTCTGATGCCTGAAGGTAGAATTCACGTCTTCTGTTGAGCATTTGTACCAGTCTCTGATGAATTCACACTTTCCTTCTGTGGCTTAGTATATGCAGAGAGGAGCTTCAAGCTAAATCCCAGTTCTCTGTCAAGGTGAGATGTGAACATGTAAGATTTGTGTGAACTGCTTATGCTGAATCAATTAAATGTTACTTGTTATTCTCTGGCATGTCTTTGGAAATGCTAACTCTGATCATAGGTGCAGTGAGGAGTATGGTTCCGAGTACTCCAAAATGCTATCTGGTGTAAAAGATCCTCCATGTGAATCCAAATGGGAGTCCTGTAGCGTAGTGGTTAGTGTGCTCGCTACGCAAGCAAAAGGACCCGGGTTTGATTCCCGGGCAGGGCGAAACCTTAGGCAAGTTTCCTTACTCCACATAGCTCTATTTACTTAGCAGAAAGCACAAACCCATTTTTTAGTCAATCGGCGAATCGCTTTCTTGGGGTAATAATCCTTCAAAAAAAAATTGGTCACTCAATCCACGATTGTTTTCAGTGACATTACTGTGAGCAATTGGCTGCTGTGTTTCGCCCACAAAATATACCCTACAGTATATTTTGTGAAGGCTTTGAGACGGCACAATGATGAGATAAGATCCTGATCCCTGACTGTTCAGCGCCTTGGGACGTCCTCCCAATGTGAAAGGTGCTTTACCAATGTAATTTTGTTGTTGTTGTATCAAATGCAAGGATCATTATTATTATTATCTCAAAAGTAAAATGTTAAATAAACCACTTCCCTAAGTTGTGGAAGGAATGTTAAACCTCTCAGGGCAAGGAGATATGATCTGTAAATTTACTGAAGTTGGCTATATGAGTTTATAACAGAGAATTCTCCCATTTCCCAAAAAATCTAATTACAGTAAAACTTGCCTACGTCTTATTTTTATAAATCGTATAATCGCTATGTCGCACCCATGTCCCATTTAGTTTCCTATCAAAACCACTTAGATTTCTTTGCACTAGTCATATTTTATAAGCAAACCATCTCTTTACGTGTAACGCCATCGCATTGAATCTTGGGAAACGACATCTTGACCCGTAGGTGCATGTGCATTTACCGGCCTGTTGCATTCAATTGTGGAAAACATGTGGTAGCCGCATGTGGTGAAGAACTTTGTTTCTCGCAATTCAACGCTTGCAGATAAGTGTGCATGTGGCGACGGGTCAAGATACATTGAATAACCGGAGATATAGTATTAACCTTCACTGCATATGCACTTACCAGCTGCAGTGACGAAGTACCGAATGTGTACCTGTGTGGTGCATTGAATTACACATGCATTTTAGATTGTTGATTAAATCGGACTTTATACAAATTATACAATTTGCCTGTAACTCAGACTTCACTTAAATTATAAAAATGTTGTGGTCCCAGCCGATACCACAGATGTGAGTTTTACTGCATATCCTTACATTTGATATAGCACCTTATCACATCTTCTAGATATCTCAAAACGCTTCATAGAGTATACTGTAAAGTGAATTTACTATATTTTGTGGGCGGAACGCGGCAGCCAATTGGGCACAGCAGTGTCCCACAAACAGTTGTGGATTGAGTGACCAAGTTATTTTGAAGGAATTATTACCCCTGGAAAAGCGATCTGCCAATCGACTAACAACCGGGTTCCTACTTACTGCTAGATAAACAGAGGTTGTGGAGTAAGGAAACTTGCCTAACATTTCGCCCTGCCCGGGAATCAAACCCAGGTTCTCCGCTTGCGAGGAGTCCTGTAACTCAGTGGTTAGAGCACTCGCTTTGCAAGCGAGAGACCTGAGTTCAATTCCAGGCAGGGCGAAACCTTGGGCAAGTTTCCTTACTCCACACGCCTAATAATAATCTCTCCAAAACAAAAAATAATAATAAAAAAATTGGTCATTTTCAATCTACGACTGTTTGTGTGCGGAATTGGTTGCCGCGTTCCCCCACAAATATACAGTCAATTCACTTTACAGTGTGTTCTGTGAAGCGCTTTGGGACGTCCTCCCGATGTGAAAAGCGCTATATCAAATGCAAGGATTATTAGTATTATTATTATTATTATTATTAAGTGCTCTAACCACTAAGCTACGAGACTCCACATAACTGAAAAAAGCGTCATATGCATTAAACGCACCACTGAGCATATTGAACATTTAATAAACAACTATTCTTCTAAACTAAGTTGCTTAAATCATCTTAAAAAGGTATTCAAGTTAAAAATGATACGTGAGGTAATGATGTGCGAGGAAAGTAATGTGCTGGCCATTTATATTTTGGGCTGGTATGAAGTTTTGTTGAAGATTCATGGATGTGCATTTAATGAGCAAAACCCAATTGGTATCAATATTCTTGATTCTTGTATAAGTCAATCATAGGAGTAATTTAACAATAAAGAAAAATGAACAGCTACTTCAATCAGTCTCATTGTGGCTTCACAGTAGATCTAGAATGCCTTATCTCTTTTCTCAGTAGCTCTTTGACTGCTTGTCTAATCGTCACAGTGCTCTTTGCAGAAGCCTGAAGAGACAACTAAACCTTAATTTGAAGACAAGATGGTTTTACAGACTAAGATTAACTTGAATTTCAGGTTGTGTAGGGTTTAAACAACTTAAAAGACAATCAAACAGAATTTTCTAATTGTGCACATTTAAAGGGTGCCTTGAATTCAAATAACCAAATTTGGACAAATTGAAGCTCACTTTCAAAATACTACCTGTCATAGGTGGTGAAAGCTTTTTACAATGGCGGGGGGCGAGCGGGGGGGGGGGGAGGAGTGGGGGGGGGTGAAATGCAAGAAAAATGTTGCTAACATAGCCCCCCTCCCCCCACCCCCCCAACGTTTTTATTTGGGGCTTCTAGAACCTGCTTGCCGGTTCTGCCACTCCGAGCTGTCACCTAATGTTCGTCACAGGAGACACCTGAGTGCAAAATGTTTGCAAATATCAGTCAACGCTATTGGTAAGACGGACACAATGAACACATGCACAGAGAGGTAAAGTGAGAACAGAATGGATGTCAACGGATGGTTTTGAGATGAAAAAAAATCTTTGTTCAATAATGGTCACAGTAAGTAATCAGAGTGTAATACCAGGAGATGAGGCATTGCTGCCAGTAATGGGGAATAAAGCTCTCCAGACAGAAATAAAGTCAGCAAGTGGCAAATCTCCGAATTCTATCCCCTGAGTAGTGATTCTCTATTTGATCACCAAGAGTGTCTATTGAATTTAAAAGCCTGGCAAGTGCAGAGAATTTAAACGATTCTACTCCAAGAAATGTTCGTGAAGCCCCATGTGTTGCTCCACATGTTAAACCCTAATCATCTAAAGATGGAAAAGTGTCCTGTATTGTTGCAATTCGAATGTAAGGCAGAAAACAATACATAATATAATCAAATTCAATATAGTCTTTATTGCTGTTTAACATTTCTTATAGTATTAATCACAATCTAAGCCCATACTCCAATACAGGGCTGGGTGTGTGTTTCATTGTTGGAGGTGCCCTCCTTTGGATGAGGCATTATACAGCGGTCTGCTTGTTTAGGTGGATGTTAAAGAACCGTTGATGCTACTTGAAAATAAAAGATTTCTCCCAGTGTCGTGGTCATCAATTCCCCCAGATAAAAATGCTCATTCACTTCATGACTATTTGTGGTACATTGCTGTGTGAAAATTGGCTGCTGCATTTGACTTCAAGTACGCAGTCATGATACTTCACAGTAAAATCCTCTGCAGCGCTTTGAGACTTTCCCCTGGCACGAAAGGTGCTTTATCACATGCAAGGATTATTATTATTATAACTTTACAAAGTAAAGATGTGAGGCAACCTGGTGACCAACACAGGTAAATTTAAAAAATTAAAGAAGGATAAATAAAAACGTACCCATCAAAGCCTCAAAAGTTCTATTTGACTTTTATAGAGAGAATAAAATATTAAATAATAATTTCATTGTTAGGACAACTATTACACATCCAGCACAAAATATTGGATCTATCATGGTTTGAGTTACAAAGGAAGAAAGATGTTCAATAGTAAAATAACAAACATTTGCAATGTAACCATTTCACCATTTCACTTCAATATTTTGAAGCCTTGAGACTTATACATATCAAAGGTGTGAAACAATTATTGACAGAAGTTAACACTTTTATACCACACACGGTGCAATGTATCATAGAAACAGGAGTAGGATCTTCAGCCCCTTGAGCCTGATCTGCCATTTTATAAGATCATGGCTGATCTGTACCTCAAGTCCAGTTACCCGCCCTTGGCCCATATCCCTTAATAAGGATAATTAATATCCCTTAATATTCCTTCAGCGCCTTTGGACATCCTCCCGACATGAAAGGCGCTCTATAAATGTAATTTTGTTATTGTTGTTAATACCCTGATCTAATAAATATATACCATGACCTAACAAATCATGTAATGCTCTCTCATTACTCTATGTGCAAGGTAACAGCAGTCATTTTATTCTCTCCCTTTAATCTCTATACAAACAATGTACCATGGGATTATTGAGATGCCCAATACCATAGCAACTACCATCAGAAGCCAATAAATAAACTGTAATATTAGTTCTGCTATACAGCCCTCAAAGCTGCATGATGTATGCACCAGGCAACCCACCCACACAGTGAACCTACCACCTGCAATGTATTGATTTACAGTACAACAACTTCAGATGATGGAGCAGAGAGCATTCTTTTCTAATAGCATGTGCCCTTATAAAAAACAAGCAAAAGTGTTCCTGCAAGACCCATACATTTCTGGAAAACAGTTACTGGAGTCAAACTTGCCGGATTTCCTGAACACTGATTTCTTAAAACGAAAAATGTCTTAATTATTACATTTCAAAAACACTGGATGAGTTGAAGAATATAGAATTGAATTTCTAAAGTTATATCATTTCAAGATTTAGATTTCAGTAAAAAACATGAATCCTGTTATGTTTTAGTGTATAAAGACTAAGAGTGCATCAACACGCTATGGGGTGGAAATATGATGTTTATCACATTGAATCTGTTATGAAATCATAATTTTCCTCCCTATAATATGAAGAAAACTGTGGTGACATTTTATTTTAATAATGCTCATTACCTGATAATGCACTAAGGGCTTATGTTTTCAATTGTATACATTTTTAATGACAACCCAGTACAATATGATAATTGTAATTGTTTTGACAATAAGGTTGATGTAACATCATTTTCCCTTAAGTACTAAGAGTTGAAAAGACTTAAGCAATCATAATTGCGGCACTCCAAGATATTATCCTGCACGAAGGGCACTAAATAATTGATTGTTGTTTTTGTTAGATCTTATATATCCTACTCCTTTATCATCAGATATCTCAGCCTCCAGATTGCTTTTGTGACTGGTTAAGTGATGTTGATTTCAAAACTTAATTGCACTTCATATGCCTAGGAAACAACCAGCCGAGATTACAATGTCAGTTTTTGTTCAGCTGGCAACAATTCCCTTTTGAATCAGCAGACTGTGGGTTCAAGTCGCATGTTAGGAATGCAGCAATTGGTAATAGACTGACTCTCTTGTCCAGTACTGTTTTTTTTAGAGGTGCTGATCTTCAAATCAGTTGGTGAAAGTGAGCTCTGTTCTGATCTCCTAAGACTATTTGAAAAGATCAGGTAGCTTCTCCTCTTGTAACGATTGTAAGGTTTCAGCATTGTAAGTTGCTATAAAACATGGAAATTTTCAGCATAGGAGACCACTCATGTGTGTGCCATTGCTACACTTTATTCTTAATTCCACTTTCTCGCTCAACAGAAAGTTACTGATTTCATGGGTCCTCTCGGTCCATGAAATCAGTCATTTGTCTTTGTGCATTATATCTGTGGAGCTCTCAGTTCAATGGATTATGATGAGGTCAATGGAAGTCTGCTATAGGTCAGAGCAGCTCTCTCCCAATAAAGCAATCCAAATTCCCAGCTGATGGATAGGTCCTTGGGAAGAGCATAGAAGAGGGTCTAAGAAGCATTCCCACTCAGGGGAATTAAGAGGTGGAAAGGATCAAGTCAGGTAACTGACCTGAACACCCCTTTGTATGGATGTTTTTGACTTTACCTGATTGATTGCCATTAGGTCTAATAATGTTGATTTTGTTTGTTCACCAACGATGGCTGGCACCAACTGTTTCTTTTATGACACCCTGTGCCTGTTACTATATCCACTACCTCGGTGTGCAGGACTAGGAACCATTCTCAAACCTAACATTCTGAAGCTGGGGTCATGCATACCTCCACCAGCTGCTCTACAAAGGGTTGTATTTATGTAGCTCCTTTCATGCAGGATAACATCTTAGTGTTCTGCACAAGACCATCTCCTGCAGAGACCATTATCATGATATAATGGGCCACGGGCCTGGTGGCTGCTGGATTGTGGGATTGCGGCTTTTTTCTAAAACCCGCAGTAAAGCTACTCTGACAGACTAACTAACAGTTAGTCCGATGAGGACTTAGTATTTCCATCTATACATCCCACAATTAAGGTAATGAGGAATTGACCATTTCAGAGAGTGTCGGGGTGAATTTGTACGTACCAGTCATACACACTGTAAAAACATTGTGACTGCACCATCCTGATGTTGCTTGAAAGCATAAAGTTAACATCTCCTTATCTCTTGGATCTCCTACCACCCCATTCATTTGCTTACCCCATCCATTCAGCTAACTCAGGCTTGCTTCGTGTCTCCTGCCCATGTAGCACCATCAGTGACTGAGCATAAGGATTGTACCACCCTAACATGTGGAACTCCCTCCCTCTATCCATCTTGCCTACTTCCCCAAACCAACCTTTTTGACAGCGCCTCTGATCACAAACCCCCTCTCCAAGTGTCCGACTCAGTCACTGAAAAGTGCTCTGAGATGTTATACAATTTCGGCCACAAAATATAATAATAATAATCCTTGCATTTGATATAGTGCTTTTCACATCTTCTAGATGTCTCAAAGCGCTTCACAGAATATACTGTAAAGTGAATTGACTGTATATTTGTGGAAAAAACACGGCAGCCAATTGTGCACAGAAGTGTCCCACAAACAGTCATGGATTGAGTGACCAAATTATTATTGTTTTTTCTTCAGGGATTATCATTATGTGTGTGGAGTAAGGAAACTTGCCCAAGGTTTCACCCTGCCAGGAATCGAACCCAGGTCTCTCACTTGCGAGGTGCGTGCTCTAATCACTGAGCTACAGGACTGCTATACACAGTCAATTCACTCTACAGTATATTCTGTGAAGCACTTTGGGACGTCTCGAAGATGTCATAAGGCGCTCTATCAACTGCATAGAAGGATTATTATTATCCTATTATTTGGAAGACAATTTGATAACAACTTTTAAAAGAGAAGTAGATAATTATTTGGCGAGGACAAATTTGCAGGACTATGGAGTGAGAGCAGGGGAATGGGATTGATTTTTGTAGCTCTTTTCAAAGAACCGGTACAGATCATCCAGAACTCGGAAGCCCATGTCCTCTCCCACACCTGCCTTTGTGACCCTATCACCCCATCCTCGCCCAACTCCACTGGCAGCCCATCACATAGAGTATACAGTTCAAGATCCTGGTCCTCACATTCAAAGCCGTCCATGGTCTTGCTCCCCCCTATCTCTGTGACCTCCTAAACCCCCTACCATCCTGCCCGCTCCCTCTGTTCAGCGCACTCCGGCTTGCTTCGCGTCCCCCGCCTCGCCTGCCCCACCATGCGGGCGGGCCTTCTGCCACTCTGCGTTGGAACTCCATCCCACAGTCACTCCGCCTCGCACCCTCCCTTGTCTCCAAGACCCGTCTCACGACCCTCCTCTTTGACCGTGTCTTCAATCATCCTACTTCCACCCCTGCCCTCCACCCGCCCCAGACAACACTGATTGTCCAGCACCTTGGGGCATCCTCCCCACGTGAAAGTCGCTATACAAATGTAATTTTGTTGTTGTTGTGAAATGTATTGTTTAGAACTCTGGTGAAGAGTGACTGCTTGAGAGTTAAAGCTACTGTCTTGTGGTGTGGCTATTACCATAAAAGAACTGAAAGTCATCGTATGAGATTTGGGATATTGCACGAATGGTATTCCACAACTCTGGGGATAATTACCAAGATCTAATATCCTATTCGATAAAGGAAACATTGATTTTAGTGCTTGTCTTCAATTTGTTTCTCCTGTGCCGACAAATGTGTTGAGTTTCTCAGCAATCTTTGGACTAAACCTTTGTGCTTCTGTTACACCGGGTGTCATTCATCACGGTTTATACCTCAGCTTTTTATATTTCTCCAGCTGCTTTTCGTCTTTTTGATAGTTTTTTGCTTGGCAGTCTCCTCATAGCTTTGGCTTTATTGGGTTTCTTGCTGGTTATTTTTGTGGATCTTTGTTTTTTGCAGACTTCTAGTTTATATTTTTACTGACATAAGGAACACATTAGTAAATGCCGCAAGTTATTTATTTAATTATCTCTGGTGTAAGCATGCTTGTCGAACAGGTGTAGCTTGCCACACAGACCTCTTACTTTCCATTACACTGTGCTCCCTCTCTACCACTCCATTTCTCTATCATTCTTCTGCTCTGCTGCTCCACCATTCCATCTCTCTCCCTCTCGATAGCAACAAATTGCATTCTCCACTCTACATTCTACCACATTCCCACTGTATTATCTATTGTCATTTCATCATTCATTGAACAAAATCTGGAAGAATCCACGATCTGTGGAATTCCATGTTTGGCACAAACACGTTTTAATTGGGGTCTCCCTCACATTCACAGCTGTGCTGAAAGTGTATAGGAGGAGGAGGGGGATGGGGGAGGCAAAAAAGAGGGTGTATGTAATTTCCCCTGAATGCACCCAACATTAACTGGTCAATAGTATCATAAAACACACTGCCCAAACTATCCATTTGTTGTAAAGAGCCTGTGCTGGTGCTAAATCCTTTACTGGAGCAATTTATGGGAATGCCAATTCCCTGCGCTTTCCCTCTATGCTATTGTGTAAGTCCATCTAAATATGTTTTCATCATGTAAAGTGAAAGTTATTATTATATTATAATAGCACTAATAATGTTGAAATTTCTTAAAGTACTTTGCTGCCAAATTGCTTTGAGTAACCATTTATTTGTGGGCAAACAAAGCAGCTAATTTGTACATTGCAGGTCCCACAAACAATAATGAAATATTAATTGATAATTTTTTTTCTGGGGAATTGTTGAAGGCCACAGGAAACAATTCATTTTTCAATTCATATTCTGTTTAATGCCTCATTCAAAGGATGTTGCTCCAAATATACAATGCTGCTCCCTCCTTTCCAGGGCTGCACTACAATGACAAACAACAACAACAATAAGATTCCATTTATAGAGTGCCTTTCACGTCGGGAGGACATCCCAAGGCGCTGGACAGTTGGGTCGGGACCCAAGCAGGGGGGAAATGGTTAGGGTGAGGGGAGGGAAGGAGGGAGCGAGGAGGGGGTAGAGAGTTGAGAGGAGAGCTGAAGACACGGTCAAAGAGAAAGGTCTTGAGACCAGCCTTGAAGGAGGAAAGGGAGGAGGCGGCGAAGGCACTGAGGGATGGAGTTCCAGAGCCTCGGGGCTGAGAGGCTGAAGGCCCGGCCACCGATGGTAGGGCGGTTAGGGCGGGGAATGTGGAGCAGACCGGAGCCAGAGGAACGAAGGGTACGGGCAGGTACGTGGGGGGATAGTAGGTCGGAGAGGTAGGAGTGTGCAAGGCCGTGAATGGCCTTGTAGGTGAGAATGAGGACAGAGACCCTTCTGACTTAAATACTAACTGAGTCAAAGTGACAATAATTTACATATATATTTTTGAATTTATACACATATATAAATGCAAGTTGTTGTTACAACATTATATAGTTACTTCATTCATTTCAAGGCACAATTACAGAATCTAGAGCTTCAGTTGTCCTTTCTTGTCAGATATGCTGGAATTAAATTGACTTTTTTTGAAAATATATATTTATTTATAAATATAATAATTAGTACAACAGAAATACAAACAAACACAAGAGCTTCTGTTACAATTTTTTCCTTTTGTCCCAATACAAAAAACATTCTGTTATTTATGGTACATTCCTTCATGGCACCTAGGTTGTGTGCATATTTTTTGGGACGCCCTCTTTGAGTCGGGAGTCACCCCTGTGTACACCACATCCATGTGCGTGCCCGCACACACCCTGATAAGGGGCACTTGCCGTTTTTAGAAGGTTTCCTGATGTGCACCGCACGCGCACATGCGTTGGCCTGGCTGGCGACAATAGGGCCTCTCCCTCTCAGGGCTTTAATGCATGGTCGAGGTCTGGGCCAGTCAGCACGTTGCCCTCGGGCCGGCTGCAGAGGCCAGGAGACTGTGGACCACCTCTTCCTGGAATGTTGTTTTGCAAAGGCAGTTTGGAAAAAGATGGAATGGATTCTCTCCAGTGCATCCCTGGGACCTGCTGTCACGGCACTCGCTGCTGTATGGCCTGTTCCCAGGCACTCACAGCGAAAACCACATGGTCTTTGGAGGATTATAAATTTGGTAAAGGAGGCCCTTTGGCACTCCCGAAACCAGTTTTTCTGGCAGAACAAGGGGACGGTGAGGGCCTGCCTCAGGCTCACGCACACTAGGATTAGGGACTATATACTGAGGGACAAGCCTGAAGTTCAGTACCTCCACGGCAAAGGCCAGATGGGGCCTGACCCCAGCAGAAGCTGCTCCGGCATAAACCGCTCAGGGCGCACCCATCGGGTAGCCCACAAATGTACCCAAAACTGACTGAAATAAGGGTACAGAAGGACGCTTGAGATATAACCAAAGAGTGTCCTAAAAATGTATCTATGGAATTAAATTGACTAAAAAGATACAGCTGCCCTGACCTTTGTTGTGGGTAATCTATTGATTGACCTATTCCTATGTATAATTCATACAGGTCATAGTTAGTTTATGCCAAAAAGGATCCACATGTTATTTCTCAGGGTTTGTGATTAATAGTATTCTGATTTAGGTCATCCACCAGAAGCCTAGGTATTAAACAACAGTACTTGTCTGATACACATGCTATCTAATCCTCATCAGCAGAATATGCCAAGAGATTTCCAGCAAGCAGTTGTACCAGCCTGAAACAAATCTCCAACTCCATGCTCATGCCAAATCTGAAGGTTAGCTGATTCTCTCTTCAGCACAGACTGCTATGTACATGCTTGAACATTTACTGCAGGCCAGCTGGAAATTTTCAATGTAAAAAATTGCACTCTATTGCGAGAATTGTGCTTTTATTTTTAAATTCAAGTAAGGAATTTGCAGTTCTATCAGAATGTTACCTCCACTGAATAAAATTCCTCCACCTTTTGAAAATGGTAAGAATAAACCAAATGCCGTATGATAAATACGTTGCAGATGTCGATGCGGTTCAGAAAGACAATGAAACCACATCAATAGAGCAACATAACTGGTTTGTTTTTAATAATAATAATAATTCTTGCACTTAATATAGGGCCTTATCATATCTTCGAGATGTCTCAAAGCACTTCACAGAATATACAGTAAAGTGAATTGACTGCATATTTTGTGGGCAAAACGTGGCAGCCAATTGTGCACAGCAGTGTCCCACAACAGTTATAAATTTTGGGGTGGGGGGGAATTATTGAAGGTGATTCATCAATCAACCAACAACTGGGTTCTTATGTACTACTGGGTAAACAGAGGCCTGTGGAGAAAAGAAACTTGTTTAAGGTTTTGCTTCACTGGGGAGTCCAACCTGGGTCTTCTCATGTGCGAGACGAATGCGCTAACCACTACACTAGGGACTCCAAATATGCATGGTTAATAGATTACATCAACACATTACCCAGGAAGTAGCATTCAATGTGGAGTTCAAACAACTGTTTACCCTATCTGTCACAGGAATGTCACAGGAAAAATCTACTGTAGATATGTTTCAATTCATATCATGTTCCCAACATCAAAAGGTTCCCTGCCTGGCGAATTCAGTTTAATTTGCTGAGCGGATGCAGTAGAAAGTGAGGGAATTACAAGACTGGTACACAAGAATTACTACTTGTTGCCTTTGGAGACAACATGTCAGACAAAATTGTATTATAATTTTGTTTTTAGAGAAATATCTATGGTATCAGTACTTCAACAAATCAAAGTGTTAATCTGTTTCCATTGCTGCTTTCTTCAAGTAAGCAAGCACACATTAAAAATACGTACGAGAAAGGATGCACACACAGTCTAACCATTGAAGGGTTTTACAAGGTAAGGCAAATCCACTTGAATATTTCCATTCACAGAGAGCAACAAGAAAGTAAATGGCAATACCTTTCAGAGATAACGTGATGCCTGGAAACATCCTCAATATGAAGGCAGCCAATTCCATCAGGTGTATTTCAAATCAATTAGCTCTTTGAGAACTTCAGTGGGGTCAATAGGAAACATTTTGATTCTAGGCAGAATTGATGTTGGTATTATTATAAGGTTACAAGCCTTGTTTTCCATTATAATTCAGGGATACATTATTGCAGCTCCTTTTTTTATCAAATAGTGTCATGCCATCTTTAACATCCATATGAACAATCCATATTAATTTAATGTCTCATCCAAAGGATGATAACGGATTAAATAAAATTACTTTATGATATAATTGCTGACTGCCAAGGAAATAATAATGATAATCCTAGCATTTGTGCTGCTAAGTTGGGAAAATAATTTTAATATAATTTGGATAACATGTAGTGTGGCATATTTATATATATATCATATATATTTATATATATATTTATATTTATATATATTTATATATCATTGTGGCTGCATACAGATATTTCAATGCTCAAAGTAACTGTGCCATAACAAAGGATGCAAATATTGTTAATGTTAACTTTAGATTTTAAAATACCTCTAATGTTGTTTGAGCAAATAAATTGGTCATTCCCTTCATGGCTGTTTATGAGACCTTGCTGTACACAAATTAGTTGTCACTATACATTATAATAACTACACTTGACAACAATTATTTGTGAAGTGTTTTATGATATTTTGACATTGTATCAAATAGAAGGATTGTTATTATTGCACTATGTTATATAACATTTACAAAAGTGATTTCTTAAATAAATCAATTCAGGATAAACTGAAAAAAGGAATGCAGTTGTTTGGTTTGGGAACACAGATGTGCTCCTTAATGGGATAATTGAATTTTTCCTTCCCTGTAAATTAAAACACAGATCGCTTTGCTAAACCTGCAATTATTTCCCAACTTTCAGCATCTTTGGACATGGATTTTAAGAACAGCAAGGATGTTCAGTCCTGATCCACAACCCTTCCAGATTTCCAGTTCATTGAACTAGAACATTTGAATGACTTTCAAAAACTCAATTCAATGCGAATCGATATAACAGAGCACAATGAAATTTGCATTAATGAGATGATCTCCAGTCAAATATTTTTCTTCTGTAACTTTGCCTTTCCAAACATTTCTCTCACAAACTTGCACCAATCGCTGTGCCATAACTTGTCACAATTGTTTTTAGTTCAGATACTGTTTACTTTTCATTGGCATATTCTTAAATATGACACACTACATGTTATCCAAATTATATTAAAATTATTTTCCCAACTTAGCAGCACAAATGCAAGGATTATCATTATTATTTCCTTGGCAGTCAGCAATTATATCATAAAGTAATTTTATTTCATCGTTATCATACTTTGGATGAGACATTAAATTAATATGGATTGTTCATGTGGATGTTAAAGATGGCATGATACTATTTGATAAAAAAAGGAGCTGCTTCCAATGTTCTGCCAACAATACTCCGAATAATTGGTTATTCATGTTGATGAAACATCTCAAAGCACCTCACAGGAATTAAAATAAAATGTAGTGATTTTATCTGAGGGTAAACACGGCAGCCAATTTGTGCACAGCAATGATCCACAAACAGCCATGATGTGAATGATCAATTTTATCTGGATTGTTGGCCAGGAATTCAGGAGAAATGCCTTTCTCTTTTATTGAATAGGCTCATGGGATCTTTAACATCCACCTGAACTAACAGGCAGCATCTTGGTGTCATTTGATGGACAATACCTTTGACAAAGTAGCACTCCCCAAACACTGCTGGGGTGTCAGCCTACACTATGTGAGTTCAAAGTTCCAACACAGGGCTTTTTTTCAGTCAGCCTGGTGTCTGACATGCAGAAACCTATCATCACTTTTACGATTATCCAAATCAAGCTGGGATTTCCACACATTCAACCTACAAATGGAAATTCCAGAGATAGATTGTTGTTATGGAATGCACACTCTCTACCTGGAGGGATACATCCTGTTTACCTAATTCCATGGGGATAAGGCAGGCAGATGGAGTTACGTTAGGAGATCAGCCATGATCTTATTGAATGGCGGGGCAGGCTCGAGGGGCCGAATGGCCTACTCCTGCTCCTAATTCCTATGTTCCTATGTTGAAAACAATATCTGACAATAAATATTACTAATCTGAAAAATTATGAGTATTTAAAGGAAAGCAAAGATGTGTCAAAAGATCAGTAAGTAAATGACATCTGGTCATAAACTGGACAACAAGTCAATCAGGTTTACATGACAAAAATAGGATTCTCCTTGATCTAATCTGATATCCTCCTTGTAGATTTTCTTTAACCCAGAACAGAAATATGAGGTATTTTTGTGCAATGATTATGAAATTATTATAAAAATATGTCAGCATGTCAGCCTGGCTCAGATGGTAACACTCTCACCCCTGAGTCAGAAGGTTATGGATTCAAGGCCTAAAGATCTCATAATCCAGGCTGATATTCAAGTCTCACAGCAATCTTTAAACAGATTTGTTTCTGGTTTGCTGACCATCAATCCCCCAGATAAAATTGATTATTCACTTCATGGTTGCTTGTGAGCCATGTAGGCAAACATGAAAGCCAAATGCACAATTTGGCTATCATGTTTGCCTACAAAATATACAGTCAATACATCCATCTTTACTCAGAGAGTAATTACCAACTGGATCAGGTTTCCACGATGGCAGATTTGATACAGTGACAGGAGAGTGGGTGTTTTGTAAAGATCGGATGGGCCGAAGAGTCTTCTTCATCCAGACGAATCTTGTGATCCTGTGATCTTGTGATTTTATTATTTTATGACATTTCAGTAAATCCTCCAAAGTACTTTGTCATCCTGATGTGAAAGGCTCTATGTTAAATGCATGGATTATTTTATAATAGTTGATTCCACCCTTTCAATTTAGAATACTGGCTTTTAAACTAGGGCAGACAAAAGGGATGAACGTATCCAAGAACATGTCCAATATCCATGTGTAGTGGTAACATATTGTCTTTCAATCTTGGTATCTATATTAATAGAAAAAAGGAAGGTTGAGTCAACCCCAAAGAGCTTCCCCTCCCCCTTGTCACTTGGTCAGTATCTAAGCCAGTCTTTGTGAAATGCTCTGAGATGTTATCCTACGTGAAGGGTGCTTTATAAATGTAAGTTGTTGTTTGAATACTTTTCCCGAAAGCAGGAACATAAGAGTTGTTTCTGTTAAAGGTTGGTGATTCACCTGTTGTCAAATCACGTTACAAAACAGAAGTCAGCGAGATGCATAAAGACAGAGAGTCAGGCAGATAGGATGGATGAATGAATCAAGGCGAAACTTAATCACAAGAGAAGTTTAGATGAAGAAAGCCCTTCGATCCGTTTGATCTCAATCCTTCCACATTGCAGTCATGTAAGGTCCATTGGATGGCAGGTGACAGACTACAGAGACAAACATCAGATGATTGAAAGGGTAACATCTGAACAATAAGTCGATAGGTTAGAAGAGAAAAAGAAAAACAAGATGTGACAGATTGACTTTTTTTCCAGTTGTATCTTACATTAACAGCAATCCAACAATCTTTTAACTTATTTTAATTATATTGCAGCCTCAGGTTAAATACATTTATATATGACACCATTTTTGTATTGATTTGTATGTTATTTCAAATTGAACCTCAGGTTTGTAAGGCAAGAAAATGATTTGTTTTGTCATAAAAATATGAAAAATAACATCTCTGAATAAGACATTAGTAATAATACTGAATGGATTAAAAAAATCCATTGCTCAACTTGACTCCCATCTGCCCTGATCAGTTCTAATGCAAGAAAGAAAAGAAAGAAAAAGGAAAGAAGGAACTTATACTATTATTACATCTCAAAATCCATTTAGTCTTAGCTTGTAATATAATTTTATCTTAGAAACTAGAATTCTTTTTACGGTAAAGAAGAAGGCCATTCAGCCCATCATGTTTCAATCTTAGATACTCCAGAATTGTGGATAATTCGGCAGTAATTTGAACCCCTTTAATAAAATAAGTATGGAAAAAGAGCTTTAAAATTATGATTGAATTTAGGATTTTTCTACAATTCTGTACAGTCATAAATTTCACAAGATGGACTTACAAACCAGAAACACATGGGCATTTGGGCCCCTGTGGTGGGAAATGTTATTGTCACATTAGTACAAGTGGAGGAGTTGTCTGATTATTATTGGAACAAAGCATAGGGAGAATGGCTCTACATTGAGAACACTCTACATGACATAAATAGCCTAAATGATCAATTTTCCTGTTCTAGCCTCACGCATTTGATTGAGCACAAAAATATCCATAAATAAGATACATGGGGTGAAAATAAGGATTTTCTCCTTATGTTCTGGCCAACAATTCACCAAATGAAATTGATCATCCACATCATGGTTATTTGAAGGATTTTGCTGAGCACAAATTAGCTGTTGTGTTTGCTGACAAAGTACACTGTCACTGCATATTACAGTAACTGCTGTGCTTTGAGACATCCCCCTGACATGAAATGCACTATATCAAATCAAATGCAAAGTTTCATAACAAATTCAGTGTTTTCACTCGGAGAGAGAGGGTTAAGAGGAGACCAAAACAGGTGTTCAATCTTATGAGGGATATTGATAATGTAAATAGGATGAACCAATAGCTAAAGAGTGCAAATCTAGGATCATTAGCAAAAAAAAGGCAGATGTTCAGAGAAATTTTGTTACACAGAGAGTTATTAAATTATGGTGTGTGCTCTACCAAAACAATTGTTCAAGCAACAACAACAACAACAAGATTTCATTTATAGAGCGCCTTTCACGTTGGGAGGACGTCCCAAGGCGCTGGACAGTTGGGTCGGGACCCGAGCAAGGGGGAAATGATTAGGGTGAGGGGAGGGAAGGGAGGGAGCGAGGAGGGGGTAGAGAGTCGAGAGGGGAGCTGAAGGCAGAATCCATAATAGCCTTTAAAAGACAATTAAACAAACATACAAGGTAGAAAAGAATATGGGGAAAAAGGAGGAGAATGGGATTGAGCAGATAATTTTGTGTTGCTACGTGTAAATTGGCTGTCACGCATGGATATCCCACACAGCCATAAAGTGAATGACCAATTGTGTTTGAGGGATTGTTGACCAGGAAACTAGAAGAAACTCTTTACACTTTTCAAATAGTGTGATGCGATCTTTAATGTGAGCAGGCAGACAAGAACTTGGTTTAACATCTCATCTGAAGGTTGGCCTCTCTGACAATGCAAACCCCCCCACCCTCAGCACTGCATTCAAGTGTCAGCAGATACTATGAGTTCCAAGTCCTGACATGGGATGTGAACCCACAACCAACAGAAGCAAGAATGCTACCAACTGAGCCCAGCTAAAAATACTTTGCTTCTATTTTAATCACATTAAGCCTATTATGAACCATTCCATTTTTCACACAGATAATCTTTGGTTTTGATTAACATCAGAATTATTTAAAATAAATTGAAGGGTCTCCATCACTGACATAATTATAGCAATGTGCTGGTGATAAAGCCGTTTCGGGTTATTCAAGGGCTTTCTTTGGGAAAATAATTATAAGTAAGTCCCAGGGCAGAATTGGCAACCAAATAAAATAGGAAAATACTGTATTTAGCATCCATGGGTAGAAAAATCTATAATTGCAAGTGTAAAATTAGTTATTTGTAGAGTTACCATTGCCTGAAGCCTTCTATTTTAAAAGGTTAGAAAGATAACACATTTCATGGGTCACAGACTTTTAAAAGGTAAAGGTCATAACATAATTCCCATGTTATTTTCTGACCCAACTCTATTATTCAGTTTAATGATTTTTACTCTGACTGATTTTAATGGAAGGAATGATGTATGAGAATATCATCGTGCGATCTGAAACATTTTTATTCCTGGAAGAATTTAATTTTTCTATCCAAACTTTTGCACTCTTTTGTAAAATATACTGTAAAAGAGTCTTTCAATTTTTTCATAGTTGATCGTATTTGTGCTCAGCATATTACTCTATCTGTCTTTGGTTTATTGCTTTATCAGGTAATTGACTTATTTTGATTCAAGTGGCACAAAATCTGTGATGGTTTGTATTGTTCACAGCTAGTCAAGGGGGAAGTTGAAAGAGAACCAGGGGAGTCAGTACGTCTGCCACTTTACAATGCCCAAACATTGTGACACAATAAACAAGTAAATTAAATCCTGCACTACATTGAAATATTGAGTTCAGATTCCGAGCAGTCTTGCTCAAGCTGCCCACTGCTTTCGACAGGTCAGCTTAGAAGCAGTTCAGTGTAGGGCATTTGATGGATCCTTGCATTTGATATCGCGCCTCAATTTGTAAAAAAATCAATTTTGCACAAAGAAATATCCAACAAACAGCCATGAAGTGAATGACCAATTTTATTTGGGAGATTGTTGGGAGAAACTAACATCTCTTCAAATAGTGCTATTCAGTGTTTAACGTCCACCTGAAAAGGCAGACGGGAGTTTGAACATTTCACCTGAAGATCAGCTCCTCTAACAATGTAGTGCTCCTCCAGCACTGCACTGAATGGATAGTTTTGACATGAGCTAAAAGTCTGATGTGGGATTTCAACTCATAATCTTCTGACTTAGAAGCAAGTGTGTTACCGACTGAGCTAGGCTGACATGGTCATGTGAATTGTATACATGCCTTAACACAAAGAAAATTCTAAACACTCTTTTTGAATTGTAATTCTATTGTGCTGCTATTTTCCTAGATCTTGTCTATGAATTGCTTGATTTAACATTGATTTTTGTGAATATTTCATCTAAGTATTTGGAGAAATAAGTAGGTCTTCCCACAGAGCTGCACAGCAATTTCCAAACCTTTATTATTGGATGGCATAAGCCAAAAAACATTTCCAGATATGTCCCTTTGCAGAACATTATAATAATAGACTCAAACGAAAACAACAGCAAAATTATATTTATATAGTGTCTTTCACATCTGGAGGACGTCCAAAGATGCTGGAAAGCTGAGTGGTTGTGGCTAAACAGTTAACTTGATAACCTTTGGGGGGATTACCCATTTTACATTTAAATCCAAGTGCCTATGAGTCATTTATAACATCCACTATGTTCACTTAGCATCACTCTTGCCTTGTTGCAGCTGACACTCCAATGTAATACTCCCTACTTAAAAAATCCCACTTTAAGACTTATTTATTTCACTGTGCTTACGGTCACTTTCCCTCCCTCCACCCACCCTCTTTGGCCCCCTCTCTCGTCTAAAGCACTTTGAGACGACCTCCCAACATGAAAGATGCTATATAAATACAGGTAGTATTGTACTTATGGCTTAATGCCAATCAAATCACCAAGCCAGTCAGGAACCTGGGTATCTTGTTCGACCCTCAACTGTCTTTTCTCCCCCACATTCAAGCCATGACCCGCTCTGCCTTCCCTCACCTCCGTAACATCGCCCGACTCCACCACTACCTCACCCCTCAGGTGGCTGAAACTCTTGTTCATGCCTTCATCACCTCCAGGCTATGCAAATGTCCTGCTTGTCGCCCTTCCCAACTCCTCTCTCCACAGGCTGCAGATAATCCAGAACTCTGCAGCCCGTGTCCTCTCCCGCACCAAACTCTGTGACCCCATCTCCCCCACTCTCGCCCGATTCAATTGGTTCGCTATCCTTCAGAGGATCCAGTTCAAGATCCTGGTCCTTATATACAAAACCCTCCATGGCCTCGCCCCACCCTACCTCTGCAACCTCCATCCCCCTACCAACCTGCCCGTTCCCTCTGCTCATTTGGCTCCGGCCTGCTCCACGTCCCCCGACCCACCCGCCCCACCATTGGCAGGAGAACCTTCAGCCACTCTGCCCCCAACCTCTGGAATTCCATCCCCCAGTCACTCCGCCTCGCCCCCCTCCTTAGCCTCCTTCAAGTCCCGCCTCAAAACCCTCCTCTTCGACCATGCCATCGGCCACCCCCCTTCCCCTCCCTTCCCCCACCAACCCCAGCTCGGGTCTGAAATGCTATACTCTGTCCAGTGCCTTGGGACGTCCTCTCGACGTGAAAGGCGCTATACAAATGTAATCTTGTTGTTGTTGTTATTGTTGTAGCAGATAAGTGTTAATGGCAAGTCATATCTCCTGATATGATTCTACTTTGGCAGTAAATGTTTACTTCAACTTGACTTAAAACAAAAGCAGACTCAGTTATTGAGAATATAACCATCCACTTCAGGAACACAGCATATACTGTGTAAGTCATTATACTTTACTTTAATAGGACAAACTGTTCTAGCTCAGTAAGAGATGAAAGACGCAATGTTTCATACAAATTTAGTAAATTTACAAACTACATATGGAATCAGAATGATTTAGGACAGATATAAAAGAGAGAGGCAAACAAACATAAGTAACCTCCAAAAGGAAAAAAAGCTCTGTGAAATTACTCCCAGGGTCCCAAAGATAATTAAGCACAATTCCAAAATATTAATCCAATCTTTAGCCTATGTTTGCGTACTTCACCTATAATACCATGAGCACATGATGCATTTTGTTCCATAGAGTATTACTGCTTTGGATGGGAGCAGAATGTGATGAATTACTGCAGCTGGTGTGACAAAATGACATGGAAAAAGGCAGAACAATGGGATTGAGCCATCACAGACATGATGGGCTGAATGGCCTCCTGTACTATACGTTTCTATGGCTCTAAAATGTATGTTTTTTAACAATAATAATAACCTCTGCATTTGATGTAGCAGCTCATCACATTGTTGAGAAGCCTCAAAGCCCTTCACAGGATATATTATAAAGTATAATTTGTGGACGAAATGTGGCAACCAGTTGTGTACAGCAATGTCCCACAAAAGCCATGGAGTATGTGACCAATTTTATTTGGGGATTGTTGGCCAGGACACTGGGAGGAACTCCCTTCTCTTTTCAAATAGTGCAATGGGATCTTTAACATCCAACTGAACAAGTAGAAGGGACCTTGGTTTAATGTCTCCTCAGAAGGATGGCACCTCCGACATTGCAACTCACCACCAGCACTGCATTGAGGTGTCACATTAGACTATCTAGACAACTTAGACGTTCCTCTTTAGCTGTGCCTACAGCCACAGTCAGCTCCCCCCA
This sequence comes from Callorhinchus milii, assembly GCF_018977255.1. NCBI lineage: Eukaryota > Metazoa > Chordata > Chondrichthyes > Chimaeriformes > Callorhinchidae > Callorhinchus > Callorhinchus milii. The sequence continues at coordinate 21,396,614 of NW_024704744.1, forward strand.
GCTTGGAATCAAGTGCTCTGGGACGCTACTCTGCGGAGGGATGTTATACAAATGCAAGTTCTTGTTGCTGTTACATTCTGTGACTAATTGAAAAGTTGTCTTTAAAAATACCATTCAGCTTTTCTCCATTTCATCTCTTTTCTAACTTTTTCCCATTTCTTTTACTTTTATTTGAATAAGAACTGGTATTTACAGTATAGGAGATCAGTTGGCCAGTCAACCCTAAGTTGGTGCTAGCTTCTGCATTGCAGCTAACTATATAAAATTCCAAGTTAATAATAAGAATAATCCTTGCATTTGATACAGCGGCTTATCATGTCTTCAAGATGTAACAAAGCTCTTCACAGAATATACTGTAAAGTGAATTGACTGTATATTTTGTAAGGAATTCCAGCTTTTCCTCACATCCTTTTATATTCTTCCGCTTCAGATATTTATCCATTTCCCTTTAAATGTAATTATTCTCAGCCACTTGTGCCAAAAATTCCATGGCCTTATAGATCTGTCTGNAAAAACCCTCTCAACTCTTCCAGTGATAGTAATTCCTCTTACGCTCCCATTCTTATCGATTTACCAATCAACAAGAATAAGCATTCTTTTTCTATCACTTCAAAACTTTGGTTAAATTTGGAGAATGAATTTTAGATTCTCTCGTAACCTCAGAAAAAGCATAGCCAATTTTTTTGAGCCGAGAAACCATTGCCTGCTGACAACACATATCTGTCCCGATAGTCTTAAACTTAAACTTAGAAAGCCTCAGGATTCCAGACTCCTTCCTCTTCTGATGCCTTGTGAAACCATAACATTCCTCTCAATATCAAATGAAACAGTGCCGGATGGAGACGCATATAATTTTTTTTCAAATCACTGATCTTGAAATGCTTTTATTGTGTTTGAAAAGGAAATCAGAGGAATTATATAACTTGCACTCAAATTATAGTTGAAAACACGCTCCTAAGAAAAGCAGTGGAGTTACTCGCACTGAAGGTGCCGCATTGGCCTAATAATAATCCTTACATTTGGTATAGCACCTTTTATGCTAGAAGGATATTTTGTAAAGTGCAGTGACTGAAATTTGTAGGCGAAACCCGGTAGCGAATTTGCACACAGCAATGTCCCACAAACAGCCATGGAATCCTGTAACTCTATTTCCACCAGGAAATCCATGTATGTCACACCACCTTAGCTCCAAATGTAGATCACTTTTAGATGTAGACAAACACTTTGTTACTAAGTGGTTTTACAAGGCACAAGCCTCCAGACTTTCACTATCCCCTCAAAACCTTTTTTTGAATTTTTCAATGCCATTAATAATCAAGACTGGTGCCTAAAGGCAATTGTAAAATTTATATCTGAATATAATCAAATCAGGGAAAAAATCTGATTAAATATTTGCATTTTTTCATGCTTGAAAATGAAACCTCCACGTTCATTGATTTCAAAAATGATTCATCAACAGTTACGTTTTGATGGTTTGCTTAGCTGCATTGTAAAATATCTGGACATAAAAGGAAAAAGAATGGGTAAACAGAAATGCAGCACATTTTAAATCTATTTATTGTGCACACCTCAGCTCTACAACATAATTAAGCAATAACTTTTGTTCAATCCCTTGGCTGCAGGCTGTTTAATCAAAACACTTTTTCTAGCCAGAAAGACATGAGACAAATAGAAGTTATTCCTCTTATGCTGCATTTTTATAAAATATGGGAGCCATAAAATTTGAGACAAATTGTCCACATTAATATTTTCTATTTTGAAATAATTATTTTTTATTGTGTAATATTTCAAAGAGATTCTCTATTTGTTACCTGAAGGGCCGCTAAGGGGCTTATTTCTGGGATATAAAAAAAACTTAACATTTCAGAAAATATAGATATATAATTTTCAGGGTTGACTTTTCCAATTCCATTTAAAATTTTGTACACCTCTATGATGTTCCCTTTGAATCGTCTTCTGTGAAGAGCCCTAGCTTGTCCAATTGTTGCTCACAGTTCATTCCTCTAATACTGGGGATTCATCCTCAATGCAGCTGTCAGTAAACTATTGAGGTTTAATTATAAAACGGATATTTAAAATAATGGAAAGAATTGGCAGGTTAAATAGTGGACTTTTGTCTTAGATGGAAAGATCTCCTACAAGGGAATGTAACCTTCAAATCAGAACTGAAGTTCGGAAGCATTTCATCACACAAAGGGTTGTAAAAATGTACAATATCCAGAAAGTTGTAAAGATTTAATCAATAAAAATATTTAAAAGAGAGATAGACAAGATCATGAGTAATTGAGATACAGTGAAGGGGTAGTCTATTGGGGTTAAAAGATCTGCATTAACTGGTGGAACAGGCTTGATGGGCTCAATAGCCTACTCCTGTTTTTATTTTGCTAGGTTGAATTATTCGTTAAAAATAGTTTTTTTTTGACATGGTAGATAATAATAATAATAATAATAATAATAATAATAATAATCCTGGCATTTGATATAGCACCTTATCACATTGTTGAGACGTGGCAAAGCTCTTCAGAGAATATACTATAAAGTGAATTGACTGTGTATTCTGTGGGCAAGTGCAGCAGCTAGTTGCGCACAGCAATGTCCCACAAGCAGCCATGGAGTAAGTAACCAATTTTATTTGAAGGATTTGTTGGCCAGGATACCAGGAGAAACTCTTCTCTTTTGAATAGTACCATGGGATCTTTAATGTCCACCTGAACAGGCAAACTGAATCTCAGTTTAATTTCTCATTCATAGCTGGCATCTCCAACATTGCAACACTCCCCCAGCCCCACATTGGAGTGTCAGTTTAACTGTATGATTCCAAGTCCCAACACGGGGTTTGAACTCACAACCTTCTGACTCAGAGGCGAAAGTGCAACCACTCTGCCAGGCTGACACACAATGGCTCAGAACAAACTATCTGTTGGTACTAAGCACAAGTATTCCCCCAATGATAAATAGTTGAAGTTTGAAATGGGGTCTGGCAACTGTTGTATCAAACAGTTAAAACATCAGGACATATATGTTTAATAGTTAATTAGCTCTTGCCATTTGAGTACAAGCAATTGTGAAGAGGCAGACAATTTCTTTTTCAAAGAGTGCTCTGAAGGTTATCTACCTTGCTACATAGCTTACCATTTAAAACACTGTCTGGCAAATGTCTCGCTGCTTATCCAGCTAGGATCAACCTACCCCTTTGGGTTTTGACTTGCAGGGTTAACATGAGTTGTGTGGGAAAAATTTCGCCCACTATATTCTGTATTTTGCGGTGACTCAAATGGAAGGATTCACAAGCTAGCAGACACGGGTTCGATTCCCGGACAGGGCGAAAACCTGTGCAGAAACGGGACAGGGTTGTATGTTTTAATTACAACGAGTCTTGTAGCTTAGAGCACTCACCTCGCAAGTGAGAGGACCTTGGTTCGATTTGTGGCAGGGCAAAACTCTGGACACATTTCCGTACTCCACATGCCTCTGTTTACCTAGCTGTAAGTAGGAACCCAGTTGATAGTCAATTGGCATATAGCTTTCCAGCAGTAATGATAATAATAATCCTTGCAATGTCTTCAAGATAGCTATGAGGACAGGCTGGAGAAGTTAGGACTTTTCCCATTAGAGCAGAGAAGGTTACGCGGGGACCTGATAGAGGTCAAGATCATGAAAGGTTTCGACAGGCTAGATAGGGAAAAGCTGTTTCCGCTGGTAGGTGTGTCTGTGACCGTGGGCACAGTTTTAAGATATCTACCAAAAGAAGCAGAGGGGAGGTTAGAAGAAATTTTTTCACTCAGCGAGTTGTTCGAATTTGGAATGATCTGCCTGAAAGGTAGAGTGAAGTCCGATTCGATAACAGCTTTTAAGAGAGAACTGGATAGGTATCTGGGGAAGATGGATTTGCAGGGTTATGGGGAGAAAGCTGGTGATTGGGGTTAGTGAAAGTGACTTGCTCTGTCAAAGAGCCGGCACAGACTCGATGGGCCAAATGGCTTCCTTCTGTGCCGTAACATTCTATGAATTCTATGAAAAAGACATCTCAAAATGCTTCACAGATTAAACTGAATTGATTGTGTATATTTTGTGGAGATACATGGCAGCCAATTGTGCACAGCAGAGTCCTGCAACAGTTGGAGAATGAGTGACCAAATTACTATTATTTTTTTGAAGGAATTTCCAAAAATGAACAATCCCTCCAAATAAAGGTAAAAAATTGGTCACTCAATCCACAACTGTTTGTGGGACCCTGCTGTGGGCATTTGGTTACCGGGTTTCACCCACACAATACAGAGTCAATCCATTTAAGATTATAACCTGTGTAGTACTCCTGGTTAATCTGTATGTTGATTGATTGATCTGTATTTCAACAATGATGGTGTAAACTGCAATAAGCATTACAAACCTTATGGAAACATGATAAAATGTACTCAGTTACAATTTATTGCTAAACAGAATAAATCTCAGCAAAGGCAAAAAAAGTCAACTAAATCTTGTATTAATAGGTTGGCTGAGAATAAAGGATAATCGGGTTCATAGACGGGTTTATACAAAGAGACATAGCTTTAAAGCACAAATTAAGATGTTTGTAAATGAGGTCAGGAGGCATTTTTTCACACAGAGAATTGTAAAGCTGTAGAGTTCCCTGTCCAAGAAACCTGTGGAGGTGGAATCAATAGGGATGTTTAAACAAGAGATAGGCAGATACTTGGATAGAGGTGATATTAAAGGGTATGACGAAAAGGTGGGGTATTGTAATTAAAAGATCTAATGAACTAATCCAATAAACTTGGTGCAACATAGTGAGTGGGCTGAATGGCTGCCTCCTATTCCTGTTTTTCTATGTTCCTGTGAAGAATTGAGTATTTTTTTTGAGCTTTGTGGTTAGAATATTTGTTGTTGAAAAATGTTTTTTTCCCCCAGGCCCCAATCAGCTGTGCTACCAAATGATGAATTCTGTGCTGCTGGCAGAGGGAGGCAAGAGGTCAGGGTTGAAAGGCGGAGATATGGAGATGAATAATTGTTGTGGAATTGTTGCTTGATTATCTTTGGGATTCAATGACTATCTATGTAGAACCTTCCCCAGGAGAATACGTTTTTTGTTACACCACAACAACCTGCACTTACGTAATCCCCTTCAGGTAATTTAATGATATGAACTGCAGCGTTTTGGATAAAAATAACCGAAATCTGAATTCAGATGAATCAGCTGATAATACAATAAAATGCTGTGTATTTTGTAGGCAAATGATTGATGTTCCATTTGTGTTGATAGCTGGGACAGTAGTTGGTGAGAAGTGAATGTGACAGGCAGGAGGCAATGGAATGAGATGGACCCTAACCTTAATGATAATCTAATAAGAGGCAGAGTAGTCAGTGTGAATCAGAGACTGAGACACAAATAAGGAATATAACAGTGAGTTGTGCAAAGGTATGAAAGAAGGATGGTTAGTCAGTATGAGACAGACACTGAGACAGATTGTGAGAGAAGCAGAAAGATCGAGATGCAGAGCATGGGAAAAATTTCACTAAATTATGACATTTACAAATCATTGCGTCAATAGGATATTTCAAAAATAGTGACATTAAACAAAACCTGGAGACAGGAACAGTGGCAGAATGAGGATGAGTTGCTCATTGGCTAGGAATAGAAAAGTTAGAAAAAACATTGAGACACGGAGAAAAACTGAGAGAGAAAGAGGTGATGGATTAAGAAATGAAATTGCAGTACATTTATAATTGTCAGGTTTCTATTTTATGAGACAAGGTGTTTTGTTGCCTGTTGTTCATTGTGGTCACTTGTCCCACTGACTCGGCAATATTTTGCATTGAAGTATAAATTAGGCTCTTGCTATCCCCATTATCTAAATAATTAGAGTCAGCATAGGCAACAATGGGCTGAAAAGTCTTCTTTTGTACCTTCACCGCTCACCCTTTGCTCAGCTAACTCAGGATTTCTGACGAAATGTCATCGACCTGAAATGTTAACTCACTTTCCTGTCTCCACCGATGCTTCCTGAGCTGCTGAGTGTTCCCAGCGACTTCTGTTTTTATATCAGGCTTGCTGTGTATCCTCTGCCTCTTTGTGCGACTAGTGGTGGCTGAGCTTTTAGTTACAATGCCACTCTCTTCGGGAAATCCCTCCCTCTACCGCTCCATTTCGCCCTTTTCTTTCTGCCTTTAAGTCCCACCTCAAATTCTACCTCCTTGAAAATCCCTATGGCCATTCCGCCCCTCCACCACTCATTGTCCAGCCCCATCTCTGTAAAGTCCGCCAAAGTCATACCTTGTATGAAGGGCATTATATAAATGCACACTATTGTTCCCCATGAGAAATACGTATATTATTTTGTGTCATGAACACTGATAAATGGAATCAATTCCACTCCAAACTGCTTGCTACTGCCTTAGGATTATTACTAGTAGTATTAAAGCCTTATTATTTTTAATGGCGAATATAATGCTAACAGCAATCTTTACGTAACATAGGATGGAGATTTGACATCATTGTCACTGAATCAATGCATTGAATTTATCTCATTTCACAAGAACCAGTTTAGCATACCCACAATCCCAAAGGATATAAGGTGCAAGCAAAAGTTGGTGCCCATCACAACCCTTCAAATAATGAAAAGAATGAACAACTGGGAAGGATGCCCCTTGTATTTTACAACAACAACAAATTACATTTGTATAGTGCCTTTCACATCAGGAGGACAAGGCACTGGACAGTGAGGGATCTGCATCCAAAGTGGGGGTTGGGATCAGGAGGGGTGGAAGGCAGAACGGTGGGGTAGAAGGGTGACCAAAGACACAGTCAAGGAAGAGGGTCTTGAGACAGGTCTTGAAGGAGGCAAGGGAGGGGGCGAGGTGGAGGGATTGTGGGATGGCATTCCAGAGGGTGGGGCAGAGAGGCTGAAGGCCCACCCACCAATGATGGGGTGGTCAAGGCGGAGGACGTGAAGCAGGATGGAGCTTGCGGAGTGGAGAGAGTTGACACAGGTTGGTAGGCGGTTAGGAGGTTACAGAGTTAGGGAGGAGTAAGGCCATGAAGGTGAGGAGCAAGATCTTGAACTGTATCCTCTGAGTAATGGGGAGCCAGTGGAGCCGGGAGTGGATGGAGGTGATGGTGTGGGAGAGGACATGGGCTGCAGAATTCTGGATGATCTCTTATAGTACACAATTTACACTGGACATTCAATCCACCTCACAGAGCTGGTGTGGAACCTCAGTGTCTAACTCCTAACTGTCCTTTCAGCCTATCTGCCACAATCTCTGGAACTTCATCCCAACTCTCTCACTTTGTCCATCTCAAGACTTATCTGTTTAACAGTCCTTTTAGTCATCTTTCCTTCTCCAGACCCCTCAGTTCTCACCGCCAGCTTGATTGCCAAGCCAGGACTGAAAAGTACTTTGCAATGTCCTCCTGACGTGAAAAGTGTGATATTGATGAATTGTATTGTATATTTTCAATGTCGCCATACGTTACAAAAGACAAAAATCCTCATATTTGATATAGTACCTTTCCTATCGGGATGACCCCTCAAAGCACTTTGCAGGATTTTACTGTAAAATAGTGACTGTGTATTTGGCAGGCAAATGATTAATGTTGCAAACTCAGTCACATCAGGTTACAGAAGCTTAAAGCTTTTCAACCTGCATAAAACTGGCTTCAAAACAAGTTTTTAAATGTTTTTTTTAAAAGCATGAGTGTTGTGAAGAGTAGAAACTGTTCATTCCATTTCTTTCTCGTGCTCTTCATTAAACAATGTGTATTCACCTCAATAGCACTTCCAAAAAATTAGTGAAATACTCTTGAAAATTAGGCATTAAGTTTACTGAATCTCTTCTGTACAACTGCAGCCTCAATCTGAATTTGTTTCTTTCAGTGTTGTTTTTAAATAAAAATTTTCTTCTACTCACAAAACTGCACTTAGTGTATAATTCTAGATCTCAGCTTGTTCTCTTTAGAACAATGAAGGTTTTGGGCTATGTTCATGGACTTTAAAATGAGAGAAATAGATGTTAGCATATTGCCTGCTGGAGCAAGAGAACTAGGTTTAAAATTAAACCCGACTCTTGTTGGATGTCAAATGACCTACTAGTGACTATTCTGGGAGGAGGAGACAGGGGAGGTAAGTGGGTTATCCTTGGAGCTGAACTGGCTCCAAGGTGACATGTTTGGCAAAGCAATGTCGGAATCGAACCAACCCCCCTTGGCATTCTTGGTAGTCCAGCTCCTGAGCCAGGCGGGTCCGAGCACTCCAGGGCACTGCTGATGACAGTATAGCCAGGCTGGATCATTAGCAGGACTTGGAAGGGCAAACCAATCACTGGGGTCAGGGATTCTTCCCACTCAGCTCCAGTTGCCCTGCAAGCTAAAGCTCTAACTGCTAGGGTGATCATAATTAGACAAGCAGCGTAAAAGTGAGTGTGCTTTCAGTGGCAAGTATTTGGTTAGACTTCAGCAGTATCCCAAAGCATACTGTGAGGTCCCAAGCCTTGACTCGTGTCAAACTGCTCGTAATACTTTCTGGAATTAGGAACGTAGGATTGTGTCCCTTCAGGGAGAGAATCTGCTTTCCAATAAATATCTCAGGAATTTGCATGTGTAGGTGGAGTGCATGGAATTCTCAGTTTGGTTTGGATATTTGTAAGCATGGCGATGGATTTCTGTAAATGTCAGATGCTTAGCTGAACAAATAAATAGTCACACACACGTGCACGCATGCACACACATATGAATACATTGAACAAATGGCTAACAAAAGCAGTTGAATTTGCATTGAATAACTAATTCAAAAATAAAATGGGTATCTCAAAATTTAAGATTGGGCAAAGTTTTCAAAATTTTTGATTCAGTTTTAAAATGACTCGGGAATAAAATTGGCTTTCAAATTAGAATGGATTTTAAAATAAATCCCAAATGCTGAATGATTTTTAATTTTAAGAAAATGGTGTAAACAATAACGTTATGAGACATTTGGGGCCTCAAAACTTTATGATCTAACAGTGAACATCTCCCTATACAGATATTGATTTAATTCAGTCTCGTGGACTGCAATTTCCTTTCAAAACTAAACAAGAGACAAATCACTGCCAGTTTCCCTGAGTTGAAATCATTAGATTAATTCCCTCAGGAGTGTGGGACTTGAAACAGAATGTCTTCCTGGAGCTACAAGAGAAAGTTGAACAAGAGAATTTCTTCTAAAGCATAGAAAAACAGTTTTCTTTTTCAGTGCAGTGAGCCTGTGAATCAAAGCACATTGTTTGGCACCATGGAGCCCAGATTCAATACTTGAATCCCCATTCCACTGAGCTTCCAGTCTCAGACCTACAATTGCAAAGATGTGACAAGTGCAATCCAGGCATTTACACTGGGGAGGAGGAAAAATTGGACAGTTACAGCTGAACCAGCAAAAAAATTATAAGAATTCCTCATAAGAATTAACAATCGCTTGGAAACATAATTTATATTTCGAAGTGTGAAGTTCATTGAAACACAACAATGCTAGTTTCTCATCATTTTGTTTGCAAATGTTTTTTATTCTGTTTATGGGCATGCTTATGGGCTGAATGGTTTTCTTCATCTGGACTAATAATAATAATAATAATCATTTCATTTGCTTCACCTTATCACATCTTCCAGACATCTTAAAGCGCTTCACAGAATATACTGCAAAGTGAATTGACTGTATATTGTTGGGTGAAAAGTGGCAGCCAATTCCACAAAGCAGTGTCCTGCCAACAGTCGTGGATTGAGTGACCAACCTATTATTATTATTCTTTTTAAGAGATTATTACCCACGGAAAAGCAATCTCCCAATTGACTAAAAAACGGGTTCCCACTTACTGCTAGGTGAACAAGAGGCATGTGAAGTAACAAAACTTGCCCAAGGAATTGAACCTAAATCCTCTGGGTTCGATTCCTATAGACTCCTCATCCCACCCCACTCCCAGATCCATTCACTCTCAGTTCTATATCCAAGTCTCCCAGGTTTATCTTATTGCTGTTTTGGTCAAGGATTCCGAATCTGAGGTACACCGTCCCGTCCATGTGTTCCCCATACATGTGTATTGCCACGATTTGTGATTTTGTGATTGTATGCAAGAAACCTAATTAGAGAATTATCATGTGACATCAGAGACTTTCAACAAACAAGTCATTTTTATTCAAAACTGTTCAGACACCTTTAATTACAGATTTAATTACAGATAGTTTTTTTTAAAAAAATGCTTAAATCCTTAATTTGCGTTCATGTGCTTATTTACTGTGTTAGTCTAGTATTGAGGCCTGATAAAAGTCTTACTACATTCAGAGAAAATATGTAACATCAAATACCAAGTTTTTTAAGTGACGTATCTCTAGGGATTGAGTTTTTCTTATTTACTGAAATTGAATCAAAGCGAATTGCTTCATAAAATTAGTGTTTGGTTCATGTCTATTTGAGTTCATTTCTGTTCTGTTCCATTTGGTCATTTACACCAGGGCTATTGTCAGACATTGCTGTGCGCAAATTGAATACCGTGTTCACCCATAAAATACACAGTCACTGCACTTTGCAGCATGACCTGTGAAGTGCTTTCAAACGTCCTCTGAATGTGAAAGGCATTGTGTTAAATGTAAGGATAATTATTATTTTTTAATATTATTATCAATGCTGTTCATTGGGAACCAAGGTACTGCACAGATACTTGAACAGTTTACCAATCGTTTCTAAAGTTGTTTCAGGTTCCAACCACATTACCAAATCATTTATCATATTCTTTCTCGAACATGCAACATTTAGATCCACGCCATCTGCATCATTTAAAGCATATATTCAGTTCATTACGAGAGCAAAAATGTTATCCTTAATGTTAAGAATACTCAATCCTCGTCTTCAAAAACACAAAGACAATATCATCTTGTGATCATTTTTCATTCTGAAAAATTGTCTACCCATTTAAAAAGTACATGATTGCCAGCTCTATCAGGCAGTTCTAACTGACTGTAGTGAAACTGTGATTGAATGTGCTTCCCTTGGAAAACTGCCCTTGACCTCGATATCCTCTATTGAATCAGTAAACATTGACATCACATTGTTTATCACATAAGATGGGAGATGGAAACTGCTGACCAGAGACCTCAGTCTTTTAGTGCTCTGGTAGAGCTTTTAATTTATCTTGATAAGAAATGTTAACTCTTTAGGAAGATAGGGAAAAAGAGGAGGCTATTCACCCATTGTACAAATCTACATCATGGCTGTTTATGGGACATTACTGTGTGCAAATTGGCCAGTCTGCCTGTTCAGGTGGATGTTAAATATTCCATGCCACCATTTCGGTAGGCAATTGCTCCAACAACAACAAATCCCCAGCACAACAATACCCAGTTCCATTCCATCTACCAAAAGAAGCAGAGGGGAGGTTAGAAGAATTTTTTTCACTCAGCGAGTTGTTCGAATTTGGAATGATCTGCCTGAAAGGGTAGTGAAGTCTGATTCGATAACAGCCTTTAAGAGAGAACTGGATAGGTATCTGGGGAAGACGGGTTTGCAGGGTTATGGGGAGAAAGTTGGTGATTGGGGTTAGTGAAAGTGAGTTGCTCTGTCAAAGAGCCGGCGCAGACTCGATGGGCCGAATGGCCTCCTTCTGTGCCGTAACATTCTATGAATCTATGATTCTATGAATCTATTCATTTTGTGGCTGTTTGTAGAACATTACTGTGCACAAATTAGCTGCTGTGTTCCCCCACAAATTACATAGATTTTAAATATTTTATAGTAGATCCCGTGAAGCTTTTTCAGACACCTTCTAACATGAAAGGAGCTATAACAAATGCATGCATTATTATTATAATTATTATAAATCTATAGCTATATGAGATGGACACCAAAGTGATGTGATAACATACTAATCCTGCATTTTCTGGTATTCAATTATTATGCTTACTCAGTATTAGATCCACTGAATTCTAAATTTCTTTTTAAGATTGTAAAGTTGTAAAACTCTTGTTTAACTGACTTGCTGTTAGTGTTAATAATTATGGCCGCTGATGTTTTTATAATTCATATGCTTTCACACCAGACTGAGCAAATACTCTATGACTGCATTTGTGCCAGAAATTAATATATTATATCATCTCAGCTGGTAAAAACTGATGGCAAATTTCTACTGTGGCATTGCGCAGATGTAGGAATATCAACTGGACTGCAAAGACGCAGAAATGAAGCACATAAGTTCTAGCCGTAAGACTACTTTGGCTTAAAATGTAAGATTCTGCAAAATTGTGAAAACTTCTTAAATATAAAGAGAAGACATTGAGTTTAAGAGAAGACATTGAGGATATTGATTGGAGTATATAAGAGGCATTAGACCCAATTGTTGATTCTTATTGGTACCTCTGTGTCGTGGTTGGTGGGTACCAACATTTGCCTGGACACTGTCTTGAAGGACCGCAGAGAGAAGGGGCGAAGGGCACTCTGGTCATGCTCATCTCTCTTCAAAGGCAGCAAGGTCCCATTGTAGGTTATGGTATTTAATTCCTGTGTACAAACAGTCCTTCTTTATGGATCTGAGCTCCTAGGGATGCATCATAGGGGCTTCGTCTGGCCCATTTGCAAAATCAAGTAGTGTGGTAGATTTGTGGCAAACATGGGAAGTAGCTACAGAGGAGGGTTCCAGCCTACACTAACTTTCTGAGCAGGCATATCAAGGCCCTCACATGACGATATGGATTAAGCAGGTGGTGCTGAGTAAGCCTGGTATGCAGCATTGATCTTTGGCCTCAAGTACATCAAGGTAGCTGACAACAACAACAATAAATTACGTTTGTTTAGTGCCTTTCATATCAGAAGGACATCCCAAGGTGTTGACAAATTGGGAGGTGACAAGCGGGGTGTCCTTGGAGCTGCATTACCTCCAATGTTACATGCTTGGCTACGGAATTTTGGAATCGAACCAGCCCTCTATGGCGGTCTCGGTAGTCTGGTACCTGCTGATGGCAGCACAGCTAGCGTGGCTTATTAGCAGGACTTGGAAGGGCAGATCAGTAACTGAGGGCAAGAAATCTTCCAACTAAGCTCCTGTTAACCCTACAAGACCTAATGGGTAGGATGGTCCTAGCTGGACAAGCAAGGGGAAAGCTTGACAAATAGTGCTCTCAATGGCGAGCTATGCAGTTTTAGCTAGTTAGACTCCAGCAGTACCTCATGGTATACTCTGGGTCTTGGCCTAACCCTTGGCTCTTGCCAACCTGCGTTGAATACTTTCCAGAATTAGGTAAGCAGGAAGTGTCCCTCCAGGGAGAGAGCACACATTCTATTGCAATAAACACTTCTGGGATTTCCATGTGTAGGTGGGATACATGGAACTCTCGTGTATGGTTTGGATACTCCTAAGCATAGTGATGGGTTTCTGCATGTGTTAGACACCCGGCTGATCAAAACACAAGGCTGTTTTTTTCCACATAGTCAAGTTAAAAAGAATCAACTTTGTTGTTCGGTCTTAAGTTTTAAGACAAAACGATATTACTGACTAAAATTATGTGGAATTTCAGTCTTATAATGAATTATAAATTGTAGGTATACCATTCTTCAATGTTTACTTGCCTGGGGATAACATTTTGAGATTAATATTGTTTTGTTTTTGATATTTCGTTTTAATGGAAATACATTTGTACTTGTCTTGTATGTCTGACAAGATGTGGCCTACAGAGGAAGCCAAGGTACAAATGTTGGTGGATGTTGGAGTTTGGGTTGTTTCCTAGTCGAGGGTTACAGTTTCTAAGATTTTGGCTATCAGCCTGCCCATGTAATAAAATACAATAGATTAAAACATTCATTTTTTATTATGACACGCATCTGATTCATCTGTTGCCTACCGAAAGCAGTGAAAATTCTTGATAACAAATAGCACTGCTTTTATTTATTCTGTCACTCCCGTAAAGGATAGTCATGGATAACAGCGCTTAAGGGAGGATAGCTCTTAAACCCAGATTGATGGATTATCTGTACTCTCTGAATTTTTTTTTATTATTTTATTGTTGGGATGAAAGATCACACCTGAAATGTTAAACAATCTTTCTCTTTCAGATGCTTATCGACCAGTTGTGCATTCCAAGCTTTTTCTGGTTTGATTCACCATTTGTAACTTCACTTTTGATATGAATCCTTTTACCTACATCGCCATAATACTTTGGAAAAGCAAATGCATTAAGCTTTTCTAGTTAAACAAAAATGTAGGCGTTGAAATGAAATTTTAAGATTTATAAACGTACTGAAGAGATAAAAAGAAGAGGCAGCATTTAAATGTGACGTCTAAATTCTCATCCTATTAAATTTAACTGGATGCAGTAGGGTGTTATAGAATTTCCTCATCTTATCATTTTGGTGATCAATAAATCTAGTGACCTTGGCAGTATTTACTTTAGGTTGAATCACTCGCTGATATCATTGTAGAAACAAAAACAACAGATGAGTATTAGCCTGGCTCAGTTGGTATTCTCTTATCTCTGGGTCAGAAAACTATGAGTTCAAGCCCCACTTCAGGACTTTGAACTCACAGAGGCAAGGATGATACTCCAATGCCGGTCCATCTGTATGTTCAAATGGATTTTAAAAATCCCATGGCACTATTCAAAAAGAGATGGGAGTTTCTCCTGATGTCCTGGCCAATAGTCCCCTAAATAAAATTAGTAATTCACTGGATAACTGTTTGTAGGATATTTACTGTGCTCAAATTTGCTGCCGCATTCTCCCATAAAATACACCATACAGGAAATACACTTTACAGTAAATCCTGGGGATTCTCTTTGAGATGTCTTCTCCACGTGAAAGAAGCTAAATCAAACGTGAGGATTATTATAACTACACTATGAAAGTGCAAAATTTCCTGCACAAAAGTGTATTTTAAAATGTAGTTAGTCACTGACACTAGCACTAAAAACACTAAAGGCATGAAGCACTACAAAATGTACCAAATCCTGGAATAAAATAGGCACCAATATTAATAACGTAAATTAAATATAACTTAAACAATTGAGATCTAAAAAAAATCGCTGAAATGTACTGAGAAGGTGGGGGAAGAAATGCTCTATGCAATAATCTGTATACGATGTGATAATCACTAATGGTGATAATTAACAGATAGACAAACATTGCATATTAAGTTCCCCTAAAACCTGTTCTCAATAACATGTGGCCCATGTCCCTGAGCTTAAAAAAATGTCTCTGAAATGGGAATGGGGGAGGAGGACAAGAACTGCTCACTCTCAAGACATTTTCAGTGCCTATGTTAATTATCACCAGTGATAATTACTGCATCACCTATCGTCTTTGCCCACCCCCACCACCACCCACCCTGCACGCCGCCATTCACACTGATGTTGATTCAAGCATACCCTGATTAGGTTAAGGTAAGAAACTGATATATTGATGTATAGTAAAGGTTACCAAGAGATGAAATGATACAGCCAATTTCACTTTATAGCTTTAAGAGAAAGTCAGTGCAAGGGGTACCTTGACTACATTCAACTATTTACAGCAGACGGTTATTGGTTCTGGTGTGACCACTCAATCCCCTTGGAACTGAGTTTGTATTAGCAAGGTGCATGACCCTTGAAACCTACAACTGTCAGCAATAAATATTTAGAATATTAACCACACATGGGCCCTATTTCAGCTTGCTTATAAACAGAGATCACCGCTGCAAAATAAGACATTTTACAAACAGTAATGATACAGTTGTTGGTGCTAATGATATATGCTCTAATATATTTGAATTGCTGTTCCAGTCTTTTTCCTGTGAGGAGTCCTCACCTGGGAGGAATTGTGCAGGTGTCAGTAAATTCACTACCTGTTTTCATCCAAATTGAATATTGTATGTTGTCCAATTATTTCTAACAGTTTCTATTGTCCTTCCCATGTTCAGATTACAGAAATATTTTCTCCAATTTCACAAAATTAGCAATTTGGTCACTTATTAAGTGGCAAATTCAAGTAAAACAAGATTCTGCTGGAATAATCCAATCTATGTCATCTGGATCACAGAAAATTAAGAGTGGAGGGAGCTAACAGAGGACTTCATGAGTCTGAATGGTGCCGAGAGTAAAGGATTATTCCCACTGATTGATAACGAGGGGCTGAATCTAAGGATTGGTACTGAAAGTGACATTAAAGCTTTACTTTGTCATAAATAGCTAATAATATGAAGACTATAAGAACATTTAAAAGGGATTTGAATAACTATTTCAGCTGGAGTAATGTGTGTAAGCCTGGCTCAGCTGGCAGTATTCTTGTCTCTGATTTAGAGGTTGTGGGTTCAAGCCACAAATTGGGACTCAAAGCCTAGGCTGAAACTCCAATGTATTACTTTGAGATGTCTCAAAGTCCTTCACAGAATATACTGTAAAATGAATTGACTCTACATTTTGTGGGTGAAACACGGCAGCCAATTACGCATAGTAGTGTCCCACAAACAGTCGTGGATTGAGTCAAAATTAAATATTTTTCTAATTTTTTTTGCAAGGGAATATTAACCTGGAAAGCGATCCACCAATCGACTAACAACCATGTTCCTACTTACTGCTAGGTAAACAGAGGCATGTGTGTGGATTAAGGAAACTTGCCTATGGTAATAAGAGATAGTACCAGAATTGGCTCAATCAACTGAATGGCTTCCATCCACAATGCCTGAAATAATCCACCACAACAAAAGGCTTCTGCACAATATAAGACTACTGAGACTAAATTTAAAATCAGACCATTTACGCTGCACTTCAGAGTCATAATTTTATGGATTATGTAGCTATTTATTCATTACTTTTTTTATAATGATAAAGCTATAATTCTTAGATGCATTACTGGGGACTAAAACTTGATAAAGTAAACCATGTAATTTCTATTATGTTGCTTCATTAAGTGGAAAGTCATCTCTGCACAATAGTTTACATAGCTCACATATTACACCCATATGTTTGTATGATAAAACGGTATAATTGAAATTTCATGCTATATTTAACATGTGAACTAAGAGCAGGATGCAAGGGATAAAACTGATGACATTTAAGATACACACCATACAGAACTCTGCCATGTATGTCCTTCCTGAACCAAGCTCCATGAGCCCACATTTTTGCTCCATTGGTTTCCCATCCCCTGGTGAACCAAAGTCAAGATCCTTGTTTTTACAATCCTTCATGGCCATGAAGGCCATGATCGCTCCACGATCTTGCTCCACCGTTCCTCTGAGACATGCTGCAACCCTACCGACCCAGGCACTCCCTCTGTTCAGCTAAAAGCTTCCGGCTTCAAGACCCCCGTTCAATTGGCCTTGTCATCGATAAATGAGCTTACAGCCATTCTGCCCTCATTCTCTGCCATTACTCTTGGAGTTCCACCACCTCATCATCTCCCTCTTCACCTTTACATCCCACCATAAGATCTATCTTCATCACAGCATTTTTGATCGTCTTTTATGCACCCCGCGCCCCCCAATCCTACTCAACTTCACCCCCCCACCCTCCCAGATGCCCAGTCAGCTCTGTGACAACCCACCAGTCATCAACCACTACCTCCTCCGTGCGCCCCCTCAGGCCTCCTCAATCGTCACATCAACCAGTCCCTCTCCTCTGGATCAGTCTCTGTCCCGCTCAAACTGCTGTCATCACCCCCCTCCCCAAAAAACCTTCCCTAGTCCCTCAAACCCCAGCCACTACTGCCCTATTTCAAACCTGCCCTTACTCGGAAAGTCCTAGATTGCATTGTTGCCAATCACTCCACGTACACCTCTCCTCCCACTCCCGCTTCGAACCCTTCCAGTCCGGTTTTTGCCCTGCACACAGTACAGAGACTGTGCTTGTGAAAGTCACAAATGACATCCTCTCAACCTGTGACCAGGGCTCCCTCTGCCTTCTTGTCCTCCTGGATGTCTCCGCCGCTTTCGACACAGTCGATCACGCCATTCTCCTCCACCGCCTTTCCTCCGTCATCCACCTCAGTGGGATCGCACTCGCCTGTGAAGATGTCTAGAAGACGTGAAAAGCGCTATATCAAATGCAAGGATTATTATTATTATTATTGTTACTCAGTGAACTCTCACAATGAGCTGCCTGGTACCATAGGAAAAGGTTGCCCTCGCTCTCAATCAGCCACGTGATGGCTGTTTTGGCTGTTTGGACAAGATCTCTGAGAGTAGAGATTTTAGATCTTGCCTTCTGTGAGGTTCTGTCTGATTGTTAAAGTCCAAGTGATTCAGGTTGTTAAAATTAATAATTTTTTTATAGAGACATATGTCTATACTTACACTGTACTTAACGCGCACAAGTTTGAACAAGTAAACTGACATGTAGGTGTAGTGTGCATTGGTGTAGGTTCTCCTGGCCACAGCATCCCTAGTGGCCCTGGAGGTCTCGTGCCTACATAGTCACCCTTGATACAGTCACAGAGCTCTTTTTCCTTGGAGTTACAATATATCAGGAATTTCCTATACAATATACAATGTATCAAGATGCATATATGAGAATTATCAGCAATACTACTAACGTAAGTGATTGTTTTGGTTAATGATGGCCCTTCAGCTCATCTGATCTTATCTCTCCACAACACTCACTCTACCACTCTACCAACATGTCATCACACTGCTTTTTAAACAAATTCAGTGTCCGTAGTTAAGGAAGATTGTAAACATGGAAGTTGATAAACTAAAAGTTAATACATTTCTAAACTTCACCAATCAAAAGATGTAGCTTGGCTCAAAGCACTGAAGATTATAAGAAAAATCATTCCAAAAGATAAAGCATCTATCTTGGGAGTCCCTGATGCATGGTATGTTTTAACTAGTTTCACCTTCCGTGTGATTTCCCAGTACAGTAACAACTGATGGAAAATCACTGTGTATAAATGTAAATGAAACAGCACATCAATATAAATCTATAAAGTCTCTAACTAAAAAGGAAGCTCCCTTTGTACAGTACTTAAACTGCATCTGCTGTTATGAGCCTGATTTTAAATGGCATCTCTGCAGATAAGTTGTTGTCTTCTGGAAGTTGTAATGCATCGACCGCAGAATTGATTAACATTTCAGAGGAAACCAGTGAAGCACCAGGAACAAGAATCCACTGTGAAGAAGCAGTTGAATTGGTCATTCATCTCACTGCTGTTTGCAGGACCTGACTGACACATTAGCTGCCATAAATGCCTACTTCACAGCAGTCACTGGACTTGAAGGTAATGGATAGGGTGAAACGTTTTGAGGTGCTTCAAGGAAATAAGGTGCTATATCAAAAGTAAAAATGATTATTATTTGTTGAAGAGGAGGAGTCATTATTTGCAGTTACGGAACAACATGCACCCAGGGAGGAATGTCTAATCTGCTGTCAAGTATCAGGCCTACCACATGCAGCTGGATCTTCCATAATGTCTGTGCAAGGTATCTCAAACAATCTGAAGCTTCTGTAACGGTAGATAACGGTTCCCATCAGTCAAAAAGATTGGTTTCAATCATTTTACTTTCTCATCCCCAATATCCTGGTATGGTTGAGGAGATTTTATTTACCCATTGAAGGAGATCAAGGACAATCCATTCTATCACATCAGCTCTTTACTAATAATGTCATTTTAATGAGAATTGGAGGCTGGTGAATATGCAGTGAAATACATATATTCAGAGCTTTACTCCCTTACTGAAGTGGTGTATGTGAACAGTACAGCCATAACTGTTTTCTGCAGCTGCTCTCGATCAAAACCACGATAATGAACACTTGGTACAATGGTAGCTGAGATACGGAACAGTTTCTAACACAGAAACCAAAGACCTCTTAATAATAATAATAATAATCCTTGCATTTGATATAGCACTTTTCACGTCGGGAGGACGTCCCAAAGCGCTTCACAGAACACACTGTAAAGTGAATTGACTGTATATTTGTGGGCCAATGCGGCAGCCAATTGCGCACAGCTGTGTCCCACAAACAGTCGTAGATTTAAAATGACCAATTTATTATTGTTTTGGGTTTTGGAGGGATTATTATTAGGCGTGTGGAGTAAGGAAACTTGCCCAAGGTTTCGCCCTGCCTGGAAGTGAACTCAGGTCTCTCGCTTGCAAACTCTTGTCAGCAATCCAGCTTGACTGCTACTTCAATGGTGCTTGACAAGGAGTATGGTTTGTGTAATTACAATAGCCACACTGTGAGACAGAAAGCTAAATACTTTCGCAAGCCAATTAGTTCCAAATCTGTACATTGGCCTCTCACAATTCAAGTTAACCTGGAGGGACTATAAGTAGACATGGAATGAGAAATGCTCTGAATTATAAACCATTTATATGGTTAATAGTGTGTAATCACATTCAGCCACAACAACCTGAACTGAATTTCAGTATAACACAACAATCTGCACTTGTGTAGTGCCTTTCACATAGGAGAATGTTTCAAAATGCTTCACAGTAATGGAGTGTTTCATAGTGCTTCAAAATGCTTCACAGTAATGCTTGTGGGAACACAAGCTAAGTGAGAGTTAAACTGAAGCAGGTGGCTGGAGGCCCAAGGCACCATTTTTTTAGATAGGCTTTGAAAGCAGAGAGGAGGAAGAAAGGTGGAGGGATTTAAGGGGAGAGTTCCAGGGACCTACGCATGGAACTCTTCCTGTCTCTAGAATGGAATGTACACTCACTCTCACCCAAGAAGGACACACCCTGCTTATCTTAATCTGGAAAGTATCAAGTGAAAATCAAAGCTTGGGGATCCCACAGTCTGCATTGGGGCACTGCTAGAGTTTGACTAGCTAAAGCCATTAAGAATACTGTCTGGTAAACTTCCCACTGCTTGTCCAGCTAGGACTACCGTAGCTAATAGAGCTTTGGCTTGAAAGGTTAACAGGAGCTGAGCGGGCAGTATCCCTGCCTCTGGTGACTGCTCTGCACGTATAATCCTGCTGCCAAACCAGGCTGACTGGTCTGTCATCAGCAGTGACTGGAGGACTGCAGAACCGCCTGGTACAGGAACTGGCCTACTGAAACCAGCAAAGAAGATTGATTTGATTCCAACATTCTGTTGCCAACTGTGTCACTTTGGAATTAGTTTTGGAGGGCTTTGAAGGTGAGGACCCCAATCTTGAACTGTATCCTCTGTGTGATGGGAAGCCAGTGGAGTTGGGCAAGGATGGGAGTGATAGGGTCGCGGAGCCTAGTGCAGGAGAGGACACGGGCTGCAGAGTTCTGGATTATCTGCAGCCTGTGGAGGGAGGAATTGGGGAGGTCGTCAAGCAGTGAGTTTGCATAGGCGAGCCTTGATGTAATGAAGGCGTGTATGAGGGTTTCGGTGGCCTGCGGTGTGGAAGTGGAGGAAGGCAGAACGGGTAATTGTGCAGATGTGGGGTAGAAAGGATAGTTGAGGGGCAAACAAGTCCCCAAGGTTCCAGACTGGCGTAGTAAGGTGGAGTGTGCAACCATGGATGGTGATGCTATCAGCGCCTCAGGTAAAGAGGCACCGACGGGAGCCAATCAGGAGAGCCTCGGTCTTCTTGACGTTCAACTGAAGAAAGTCAGCTCTCATCCAGGACTTATTGTCTGACAGACATCCTGTCAGCACAGCAATGGTTCTGGAGTCAAGGGTGGAGGCAGAGAAGTAGAGTTGGGTGTCATCCGCATACATGTGGAAATTGACCCCATGTCTGCGGATGATGCCACCAAGAGGGAGCATATAGATGTTCAAGAGAAGGGAACCAAGGACAGATCTTTGAGGAACGCCGCACGAGAGTCCGGGGGTTAGAAGAGAAGCCGTTTGAGGAGATGACGTGCAGGCGGTGTGAGAGGTATGATCTGAACCAATCAAGGACAGTGCATGGAGGTTGAGGTGAGAGGAGAGGCGATGGATGAGGATAGAGTGGTCGACGGTGTTGAAAGCAGCAGAGAGCTCAAGGAGGACGAGGAGGCAGAGGGAGCCCTGGTTGCAGATGGACAGAATATCATTTGTCACTTTGACCGGACGGTTCCTGTGCTGTGGGCGGCACGGAAGCCCGATTGGAGGGGTTCGAGAAGGGAGTGGTGGGAGAGGAAGGAGCGAAGCTGAGAAGCAACAACTTGTTCCAGGACGTTGGAGAGGAAGGGGAGGTTGAAGATGAGGCGGTAGTTAGAGAATAGAGAAGGGTCCAGGAAGAGTTTTTTAAGGATAGGAGTGATGACAGTGGTTTTTAAAGGGCTAATCACTCGAGCCCTGTGTGCCAAGGTGGGGAATGTGGGTGGGTGGGGAGGGTTGATGTGAGGGCTGTGATTCCAGGGCCTAGTCTGTATTTCTGTATCAAAGACACCTATCCAATGTAATGGTATAGATAGTATTTTCATAAATGGGGATTTGCCCACAAATGAATCTTTACCAAATGGCAGATACTCTTATAAGATACCTAACTGAAATGATAAATACGACCTTGGGGAGGAAATTAAACCAATTAGAGGGAGGAGCAGGTAGAAAAAAAGAAAAAGATGCAAAGAGTAGAAGAGAAAGAAGATGAAGAGAATATAAATATGAATAGAACAGGAAGATAAATGACTAGTGATTAAAACAAATAAGATATTGACTAAAGATAACAAGAAAATAGGGAAAGGTAGAAGTCTGATGAACTGCCTGTACTGCAATGCACAGAGGATAGGTAACAAAATGGGGAAACACAAGGCTGTAGTTTAAAGCGAGGAATCAGATGTAATTGGAATAATAGAAATTCAGTTACACGTCGCAATTGGCAATTAAACATTACAAGTTACAATGTATTTAAAAAGATAGAGAGGAGAGAAGGGGTGTGGTATCAGTGATGATCTGCAAAATTATAACAGCATTAGAAAGAAAGGATATGAATAAGGAAGGTGAGGACAGAATCTACTTGGATACGGATAAAAGATAAGAACCCCTAACAGGCAAACTATAGACCAACCAATGGTGAAAGATATATGCAGGTAAATAAAGGATATATGCAAAAATAATACAATTATTGTTATGGAAGATTTCAGATGGATTGTTAAAGAGAAAGATAAGGAGGAGGAGGTGAGAAGAGAATGAATTTTCTGCCATGTGTGTAAAACTC
The DNA here is from genome assembly GCF_018977255.1 of Callorhinchus milii. Taxonomy (NCBI): domain Eukaryota; kingdom Metazoa; phylum Chordata; class Chondrichthyes; order Chimaeriformes; family Callorhinchidae; genus Callorhinchus; species Callorhinchus milii. The sequence continues at coordinate 21,419,653 of NW_024704744.1, forward strand.
TTTACTGTGCCAATATGTAGAAACATGGAGGGAAAACACTGCTTGATCAAGTTGTGGATAATGAGCCAAATCAGAAAGGGATTAATAGGTAGGAAAGCACCTAGGGTGTAGTGATCATAACTTAATACGGTTTAAGGTGGTGATAGAGAAGGAGAAAGATAAGACAAAGACTGAAGCTCGTGTTTGGATAAAATCTAACTGCAATAGATTGAGGAATCAACTGGCTGAAGTAAACTGTTGTCAAATAAAGACGATGAACAACAATAGAAGGTATTTGAACATGAAACAGAAAATGTACAGAAGAAATTGAGAAATAAAGGAAAATGATCTAATAAAGAGATGTTATCGATGAATAAGCAGGTGAGGATAAAACTGAATCTAAGGCTAAAACAAAGTGCATGAGAATTAAACTGGTGCAAATTTCTCCCTCAATGCTACGTATAATAACAATAATGATATTAAGGGATATCTTCTATAATAATAGTAATTACTATTATGATAATAATAATAATTAATAATAATTACTATTATTATAGCATAAATTAATAGAAAGTGTGTCTAATTCCTTTAGGGTTATTGTATAGAATTTGGGATTCTTTCCTTTGTAAAAGAGGTGGCTGACCAAATTGAAACTGTCAAGATTATGAAGGTTGATTAAGTTCATCAGACAAATGGATCACTGTAGAGAATTCAGATTATCAGGGAAAATGTATTAAAAGTTGAGAAGCTACGAATAAGAAGGGAAGACGGACAGAATTTTTTACATAAAGATTAATAATTCTGTGCTATAAATTAGCAGGGAAACTCATTAAAAAATCTTTGCATTTGATACAGCATCTTTCACATCAAGTGAACATCCCAAAACACTTCACAGGATAAACTAAAAAGTTTGGTGACATTATTGTTTGTGGGTCCTTCAAGGGGTAACCATACATTGTTGGATAGAGGATGGATGAAGAGAAATTGTTAGAAGATGAAGATGGGGATTCAGAATCAGAAAACAAATTATTGGGCAAAATGATTGTTTGGTCCAAAGTATGGATGTTCTCATTTCCTAAAATACTTCCAGGAACCAATGTGAAACATACATATCAATACACAAATTGCCACTCACTATCTCTAACTCTATGTTAAAACATTAATAACGCTTTTTATAATTCCTTTAATTGTTTTGTTTTCTAAATGAATTAAATATTATTGCACTATTAACTACCAAGCCTGTAGAGCCATAGAAACGTATGACACAACAAGAACTAACTCAGACCACATTTCCTGTTGGTGTTTGCTACTCCAAGAAGCCATCCATCCTTAACCCAATTCCCTGCTCTTTCCTCATACTCTCCATTGTTTTTCTTCTGCAAATGTTTGTGTCATTCTCTTTTATATAAAAAAAGACTCTGCTTTAACAGTCATCCCTAAATCATCCCATTCCCTGAAATCCCACCTGGAGAAGGAATTCTTCAGAACCTGTCTAACTTTTACACTGATCATAAGAATACAACAGAGGTTGGGGTGAAAAAGATCACTTACCTTCCAGAATACTTACCCTGCTGTCTTCTCATGACAACATCAAACTATTTTTTAAAATGCGTCCAGAGTCCTGGCCTCAACCACCCTTCCTTGGTAACCCATTGCAAGCATTCATTACTCTTTGGGTAAATAAACATTCATGGTACCTAAACTGTAGCTAATTGGAATCTTATTTTGTTTAACTAAGCAGAAAATGATTAATCATTGTCAGAATTAATCAGACTTGAGGAATCATTGAACAATAGTTACTGCTTTGACAGCAATAAAGGTGACCACAGTGCTCACCTTCTATAGGACTGGCTGCATACACACTTGGTGACATTGCAGGTTTTATTAATCAATAATATCGATCAATAGTCTTCCACGGCTCAGTTTCAATAGATGCTGTAACACTCTGACAAAGCGAGGCATCTGAAGATGTTATCTCAAAGGATGTCTGGGTGTTTGCATTGTTGGTAGGTTTTAAGGTTACATCTGACCCCCAGTTCCAAAAGATTAGCTTAGCTATTCATGCTGGACTCCTGCAGGGTTATCCTTAGTCAAAGTTACAAATGACATTCTATCTACCAGTCATTGCATTTTACAAAATGACAAAAACGGTTTATGTGCAAATCTCTCTGCACGGACTATTACGTATGCTGAATACTGTCTGTGTAAACACTTAGAAAATCAGTTAATTTACCTTCTCCCCAGTTTGAGACCAGGCACATAATTAGAAATGGTGTTGGGAATTGTAACTTTCTTTAAAAGTACAATTGTGGTCAGTTAGTCACTGCTTATATGGAGCATATTTGGGCTATATAATAAGGTGGCCTCAAGTTCTGCCAAGGATTGTCTGGATTATTTTGTGGTTGTTGTAACCCTATCAACTTTGTTGAAGCCAAGCTATGTAATGAGGTGACTCATATAAGCTTTTCAGATCACGAGTAATTAAATACAGTACCTCGCTTCCTAGTCTCAATGCCTTGGTCTCTCTCACTAAAAAATAGGATTCCCGGAGTGAGGAGAGCAGGGATTTCCCCATAATACATAAGATTAACTATGCAGTATATTCTGTGAAGCATTTTGAGATGTCTCAGAAACGTGATAAGGCTCTATATCAAATGCAAGGATTATTATTATTATTCTTCAGACAAACAACCCCGACTAATTAATTTAGAAGTCTGTAACCTGAGGATTTCTTAGATTTCAACTCAAAATCCTGAAGTGAGGCTCTGGAGCTGCCTTGCTGGGAGAAAGTGCTTCTACCTTGTGTATATTTCACACTAACAAAGAGTCAACTTACCCCCTGAACTGTTCAGAGCCCATTGGGAAGGAATTCCACCTAATCTAGAATTACTAGTTGATAGCCTGGCTCAGTTGATAGCACTCTCACCACCTATAGTCAGAAGCTTGTTGGTTCAATGCCTTTGTTAGAGCTTTGACTTACAGTCTTGGCTACTTGGAATGTGCCGCATTTTTGGAGGTGCTAGTTTTCAGATTGAAAAGAGAAGGACGTTTCTCCCAGTGCCCTGGCCAACAAAACCTTAGTACTTCAGAGCACCCAGAATTTGGTAAATTGTTAAATCCAGTCTTAACTTTGAAGTTGGGCTCCAGTAATTCTTAAAGCAATTTGCAGTTAAATCATCTTCAAAATTAAGGCTGTACAAGAATTTGTCAAACTCTAGATGCTCTAAAATATTACATAAATGTTGTGAATCTAGACTCAGGTAGATTCCCTTGCCCCTTTAGTAGGCATAGAAAATAGTGATTCCTGAGCTTTGAAGGACTGGGAGATAAGGTTTCTGCAAAGGATAACTAGGAACAGGTAGGTGTGATGGTAAATGTCAGGTTTTATTTTAAGATCTTGGCATAAATGAACAAAAAGGAATGATGCAGATGGAGAAACATCTGGCAAAATACATAATCAGAAGGTGGAACTATTTTGTAGCAGCCAAATGGGCTTTATTGACTGCTGCAACCATGCACACCATCTGTGGGTGGAGGCAATTTGTTTTGTTTTTACTTCTTAAACTACCAACAAAAAAAATTAAATATTCATATATTTAAATTGCTTTTCACACTGCTCTGTATGTCCAAGTCCTGCTGAGAAACCAGGCTGGCTGGTTTGTCAGTAAAATCTGCAGCAAGATTTAAGCTTATCCGTAGGTGCACTGAAAACTCCAAGAGCTAAACTGCTGGAGCATTGAAAAATCCTATCAACTATAACAAGAGTCGCTGTACTTGTAGCTTTGTGCTAAATGTCCATTGGATACCAGTTTTGAGAAACTATTAGTTTGTATTCTGATCATGTGGTGTATGGGTTGTTGGAATTTAAAGACATGCAATGTTTAGCTTTATTGTCCATTCAGTGAAAAAAGTTATTTGTCTCAAAGAACATTCACATTTTGTTCACTGAAAATTATAAAAAGCACTCAGAAAGTCAGACAGCTCGCTTCAAACGCTAGATAGTTTCTTGCTGCCAAAAAATGACAGTCTTTGGAATCATCAGATGGTCGTGCCATCACTTCTCACCATTGGAGCTGGCAGTCTATCTGCGCTCATCCACAGTGAATCCGGAAGCTCTGATTGTGCTCTATGGTAACACTAGTTGGGATCTTCTGGACTTATCCAGCACCATTTTGAACAGAGTTCTGCTGTTTTCTCTCTTCTATTGTGAAACATTCAAAATATTGATTTAAAATCTGTCCATCACTCCATTCCTTGCCAAGTTCCATTGGCTCCCAGTCTCTTACTGGATTTATTTCAGGGTCCTCACCTATGAACATCTTCATGGCCTAGAACCTTCCTATTTCTCTGTCTTTCTCCTAACCCACTTCTCAGCTCACCTTCTCCACCCAGCTAACTCAAGCTTGCTGCATGAACTCCACCCTATTTATGCCACGATCGATAGCTGAGCATTCCAATTGTACGCTCCTAACCTCTGAAACTCCCTCCATCAACCCCTCCGTCTTGTTCTCTCCATCTGTCTTCAAGTACTGTCTTAAAACCTATCTCTTTGACTGTCTATAGTTACTCTCCTCTCCCCCACTCTCCTATACTTCCATCCCCACCACTGTAAAGCACTTTGATACATTACTATGTGATGAGCGTTATATAAAAGTAAGCTGTTAATTTTGTTCATCCTGTATGTTTGATGTTAGCATAATTTGGGAAAGGTGGAATAGATTCTTTGTAAGTACAAAGAACATCGGATTGCATCAAACTACTACAGAGATGACAATGCAAATATCGGTGTTATTTTCAGGGAAGAAAATTGATTCGTCAGTGTCAAAAAATCCCTTGAATTGAACAAGATGTTGGTTGATTAAGACTGATACCTCTCCTCCATGGTCTTGCTCACCCCTACTTCTCTGACCTCCCAACCCCCTACCACCCTGTTCGCTCCCTCTGCTCAGCGGGCTCCGGCCTGCTTCACATCCGTCGCCTTGCTCGCCCCACTATCGGCGGGCGGGCTTTCCGCCACTCTGCACCCACCCTCTGGAACTCCATCCCGCAGTCTCTCTGTCTTGTCTCCTCCCTCGCCACCTTCAAGACCCATCTCAAGACCCTCCTCTTTGACTGTGTTTTCGATCTCCCTGCTTCCCCTCCCTGTCTTCCCACTCCTTCACCCTGACCCTCAGCTCGGGTCCATGACTCCCGTCTGTCCAGCGCTTGGGACGTCCTCCCGATGTGAAAGGCGCTACACAAACGTAATTTTATTGGTGTTGTTGTTGATGCCCCCCCCTCACACCTGTCCAATTCCAATGATGTGAGTGAAAAATGTGACAGGTCATTCAATCTCTCAATCTCTAAATTACAAATAGCTGGTGTACACTATGCCAGAAAGGGTAAGGGGTGATCGGTTTGCTACATATTATGAATGTTCGGTTACTTAATATTCAGATCAGCTTGAGTGAATAAAGCTCACAGATCAATACCACAGAAGCGACCAGAGCATTCAATATCAACAGGAAATATTTTGTTTGCTCAACATCTCCCTCTCCCCACTCAACATCCTTTGGTAAGTCCAAAGGTGGAAAAGTTATAGGACTACGAGGCTCTGGTCTCTGAGCTACCGGTCAGTTCTCTTCCACACCCGCCTCCATAATTTGAAAGCAGGTTACAATACAAAATTAAATTTCTATAGTGCCTTTCACGTCGGGAGGATGTCTTAAGGCACTGGTTACACCCTTGGTGCAGCTAATTTGAGTGACAATCTTTGTCACATTTACTCCCCTCCCAATCAACACACACCCCCACCCCACCCACTACCCCTAGAAACGTGACTTCATGCGCAAGATTCTCCACCATCCACCACTTATTTATTCTTATCAATTTCTATCCTATTTACAAGTTTTTGCGTAATTAAATCTTTTCAAAAAGCCGGCACAGACTCGATGGGCCGAATGGCCTCTTTTTGTGCTATACGATTCTATGATTCTATGATTCTGTGAAATGTTGCTCAGTTCACACGTAATCTCCTGGAGAATCGATGCTTAAAATCAGAGGCTTTTTGGAGCAAAAAAGGCAATATTGCAGGTGTCTGAGCTTGTGCCACACAATCCGTTCTAGTTGCTTCTGTCCGGACATTCCGTCCGTCTAACCCGTCCCATCTGGTTCCGTCCTAGTCAGGCAGTCCGGTCCCCTCTATCTCGTCTGTCTGGTTGCTTTGTTCTAGTCGCTTTGTGTTGGTCGCAATATTCTCCACCACTTATTTCATCTTATCGTTTTCCATCATGTTTGCAAGTTTTTTTGTGTGATTCAATGTTGCTGAGCTCACACAATCTCCTGGAGGTACGATGCTTAAAATCAGAGGCTTTTGGGAGCGAAAAAGGCAATATTGCAGGAACACACAACACACTGCATTCTGGTTGCTGCTTTCTGGTCACTTCTGTCCAGTCCCAAATGTTGCTGAGCTCGCACACAATCTCCTGAAGGAACATCTCCGTCCCCGTCCCTGTCTAGCCTCCTTCCCTGTCCAATCGTCGTCCCTGTCCAGTCCCCATCCAGTTCCTGTCCCCCCAGTCCCTGTCCCCCCAGTACCCATCACCCCAGTACCCCGAGTCCCCGTCCAGTCCCCGTCCAGTCCCATCCCCTTCCCTTCCAGTCCCGTCCTATCCCGTTCCAGTCCCGTCCCCATCCAGTACCATCCCCATTCCATCCCTGGCCAGTCCCCGTCTAGTCCCGTCCCCATCCAGTCCCATCCCCATCCCATCCAGTCCTATCCCGTGCCCAATCCTGGGCCCATCCCTGTCCCATTCTGTAAATGTCCTGTCCAGTCCCATCCCCGTCCAGTCCAGTCCCATCCACCCCGTCCTCATCCAGTCCCTGTCCCCGTCCAATCCCGTCCCCGTCCAGTCCCGTCCCCATTCCATTTCCGTCCTGTGCCCAATCCTGGGTCTGTCCCCGTCCAATCCCGTCCCCATCCCATTTCCATCCTGTGCCCAATCCTGGGTCTGTCCCCGTCCTGTCACCACCCCGTCCCCATCCCGTCCCCATCCCATCCCGTGCCCAATCCTGTGCCTGTCACCGACCTGTCCCCGTCCAGTCCTGTCCCATCCAATCCCCGTCTCCGTCCAATCTGGTCCCCGTCCAGTCCCCGTCCCCGTTCAGTCCCCGTTCGCGTCCAGTCCCCGTCCCTGTCCCGTCCGGTCCCCATCCCGGTCCAGTCCCAGTCCCCGTTCCCGTCCAGTCCCCGTTCCCGTCCAGTCCCCATCCAGTCCCCATCCCGGTCCAGTCCCAGTTCCCGTCCAGTCCCCGTTCCCGTCCAGTCCCCGTCCATGTCCAGTTCCCATCCCCTCCTATCCATTCCATCTGTCTTGGACTGAAAAGTGTCCCAAGTTCAATAACAGAGCATTTGTGATGGTGTGGGTTCTTGAAAGCCTCATCTTCAGCCGGTATGTTTCCAGGTAGGAGAGCTGCTCGTTGTTGATAACCCCTCGGCACTTCCTGCGTCAATGTGATAAGCCGGGAGGGCAAAACGATGCAGTGAGTGGGTGGGGGGCAACAACAAAGTTGTGGTGGTGTGATAAAGACAACAAAGGGATTGGAGGGAAAGAGAAAGAAAAGAAAAGCAACAGAAATTAAATAGAAGCTTTTCCTTATCCTCCTCCTTAAAGCAAGCTAAAATAATACTAATACTGGTTTCAAAAGTTACATGATTCTATCTCATAGACCACATTGAGATCTCTCCCCCTGTTACACTTGCCACCCCCATATTATACATCATCACCATTACACTGTGGACTGGCTCCATAGTTAATTGAGCCAAATTTTAGGACTGAGTCAAACAAGGAGCCAGCCATTGTACTGAAGCTGTAATACTACCATCAAAGTAAGATAAATTTTCCATGTTAAAATTCTTTTACAATATAATAGTAATCCTTGCCTTTGGTTTAGCATCTTTCACATCAGGAGAGGTCTCAAGGAAATTCACAGGATTTACTGTACTGTAGTAAAGTTACTCAGCCTCTCCATAGTGAAAAATATTCCAAACCCCTTCAGCCAAATACCATATACAGCTTACACCTTTCATGTCGGGAGAATGTCTCAAAGTACTCGATGATGTTGAATGAGCTGGGGTGGGAGGGGTAAGGTGACTGAAAAAGATTCATTCCGAGAAGTACTTTGGAAGAGGGGCGGGAAGAAGCAAGTCAGATGGACAGAGGGATGGAATTCCAGAGAACTGGGTCAGAATGGCTGAAAGCTCGCCCACAGATGGAAGGGCGAATAGGGCTAATGAAGCAGACTAATGTGCTTGCCAAAATAGGGATACAGTCTAAGGGTTTTGAAGAAGGGTAAATGCGGATCGGGGAAGGAAATGGGAAGCAGTTTTGCAGGATAACCGGTGGCGGGGCAGGTTCATAAAGTTACTGTGCAACAAGCAAACATGATCTGCATGTTACATTGTTCTGTACACATACCGTGCAAGGCCAAATATGCAGTGGACAAACACACAGCTGCTGGGGTCTTCACAAAACTTAGTGTTAAACAAACTGTGCCAATCATCTGTGTTTCATAAATGGAAGCACACAATACACATCACAAACTCAGTGTAGTAATTTTGGACCTACCCTGCATGTCAGGTTGGGGTCAACTTTCATTGCCAAAAGCAGACAATTTCATCTTTTGGGTCACAGCAAAGTGGGGGAGTGAGTGAGCTGACATCTTCAGTGATATCACTGTGAAGTCTGCTGGCAGCTAAACTGGTGTCACAGGGTCATGTGACCGTGAGCAGTTTGGTCCAGCCATTGATTCCCACAATCATTCACAATACCGGCAATTTCTGATCCATCTTCTACTGAGAAACTAAGAGTGAAGGTCCATGTGGGGCTGAACTGAAGATCAAATTCACCTGGACTTTGACCTCCTCAGCCTTCAATAGTATTCAATTAAATTCTTCCAACTTGCGGTTCAACAATTTTGTTTTCCAAGTAAACACAGTAGTTGCTGTGGGGAAGGAAATTCAGCACTGCAAGTGCCAACCCCCTCCCACATGCAATTGTTGTCAACTTGCACACACCCAACTCTTACTCAAAGATCCATCACTGACATCCTTCCCAGTGTCATAACACACACCAAATGGGGTGAGAGTTTAAAGCAGGCGGTCCAAACGTTTCGCTGTTCAGGGCCGGATGTGCTATTTGAGAAACATCTGGGGGCTGCCGAAGCAATGTTTTTGTGTTTCCTTTCCAAAAAAATAACATTTACACTGCACGTCATTGTCCTCTTTGTTGGATGGTGTGAGATAAACCTTGATGTGTTTTGGAATTAAATGCTATCACACAATACATGTCATACATGCAGTGCAAGTCCTTCCCCTGCCGATCAAGTTAGGGTTCACTTTCTTTGCCAAAAGCAACTGAACAATTCCATCTTTTGAGTGGGTTGCAGCCAAGTGCAGAGTGGCGTAACCATCCTGAAATAAAAGAATGAGCAAAATGTTACAACAAAGCCAGGACACTGGCATCACTTCAAATTGTAAGAGGACATGGAAAGTCAATTTAGTCCATTCAAGGCTATTCTTCTCACAAGTATGTCCATCCAACAAGCATTGATGTTATAAATTTTTATAAGATCCCACATCAGGTTGCACTTATGGATGGATTCAGGTTCCTTTCCAAGATACACACAAAATGGGCCAATAGTTTAAAGGAGAGTGGTCCAATCATTTGGTTGCCGAGGGCTGGATGCCTTATTTTGTGTTTTCTTTCCAGAAACATAACATTTACACTTCACAACTTTGCCCTCTTTGTTGGATGGTGTTGAATAAACCTTGATATGTTTCGGAAACAAATGCTATCACACAATACACGTCACATATGTAGTGCAGTGACTTTGACCTTACCCAGCTGGTCAGGTTGGGGTCTGATTTCTTAGCCAAAAGCAATCAAACAATTTCATTCTTTGATTGGGCAGCAGCCAAGTGCAGTGACTGTGGACTACGTCCAACCTGAAAAAAAATGAGCAACATGTTACAACAAAGCCAGGACATTGGGGTTGAGCATCCCATCAAATCGGAAGAGATTAACAGGACATAGAAAGTCTATTTAGTCCATTCAAGGCTATTTTTGTTGCAAGTATGTCCATCCAACAAGCATTAACCATTGATTCCATTACCATTGATCCCAAGGCATTCTCTCTAAAATGCTCTCTTTCTAAACCTCAATTGGAACGGTTACAGTCTCCAGAACCCTCAACGTCTTTCACAACAAATAGATGACAATAATAATCCATCCAAAACCAAAAACAATAATAAATTGGTCATTTTCAATCCACGACTGTTTGTGGGACATTGCTGTGCGCAATTGGCTGCCGCGTTCGCCCACAAATATACAGTCAATTCACTTTACAGTGTGTTCTGTGAAACACTTTGGGACGTCCTCCCGACGTGAAAAGCGCTATATCAAATGCAAGGATTATTATTATTATTATTATTATTATTATTATTATTATTATTATTATTATTATTATTATTATTATTATTATTATTATTATGTGAGTCTGGCTTTGTTGGTAACACCTTAGCCACAGAGTCAAAAAAGAGTCAAGCCCCAGGTTAGGATTTTTTATCTCAGTCTATGCTGACAATGCATTGCAAAGGGGCGGAGGAGGTTGGCGGGGAGCTGCATTGGATGGAGCAAGCACTCATGTAGGCTCAATGGGCCAATTGGTCTCATCCCGACTATAATAATAATAATCCTTGCATTTGATATAGCGCTTTTCACATCGGGAGGACGTCCCAAAGCACTTCACAGAACACATTGTAAAGTGAATTGACTGTATATTTGTGGGTGAACGCGGCAGCCAATTGCGCACAGCAATGTCCCACAAACAGTTGTAGATTGAAAATGACCAATTTATTATTGTTTTTTGGTTTTGGAGGTATTATTATTAGGCGTGTGGAGTAAGGAAACTTGCCCAAGGTTTCGCCCTGCCTGGAATTGAACTCAGGTCTCTCGCTTGCAAAGTGAGTGCTCTAACCACTGAGCTACAAGACTATACCGTACTATAACATATCACAACATATGAAACTGTTTGGAGATGTTATAAATTACCGCCTCACATTGCAATTATGGTTTCAGGACCCTTTGCACGACATATACAAAATGGGCTGATAGTTTAAAGCAGGGAGGTCCAACATTTTAGCTGCCAAGGGCCGGATACCTTATTTGATAAAAAAAAGTCAGCTGGCCACATAATCAATATTTTGTGTTTTCTTTACAGATACATAACATTTACACTGCACAACGTTGCCCTATTTGTTAGATGGTGTGGAATAAACCTTGATGTGTTTCGAAAGCAAATGGAAGCACAGAATTCATGTCACACACGCAGTGTGGCAAGTTGGGGTCCACTTGCATTGCCAAAAGCAGACAAATAGTTTCATCTTTTAAGTGGACAGCGAAGTGGGGGAGTGAGTGAGCTGACGTCTACAGTGATTATTATCTATTGTGAAGTCAGCTGGCAGCTAAACTAGTGTCACAGGGTCTGTGACTTTGGGTGGTTGCGTCCAGCCATTGATTCCCACAACCATTCACAATACAGGCAATTTCTGATCCACCTTCTACAGAGAACCTGAGGAGAAGGTCTGTGTGGGGCTGAGCTGATGAACAAATTCACCTGGACTTTGATCTCCTCAGCCTTCAACAGCATTTAATGAAATTATTCCAACTTGGGGGGTTCCACAATTTTGTTTTCCAAGTAAACACAACAGTTGTTGTGGGGAAGGAAATTCAGCACAACAACTGCCATCACCGTCCCATACGCAGTTGCTGTCAACTTGCAAGCACCCAACTCTTCGTCAAGGTTCCATCACTGACATGCTACCCCGTGCCATAACACATACCAAATGGGATTGATAGCTTAAAGCACCGTGGTCCAACCATTTAGCTGCTGAGGGCCGGAGGCGCTAGGTGATTAAAAAAAAAGTCCACGGCAATACAAGCAATATTTTTGTGTTTACTTTCCAGAGACATAATACTTACACTGCAGAACTTTTCCTTCTTTGTTAGATGATGTGTTTTGGAAACAAATGGAAGCACACATCACACAAGCACTACTGGTCAGGGTCTGATTCTTTGCCAAAAGCAGCCGATCAATTTCATCATTTGAGCAAGTACAGAGCGGTGCGTCCATCCTGAAAGAAAAGAATGAGCAACATGTGACAACAAAGCCAGGACTTTGGGTGGTGAGCATTACCTCAAATCGTAAGAGCTTAAGAGGACATGGATTGTTTACTTACTCCATTCAAGGCTATTCTTCTCACATGTATGTCCATCCAATAAGCATTGAACATTGATCCCAAAAACATTAATCCCAAGAGATTCCCTCAACATTTGCTCTCTTCCGCAACCTTGATTGGTGCTATTGCTGTCTCTATAACCCTCAACCCACTTTCTCAACTAATGGATAACATGTGAGCCTGGCACCATTGGTAACACTCTCGCCTCAGAGTCAAAAAAGGTTGAAGGCCAAGGTTGGAATTTTGAACTCACAGTCTAGGTGTTGACAATGCATTGCAAAGGGGGAGGAGTGAGGTTGCTGAATTGGGTGGAGTGAACGCTCAAGTAGGCTGGATGGGCCAATTGGTCTCAACTCGACAATATAGTAATTTGTACGTAACTAAAACAGTAAAACATAAACCCCTTTGAAGTTGCTATAAATTAACTCCTCACATTGCACTTATGGATTCAGGACCCTGGGCTGATAGTTTAAAGCTGGGTGGTCCAACCTTTTGACTGCCGAGGGCTGGATGCCCTATTTGATGAACATCCACGGGCCATATAAGCAATATTTTTGTGTTTCCTTTCCAGAAATATAACATTTACGCTACACATCTTTGCCCTCTTATTTGGATGGTGTGAAATAAAACTGGATGTTTTTCGGAAGCAAATGAAAGCACAGAATACATGTCACAAATGCAGTGTAGTGACTATGAATTTAGCTTGCATGTGAGATTGGGGTCCACTTTCTTTTCCAAAGGCAGCTGAATAATTTCTTCTTTTAAGTGGACAGCGAAGTGGGGGAGAGAGTGAGCTGACATCTACAGTGAGACCATTGTGAAGTCAGCTGGCAGCTCAACAAGTGTCACAGGATCAGTTTGGTCCAGTCATTGATTCCCACAACCATTCACAATACCAGCAATTTCTGATCCACCTTCTGAGAAACTAAGAGTGAAGGGCCATGTGGGGCTGAACTGAAGATCAAATTCACCTGGACTTTGACCTCCTCAGCCTTCAATAGTATTCAATTAAATTCTTCCAACTTGGGGTTCCACAATTTTGTTTTCCAAGTAAACACAATAGTTGCTGTGGGGAAGGAAATTCAGCACAGCAAGTGCCAACCCCTTCCCACATGCAGCTGCTGCCAACTTGCAAACACCCAACTGTTACTCAAAGCTCCATGACTGACATACCACACATCAGTATCATAACACACACCAAATGGGATGATAGCTCATAGCAGGGTGGTCCAATCTTTTTGGCTGCTCAGGGCTGGATGCTCTATTTGATAAACATTCACGGGCTGCATCAGCAATATATTGGTGTGTTCTTTCCAGAAACATAATATTTACACGGTGCAACTTTGCCCCCTTTGTTGGATGATGTTGAATAAACCTTGATGTGTTTTAGAAGCAAATGCTATCACGCAATACACGTCACACACGTAGTGCATTGACTTTGGCCTTACTCTGCCGGTCAGGTTCCAGTCCACTTTCTTTGGCAAAAGCAGCTGAAAAATTTCATCCTTTGAGTGGGCTGCAGCCAAGTGCAGAGCGATGCATCTGTCCTGAAACAATAGAACGAGCAACATGTTACAACAAAGCTGGGACATTGGGGTTGATCATCACCTGAAATCGGAAGAGCTTAAGAGGACACGGAAAGTCTATTTAGTCTATTCAAGGCTATTACTGGAATATTTTTGTGTTTCCTTTCCAGAAATATAACATTTACACTGCACAGTTTTGCACTCTTTGTTGGATGGTGTGGAATAAACCTTGATGTGTTTCGGAAGCAAATGGAAGCACAGAATATATGTCACAAATGCAGTGCAGTGTTTATGGACTTACCCTGGGTGTCAGGTTGGGGTCCACATTCGTTGCCAAAAGCAGATGAATAATTTTTTCTTTTAAGTGGATGGCGAAGTGCGGGAGTGAGTGAGCTGACATCTACAGTGAGATCATTGTGAGGTGAGCTGACAGTTAACAAGTGTCACAGGTTCATGTGACTGCTGGCGGTTTGGTCCAGCCATTGATTCCCACAACCATTCACAATACAGGCAACTTCTGATTCACCTTCAACTGAGAAACTGAGAGTGAAGGTCCATGTGGGGGCTGAACTGACGATCAAATTTACATGGATTTTGATCTGCTCAGCCTTCAATAGTATTCAATTAAATTCTTCCACATTGGGGTTCCACAATTTTGTCTTCCAAGTAAACACAACCGTTGCTGTGGGGAAGGCAATTCAGCACAGCTTGCCAACACCCTCCCACACGCAGTTGCTGTGCACTTGAAAACACCAAATTTTTCCTCAAGGCTCCATCACTGACATAATACCCAGAGACATAACACACACCAAATGGAATGATAGCTTAAAGCACCGTGGTCCAACCATTTGGCTGCCGATGGCTGGATGCGCTTTTTGATTNAAAAAAAGGCTTCAGGGCATATAAGCAATATTTTTGTGTTTACTTTCCAGAAACATAACACTTACACTGCAGAACTTTGCCTTCTTTGTTGGATGGTGTGGAATAAACCTCCATGTGTTTTGGAAACAAATGGAAGCACACAATATAAGTCACAAAAACAGTGCAGTGATCATGGTCTGTTTCTTTGCCAAAAGCAGCCGAACAATTTAATCATTTGAGGCAAGTCCAGAGCATTGCTGAAACAAAACAATGAGCAACATGTGACAACAAAGCTTGGACACTGGGGGTGAGCATCACCTCAAATAGTAAGAGCTTAAGAGGACATGGATTGTGTATTTAGTCCATTAAAGGCTATTCTTCTCACAAGTATGTCTATCCAATAAGCATTGAACATTGATCCCATGAACATTATTCCCAAGAGATTCCCTCTACATTTGCTCTCTTCTAGAACCTCAATTGGTGCTATTACTGTCTCTATAACCCTCAACCTACTTTCTCAACTAATAGATGACTTGTGAGCTGGGCACCATTGGTAACACTCTCGCCTCAGAGTCAAAAGAGGGTCAAGGCCAAGGTTAGAATTTTGAACTCACAGTCTAGGTTGACAATACATGGCAAAGGGGAGGAGTGGGGGAGTTGAATTGGGTGAAGTGAGCGCTGATTTAGGCTCAATTGGCCAATTGGTCTTGTCTCGACCATACTCTAATTTGTACGTGAGTAAAACAATTTCTCAACACATGAAAATCTTTGGAGATGCTATAAATTAACTGCTCACGTTGCAGTAATGGATTCAGGGCCCTTTCCATGACACACATACAAAATGGGCTGATAGTTTAAAGCAGTGTGGTCCAACCTTTTGTCTGCCAAGGGCTGGATGTCCTATTTGATGAACTTCTGTGGGTCACATAAGCAATATTTTTGTTTTTCCTTTCCAGAAATATAACATTGACACTGCACAACTTTGCCCTCTTTGTTGGGACGGTGTAGAATAAACCTTGATGTGTTTTGGAAGCAAATGAACGCACAGAATACACAATGCAAAGCATTGATTGTGGACTTACCCTGCGTGTCAGGTTGGGGTCCACTTTCATTGCCAAAAGCAGACGAATAATTTCATCTTTTGAGTGGACAGCGAAGTGGGGGAGTGAGTGAGCTGACATCTAGTGATATCATTGTGAAGTCAGCTGGCAGCTAAACAACTGTCATGGGGTCATGTGACGGCAGGTGGTTTGGTCCAGCCATTGATTCCCACAACCATTCACAATACAGGCAACTTGTCGTCCAACTTGTACTGAGAAACTGAGCTGAAGGTCCATGTGGGGCCTGAAATGTTGATCAAATTCACCTGGACTTTGACCTCAGTCTTCACTAGTATTCAATTAAATTCTTCCAACTTGGGGTTCCACAATTTTGTTTTCCAAGTAAACACAACAGTTGCTTTGGGGAAAAAAATTCAGAACAGCAAGTGCCAACCCCCTCTCACATGCAGTTGCTGTCAAATTGCAAACACCCAACTCTTACTCAAGGCTCCATCACTAACATACATTAGTGTATTGTCATAACACACACTGAATGGGATGATAGCTTAAAGCACTCTCGTCTAACATTTGGCTGCTGAGAACTGGATGTTCTATTTGATTAAAAAATATCCAAGGGCCATATAAACTTTTTTTTCGTGTTTCCGTTCCTCAAACATGACGCTTAAACTGCACAACTCTGCCTTCTTAGTAGGATGGTGTGGAATAAAACGCCATGTGTTTCGGAAGCAAATGGAAGCACAGAATACACGTCATACATGCAGTGCAGTGATTGTGGACTTTTACTGCCGGTCTTGTTGGCGTCTGATTTCTTTGCCAAAAGCAGCCGAACAATTTCAGCCTTGAGGCAAGTGCAGAGCAGTGCGTCCGTCCTGAAACAAAAGAATTAGTAACTTGTGACAAGAACGGCAGGTGATTGGGGGTGAGCATCAAATCAAATCATGTGATTAAGTGGACATGGAAAGTGTATTTAGTCCATACAAGGCTATTCTTCTCACAAGTATGTCCATCAATAAGCATTGACCATTGATCCCATAACCGTTAATCATAAGACATTCTCTCTACATATGCTCTTCCTGAACCTCGATTGGAGCTGTTACTGTCACTGTAACACTCAACCCCCTTTCTCAATTAATAGATGACATGTGAGCCTAGCACTGTTGGTAACACTTTAGCCTCAGAGTCAAAAAATGGTCAAGACCAAGTTTAGAATTTAGAACTCATAGTCTAGGTTGGCAATTCATTGCAAAGGGGAGGAGTGGGGGAGCTGCATTGGGTGGAGTGAGCACTCATGTAGGCTCAATGGGCCAATTGGTCTCATCTCGACAATACTGTAATTTGTATGTGGGTAAAACAACATCTCAATGCTATAAATTAACTCTTCACATTGCAATTATGGATTCCAGACCCTTTCCACGACACACAAAATGGGCCTATAGTTTAAAGCTGGGTGGTCCAACCTTTTGACTGCCGAGGACTAGCTGGATGCCCTATTTGATAAACATCTGCAAGCCATATGAGCAATACTTTGTATTTCCAAAGCATGACACTGCACAACTCTTCACTCTTTGTTGGATGGTATGGAATAAACCTTGGTGTGTTTCAGAAGCAAATGGAAGCACAGAGTACACATCACAAATGCAGTACAGTGACTGTGGACTTACACTGGGTGTCAGATTGGGGTCCACTTTCTTCATCAAAAGCAGCCGAATAATCTTATATTTTGAGTGGACAGCGAAGTGGGGAAGTGAGTGAGCTGACATCTACAGTGAGACCATTGCGAAGTCAGCTGGCGGCTAAGCAAGTGTCACAGGATCATGTGACTGCTACAATAAATGAATGAGCAACATGTGACATCAAGGCCAGGACATCGGGTGTGAGCATCACCACAAATTGTAAGAGATTAAGAGGACATGGAATGTCTATTTAGTCCTTTCAAAGCTATTCTTCTCATTCCATTCAATAAGGATTGACCATGGATCCCATCACCATTAATACCAAGACGTTTCCTTTATATTTTCTCTCCTCCTGAACCTCGATTGGTGCTATTACTGTCTCTGTAACCCTCAAACCCCTTTCTCAACTAATAGATGACTTGTGAGCCTGGCACCGATGGTAACACTCTAGCTTCAGAGTCAAAAAAGGGTCAAGGCCAACGTTAGAATTTTGAACTCACAGTCTAGGTGTTGACAATGCATTGCAAAGGGAAATAGTGGGGGACCTGCATTGGGTGGAGTGAGCACTCATGTAGGCTCAATGGGCCAATTGGTCTCATCTTGACAATACTGTAATTTGTACGTGGGTAAAACAATATCTCAATTCATGAAACTGTTTGGAGATGCTACAAATTAACTCCTCACATTGCACTTATGGATTCAGGACCCTTTCCGCGACATACATACAAAATGTGTTGATAGCTTAAAGCTGGTTGGTCCAACCTTTTGGGTACCGAGGGCCGGATGCCCTATTTGATGAACGGCTGCGGGCCACAAAAGCAATATTTTTGTTTTTCCTTTCCAGAAATATAACATTTACATTGCACAACTTTGCACTCTTTGTTGGATGGTGTGGAATAAACCTTGATCTGTTTCGGAAGCAAATGGAAGCACAGAATACATTTCACAAATGCATTGTATTGACTGTGGACTTACCCTGCGGGTCAGGTTGGGATCCACTTTCTTTGCCAAAAGCCGCTGAATAATTTAATCTTTTAAGTGGACAGCAAAATGGGGGAGTGAGTGAGCTGACATCTACAGTGAGACTATTGTGAAGTCAGCTGGCAGCTCAACAAGTGTCACAGATTTATGTGACAACAGGAGATTTGCTCCAGCCATTGATTCCCACAACCATTCACAATACACGCAATTTCTGATCCACCTTCTACTGAGAAACTGAGAGTGAACGTCCATGTGAGAGCTCCAGAGCCTCGCTTCACAATTTTGAGTTGAAATCCAAGAAATTCTCAGCTTACAGACTTCTAATTTAATTAGTTGCCATTGTTTGTTTTAAGAATAATAATACAACAACAACAACAACAACAAGATTCCATTTATAGAGCGCCTTTCACGTCAGGAGGACGTCCCAAGGCGCTGCACAGTTGGGTCATGACCCGAGCAGGGGGGAAATGGTCAGGGTGAGGGGAGGGAAGGGAGGGAGAGAGGAGGGGGAAATGGTCAGGGTGAGGGGAGGGAAGGGAGGGAGCGAGGAGGAGGAAGAGAGTCGAGAGGGGAGCTGAAGGCACGGTCAAAGAGAAAGGTTTTGAGACCGGCCTTGAAGGAGGAAAGGGAGGAAGCAAGGCGAAGGCACTGGGGGATGGAGTTCCAGAGCCTCGGGGCTGAGAGGCTGAAGGCCCGACCACCGATAGTAGGGCGGTTGGGGCGGGGGACGTGGAGCAGACCGGAGCCAGAGGAACGGAGGGTACGGGCAGGTAGGTAGGGGGATAGTAGGTTGGAGAGGTAGGAGGGAGCAAGGCCGTGAATGGCCTTGTAGGTGAGGATGAGGATCTTGAAATCAATCCTCTGGGGGATGGGGAGCCAGTGGAGGCGAGCGAGGGTGGGAGTGATGTGGTCCCGAAGCCTGGTGCGGGACAGTACACGAGCTGCAGAGTTCTGAATGACCTGCAGCTTGTGGAGGGAGGTGGCGGGAAGGCCGGCGAGGAGAGAGTTCCCATAGTCCAGCCTTGAGGTGACAAAGGCGTGAACCAGGGTTTCAGCAGCGTGAGGGGTGAGGTAGTGCCGTAATCTGGCGATATTCCGGAGGTGATGGAAGGCGGTGCCAGTTGTGGTGCGGATGTGAGGGAGAAAGGACAGCTCAGGGTCGAACAAAACGCCGAGGTTCCTGACTGGCTTTGAGAGGTGGAGAGTGCAGCCTTGGATGCTGATGGTGTCAGCGCCTGAGGTGCGGAGGCGCTGACGTGAGCCAATCAGGAGGGCCTCGGTTTTTTGCACGTTGAGCTGAAGAAAGTTGTCTCTCGTCCAGGACTCGATGTCGGACAGGCAGGCTGTCAGGACATCGGTGGTCGTGGAGTTGAGAGTAGAGGAGGAAAGGTAGAGTTGGGTGTCATCCGCATACATGTGGAAGTTAACCCCATGTTTGCGGATGATGTCACCAAGGGGGAGCATATAGAGGGTGAAGAGGAGGGGACCGAGGACAGAGCCCTGAGGGACACCACATGAGACAGTACGGGGGGTGGAGGAGAAGCCATTCGTTGAGACGAAGTGAAGACGGTGGGAAAGGTAAGAGCTAAACCATTCAAGGACAGTGCCTTGAAGGTTGAGGTGGGAGGACAAGCGGTGGAGTAGGATAGCGTGGTCGACCGTATCGAATGCTGCCGATAGGTCGAGGAGGACGAGGAGACAGAGGGAGCCCTGGTCACAGATGGTCAGGATATCATTGGTGACCTTGACCAGGGCAGTTTCTGTGCTATGAGCAGCACGGAAACCTGACTGAAGGGGTTCAAAAAGAGAATGGGTGGAGAGGAAAGAGCGCAGTTGGGAGGCGACAACTCTTTCCAAGACCTTGGAGAGAAAGGGGAGGTTGGAGATGGGCCGGTAGCTTGATAGCTGCGACGCATCAAGGGAGGGTTTTTTCAGGGTGGGCGTGATGATGGCAGTTTTTAATGGAATGGGGACAGAGCCAGAGGAGAGGGACAGGTTTATGATGTCAGTGATGTGTGGGGCAAGAAAATGGAGCTGGGAGATAAGGAGTGGAGTGGGGATGGGGTCAAGGGAGCAGGTGGTTGGTTTTAGGGATAGGATGAGTTCAGTGACAGAGGGTGGGGAAACGGGTACGAAGGTGTGTAGGGGAGGATGGGTAGGAGTCGGAGTGTGGGAGGGAAGGGGTGGGTGGTGGGTGGAAGTTGGAGGGGAAGTGACCGCGGAGCGGATTCCCTTGATCTTGGATTCAAGGAAATCCAGCATCTCCTCGCAGTGAAGGTTGGAGGAGATGACCTGCGCGGGGTGGCGGGGGGGACGGAGGAGTCGGGATGTGGTGGAAAACAGTAGCCTGGGGTTGTTCTTCGCCTCCAGGATTATCCTGGAGTAGAAGGACGACTTGGCCGAGGCTAGAGTGGAGCGGTAAATTTTGAGGAGGTCCAGCCAGATTTGTCGGTGGACCGTTAAGCCGGATTTGACAAAGGTGCGCTCAGCAGCCCGCACCTGGCATTTCAGTGAGCGGAGGTGGGTGGTGTACCAGGGGGAGGAGCGGGAGTAGGAGACAGTGCGGGAAGTGATGGGGGCAAGAGTATCGAGTGTGGAGGAGAGGATATTGTGGAGGAGGGAGAGAGGAGAAGAGGGGTCGGTGAGGGTTGAAGGCCAGAGGGAGAGGAGTTCAGAGGACTCCAAGGCATCGGTTAGGGATTGTGGGGGTAACTTCTTCCAAGGGCGGTAGAAGATGGTGGTGGGTCTGGTGGAGGTGGGAGGGGGTGGAGGTGGTGAAGGAGATGAAGTAGTGGTCGGAGATGGCCTTGTCGGTAATAGTGACATCCGAGACACTGAGGCCCCGGGTGATCACCAAATCGAGTGGGTGGCCGTGACTGTGAGTNGGGGAGTTTATGTGTAGGGAAAGGTTGAGTAATAATCCTTGAATCTGATATAGCTCCTTATCACGTTTTTGAGACGTCTCAAAATGCTTCACAGAATATACTGCACAGTTAATCTTATGTATTATGGGGAAATCCCTGCTCTCCTCACTCCGGGAATCCTATTTTTTTACTGAGAGACACCAAGGCATTGAGACTAAGAAGCAAGGTGAGAGAATTGGCCTTTCTTTGCTCCTGTGTTTAATTACTCGTGATCTGAAAACCTTATGTGAGTTACATTACATAGCTTGGCTTCAACAAAGTTGACAGGGTTAAAACAAGCACAGAATAATCCAGACAATCCTTGGCAGAATTTGAGGCCACCTTATTATATATGCACCATATAAGCAGTGATTAACTGTCCAAAATTTTTTTAAAAAAGTTATAATTCCCAACACCATTTCTAATTATGTGCCTGGTCTCAAACTCGGGAGAAGGTAAATTGACTGATTTCCTATGTATTTACACATAGTATTCAGCATACGTAATAGTCCGTGCAGAGAGATTTGCGCATAAATCGTTTTTGTCATTTTGTAAAATGCAATGATAGAATGTCATTTGTAACTTTGACAAAGGATAACCCTGCAGGAGTCCAGCATGAATAGCTAAGCTAATCTTTTGGAACTGGGGGTCAGATGTAACCTTAAAACCTACCAACAATGCAAACACCCAGACATCCTTTGAGATAACATCTTCAGATGCCTCGCTTTGTCAGAGTGTTACAGCATCTATTGAAACTGAGCCGTGGAAGACTATTGATCGATATTATTGATTAATAAAACCTGCAATGTCACCAAGTGTGTATGCAGCCAGTCCTATAGAAGGTGAGCACTGTGGTCACCTTTATTGCTGTCAAAGCAGTAACTATTGTTCAATGATTCCTCAAGTCTGATTAATTCTGACAATGATTAATCATTTTCTGCTTAGTTAAACAAAATAAGATTCCAATTAGCTAAAGTTTAGAAAGTGAAACATGGAAGGTAAATTCTTTCCAAAGGATATGACCCTTCCTTCTCCTCTTCCTCTTAACTTTGTTTTTAGAGAATGTAATGCCCTCCAACACCATTTCAGTCATGTTTATAACAGAACTCATCAGATTACAAGAGGAGTTGAAAGGAAGAAAGTCCATGGGCATATATTATTCCGTGTTTCCAGAATATCTGCTCTACCATCCTATCATTGCATAATCTATGTCTCAAATGTGTGCAGGTTCAATAACTCATAATCCTTCTTCTGTAAGATATCTCTTTCTCCCAAATATCGACAATCTAATAATAAATATTGTTTTTCCTTGCAAAGTGTTCTTACTTGATTTCAAACCGCATGCATGATTAATGCCAGTTTTGAAATAGAACACCGATTTAGAGTTGCAAAAGGCAATTTCAGGGCAGGTACCAGGAATGTTTATTTACCCAAAGGGTAATTCATGATTGGAACGGGTTACCAAGGAAGGGTGGTTGAGGACAGGATTTTTAAAAAATAGTTTGTTGCTGTCATGAGAAGACAGCAGGGTAAGTATTCTGGAAGGTAAGGGATCTGTTTCACCCTAACCTCTCTTGTGATCTCATGATCAGAATAAAAGTGAGACAGATTCAGAAGAATTCCTTCTACAGATGGGATTTCAGGGAATGGGATTGTTTAGGGATGACTGTTAAAGCAGAGTCTATTGTTTTTTTTAAAAAAAATGAAATGCACAAACATACACAGAGAAAGATATCGGAGGGTATCGGCAAAGAGCAAGGAATTGGATTAATGATGGATGGCTTCTTGGAGTAGCAAATACCAATAAAAAATGGGGTCTGAATGATCTCTTGTTATGTCATATATTTCTGTGGCTCTATAATCTTGGTAGTTGGCAGTGCAACAATATTTAATTCATCCAGAAAGCAATACAATTAAAGAAATGATAAAAACTTTATTAATAACAACAACAACAACAACAAACAAAATTACATTTATCGCGCCTTTCACATCAGGAGGATGTCCCAAGGAACTAGACAGTCGGGTCAGGATCCGAGCACTGGGGAGGGGTGATAATTAGAGAGAGTGAGTTGCAATTTATGTATTGATATATATATGCCACATTGGTTCCTGGAGGTATTTTAGAAAATGAGAGCATCCATACTTTGGACCAAACAATCATTTTGCCCAACTTGTTTTCTGAAAAAAAACAGAAGTCGCTGGAAACACTCAGCAGGTCAGGCAGCATCTATGGAGAAAGGAAAGTGATTCAACTTTTCGGGTCCACGACCCTTCGTCAGAACAGTATCTGCAGTATTTTGCATTTTGGTTAACTTGTTTTCTGATTCTGAATCCACCTCTTCATCTTCTAACAATTTTTCTTCATCCATCCACTATCCAACAATCTATGATTACCCCTTAAAGGACCCACTGTTTGCCCACAAACAACAAAGTCACTAAACTTTATAGTTTATCCTGTGAAGTGCTTTGAGACGTTCTCCTGATGTGAAAGGTGTGGTATCAAATGCAAGGTTTTTTTTTAATGAGTTTCCCTGAGAATTTATAACACAGAATTACTACTATTTATGTAAAAAATTCTGTCTGACTTCCCTTCTTACTCATAGCTTCTCAATTTTTATACATGTTCTCTGATAATCTGAATTCTCTACTACAACAACAACAAAATTACATTTACGTCAGGATGATATCCCAAAGCGCTGGATGGGAAAGCGCTACAGTGTCTGGACGAATTTAATCAACTTTCATAATCTTGACAGTTTCAATTTGGTCAGCCACCTCTTTTACAAAGGATAGAAGCCCAAATTCTGTACAATAACCGTAAAAGAATTAGACACCTTTTCTATTCACTTATGCTATAATAATAGCAATTACTGTTATTATTGTTATTATATGTAGCATTGTGAAGGTGGGTAAGCATTTGGGAAGGTACAACTGCAGTGAGAAGCAATATCTTTTCTATGAGATTTGATTTTGACATTGGAAGTGTGAAAGAACATCGTGGGGTTTATCATTGTTACTGTTATCAATCTACCCAGTTAAACTGATATCACCGATATCTGACACATACAACTGGTTTTTGATCACTTTCAATTCAATTGGATTTATATGGTGGCTGATAATAGTATTATTAGTGCTGTAGAGGGCATTGTGGATAATAATAAGGAGAAAAGGGATGAAAGCATCACAGCTGATCGAGCTGCTTATAAGAGAGGAGATATATGTTCCCGTTTAATTCCCCTGCACTTTGTTTTAACCGTAGATTCAGTTTTATCCTCACCCGCTTATTCATCCATGGCATCTCATTCTTAGATCATTTTCCTTTATTTCTCAATTTCTCCTGCACATTTTCTGTCTCATATTTAAGTACCTCCTACTGTTGTTCATTGTCTTTATTTGACAATTTCACCCATTTACTTTGGCCAGTTGATTCCTCATTCCATTGCAGTTAGATTTTATCCAAACACGAGCTTCAGTCTGCCTTATCTTTCTCCTTCTCTATCACCACCTTAAACCGTTTCATGTTATGATCACTAGATGCTTTCCTACCTTAATCCGAGTTCCTACTTTTATCTGATCTGGCTCATTATCAACTCGATCAAGCAATGCTTTCCCTCCATGTTTCTACATAGTGGCACAGTAAAGAGTCCCACACACATGGCAAAAAATCCATTCTCTTCTCACCTCCTCCTCCTCATCTTTCTCCAATCCATCTGAAATCTTCCATAACAACAATTGTATTATTTTTGCATATATCTTTTATTTGCCTGCAGGGATTCTGTCCTCACCTTCCTTATTCATATCCTTTCTAATGCTGTTATAATTTTGCAGATGTTATTCCAATTACATCTAATTCCTCGCTTTTAACTACAGCCTTGTGTTTCCCCATTTTGTTATCTATCCTCTGTGCATTGCAATACAGGCAGTTCATCAGACTTCTACCTTTCCTCGAATTCAAGATCCTCATCCTCACCTACAAGGCCATTCAAGGCCTTGCACCCTCCTACCTCTCCGACCTACTATCCCCCTACCTACCTGCCCGTACCCTCCGTTCCTCTGGCTCCGGTCTGCTCCACGTCCCCCGCCCTAACCGCCCTACCATCGGTGGCCGGGCTTTCAGCCTCTCAGCTCCTAGGCTCTGGAACTCCATTCCCCAGTGCCTTCACCTTGCTTCCTCCCTTTTCTCCTTCAAGGCTGGTCTCAAGACCTTTCTCTTCAACCGTGCCTTCACCTCCCCTCTCGACTCTCTACCCCCTCCTCGTCCCTCCCTTCCCTCACCCTGACCAGTTCCCCCCTGCTCGGGTCCCAACCCAACTGTCCAGCGCCTTGGGATGTCCTCCCGACGTGAAAGGTGCTCTATAAATACAATCTTGTTGTTGTTTCCCTATTTTCTTGTCATCTTTAGTCAATATCTTATTTGGTTCAATCACTACTCATTTACCTTCCTGTTCTATTCATATTTATATTCTCTTCATCTTCTTTCTCTTCTACTCTTTGCATCTTTTTCTTTTTTTCTACCTGCTCCTCCCCTCTAATTGGTTTAATTTCCTCCCCAAGGTCGTATTTATCATTTCAGTTAGGTATCTTATAAGAGTATCTGCCATTTGGTAAAGATTCATTTGTGGGCAAATCCCCATTTATGAAAATACTATCTATACCATTACATTGGATAGATGTCTTTGATACAGAAATACAGACCTGGCCCTGGAATTCGCAGCCCTCACATCAAACCCTCCCCACCCCTCATCCAAATCCAGGATGACATTGGCACACAGGGCTCGAGTGATTAGCTTAGAGAGCTGTGATGCCCGTCTTACACCTCTCCAATTCCCATTGTCAGCATCTCCAATTCCCATCCTCAGCCTTCACAATTGTCATCTGCCTCTTGATGGACGTGAAAAAACTGGAGTCCTGTAGCTCACTGGTCAGAGCATTCGCTTGCAAGCGAGACACCTGGTTTCAATTCCAGGCAGGGTGAAATCTTGGACAAGTTTTCTTACTCGACATGCCTAATGGTAATCCCTCCAAATCAAAACAATAATAAATTGTTCATTTTCAATCCACGACTGTTTGTGGGACACTGCTGTACGCAATTGGCTGCCGTGTTTCACCCACAAATATACGGTCAATTCACTTTACAGCTATTCTATGAAGTGCTTTGAGACGTTGCGAAGACGTGAAAAGCGCTATATCAAATGCAAGGATTATTATTATTATTATAAAAAGTCCCTGGCCATTCAATCTCTCAATTACAAATAGCTGGTGCGCACTATGCCAGATAGGGATAGAAGCAGAAGAGGGAATAGAAAGATACAGTAAGAGTGAGTATAGTTTTAAATGTATTGTTTATATTAAATTTGTGGATTTGGGGCTAATATTACAGCAATAGATACCTTGAATTTTTGAATAGCTTCAATACTTAATATATTTAGTATTTCTCTAGGGTCACAATTTGTGAGCTGAAAATGCATAAAACAAATTGGCACAGAGAGACCACAGCCTAAGGTTGCTGATAGATACATAGTAGTGATGTCTTATGACTTTCAGATACTGCCTGAAGCATTTTCAGATTTTGAAGTAAACTGCAATTTCATTACATTTGCTACAATGCAAAATCTTTCCACCTCAGTTTCCTGAAAGGAGAAGTTGAAACCTGTAGCAGAAATATTAAAGCACATAATTGTTTATGATTCAAGTACTTTTAATGTGTGGTCACTGGAGATATGAAGAATGCAAAATTGAAGGCATGGCTCATGTAATGAAACTCTATGGAAAATGAATGTATCCAACATAGGAGCACCCCAAAAAAGTTTCTTTTCTGCCATTGTGGCTATGTTTCCATTCTCTTTGCTATTGCCATCTCATGTAATGATATGATGAAAGGCCTAGAATGAATATTGATGTTGGGAAGTAGCAAACCGTGTAAGGATGCGGGTGATCTTAATACATGATTTGCTATCATGTGTTATGAATGTTCGGTTACTTAATGTTCAGATCAGCTTGAGTGAATAAAGCTCACAGATCAATACCACAGAAGCGACCAGAGCATTCAATCAACAGGAAATACTTTGTTTGCACAACATCTCCATCTCCCCACTCAACATCCCTTGGTAAGTCCAAGGTTGAAAAGTTATACGACTTTGAGGCTCTGGTTTCTGAGCCAGACAGTCTTTCCCACACCTGCCTCCCCAACTTAAGTAAGTTACTATACAAAACTACATTTCTATAATGTCTTTCACGGCTGGAGGATGTCTTAAGGCGCAGGTTACACGCTTCGCGCAGCTAATTTGAGTGACAATCTTTACCACATTTACTCCCTGCCCTCCCACCCCCACCCCACCACCACCACCCCTAGAAACGAGTCTTCATGTGCAAGATTCTCCACCATCCACCACTTATTTAATATTATCAATGTCCATCCTATTTACACGTTTTTGTGTGATTAATGTTGCTCAGTTCACACGTAATCTCCTGGAGAATCGATGCTTAAAATCAGAGGCTTTTTGGAGTAAAAAAGGCAATATTGCAGGAGTCTAAGCTCGTGCCACACAGTCTGTTCTAGTTGCTTCTGCCGGACGTTCCATCCATCTGTCCCGTCCCATCTCGCTCCGCCCCAGTCAGTCAGTCCCGTCCCCTCTATCTCGTCTGTCTGGTCGCTTTGTTCTAGTCGCTTTGTGTTGGTCGCAATATTCTCCACCACTTATTTCAGCTTATCATTTTCCATCCTGTTTACAAGTTTTTTTTGTGTAATTCAATGTTGCTGAGCTCACACAATCTCCTGGAGGTACGATGCTTAAAATCAGAGGATTTGGGAGCAAAAAAGGCAATATTGCAGGAACTCATACAACACAGTCCATTCTGACCATTCTGGTTGCTGCTTTCTGGTCACTTCTATCCAGTCCCCATGATTCAATGTTGTTGAGCTCACACACAATTTCCTGGAGGAACGTCCCCATCCCTGTCTAGCCTCTGTACCCGTCCAGTCCCCACAGTCCCCGTCCCTCCAGTCCCTGTCCAGTCCGTCATTCCAGTCCAGTCAGTCCATTCCAGTAAGTCCAGTCCAGTCAGTCCAATCCAGTCCAGACAGTCCAGTCCAATCGAGTCCAGTCAGTCCATCACTCCAGTCAGTCAGTCCAGTCCAATCAGTCCAGTTTAGTCTAGTCCAGCAGTCCAGTCAGTCAGTCCCGTCCCATCACCATCCCCGTCCAGTCCAGTCAGTCAGTCCAGTCGGTCCAGACCGTCAGTCCAGTCCAGTCAGTCCAGTCTCCATCCCATCCTGTCCTGTCCGTCCCCATCCAATCTTGTCCCTGTCCGGTCCAGTCCTGTCAGTTCAGTTCAGTCCAGTACCGTCCCGTGCCCATCCTCATCAAGTCCTGTCCCCATCTGGTCCAGTCAGTCCAGTTCAGTCCAGTACCATCCCATCTGTCCTTGTCCCGTCCCTGTCCCGTCCATCAGTCCAGCCCCCGTCCGTCTCATCCTGACCCAT
The DNA here is from genome assembly GCF_018977255.1 of Callorhinchus milii. Taxonomy (NCBI): domain Eukaryota; kingdom Metazoa; phylum Chordata; class Chondrichthyes; order Chimaeriformes; family Callorhinchidae; genus Callorhinchus; species Callorhinchus milii. Next base: position 21,448,397 of record NW_024704744.1, read on the forward strand.
CCGTCCCATCCTGTGCCTATCCCCATCGTCCTGTCGCCATCTGGTCCAGTCAATCCAGTTTAGTCCAGTACCATCCCGTCTGTCCTTGTCCCGTCCCTGTCCCGTCTATCAGTCCAGTCGCCGTCCATCCCATCCTGACCCATCCGTCCCCGTCCTGTCCTGTCCCCATCCAGTCCCATCTCCTTCCCATCCCTATCCCTTCTCCGTCCAGTCCTGTCCCCGTCCCCATCCAGTCCCCGTCCCCATCCAGTCCCTGTCCCCATCCAGTCCCCGTCCAGTTCTCGTCCGTTCAATCCCTTCCTTGTCCAGTCCCGTCCAGTCCTCATCAAGTCCCCATCCAGTCCGGTCCCATCTCTGTCCAGTTCCCGACTTCGTCCAGTCCCCGTCCAGTCCCCATACCCATCCAGTCCCCATCCTGTCCCCATCCCCATCTAGTTCCCGTCCAGTCCGCTTCCCCGTCACCTCCTGTCCGTTCCATCTATCTCCCGTCCTGACCCCAGCTCGAGTCTGAAATGCTGTACACTGTCCAATGGTTGGGATGTCCTCCCGATGTGAAAGACGCTATACAAATGTAATCTTGTTGTTGTTGTTGTTGTTGTTGTCTTGGGCTGAAAAGTGTCCCTAGTTCAATAACAGAGCATTGTGATGGTGTGGGTTCTTGAACCAAAGTCTCATCTTCGGCCGGTACGTTTCCAGGTAGGAGAGCTGCTCGTTGTTAATAACCCCTTGGCACTTCCTGCGTCAATGTGATAAGCCGGGAGGGCAAAACGATGCAGGGAGTGGGTGGGGGGCAACAACAAAGTTGTGGTGGTGTGATAAAGACAACGAAGGGATTGGTGGGAAAGAGAAAGAAAAGAAAGCAACAGAAATGAAATAGAAGCTTTTCCTTATCCTCCTCCTTAAAGCAAGCTAAAATAATACTAATACTGGTTTCAAAGGTTACATGATTCCATTTCATAGACCATATTGATATCTCTCCCCTTGTTACACTTGCCACCTCCATATTACATTTATCATCACCATTACACTGTGGACTGGCTCCACGGTTAATTGAGCCAATTTTTAGGACTGAGTCAAACAAGGAGCCAGCCATTGTACTGAAGCTGTAATACTACCATCAATGTAAGCTAAATCTTCCATTTTACATACTTTTGCAATATAATAGTAATCCTTGCATTTGGTTTAGCACCTTTCACATCAGGAGAGGTCTCAAAGAGCTTCACAGGATTTGCTGTAATGTGTATTCTTTGGCAGCCAGTTTGCGCACAGCAGTTTCCCACAAACGGCCATGCAGTGAATGACTGATTTTTATCTGGGATAATTGTTCGGCTGGACACTGGGAGAAACCTTGATGTTGGCAAATTGGCTGCTGAGCTAACATAAAAAAATCAGCGATTGTGCTGAATAGAAATTATCTGTGAAGCACTTTCAGATATTTTGATGTTTTAGGTGCTCATCCTCGTCAAGTCCTGTCCCCATCCGGTCCAGTCCAGTCAGTCCAGTTCAGCACCATACCGTCTGTCCCCGTCTCATCCTTGTCCCTTCCATCAGTCCAGTCCCCATCCCATCCAACAGATTTCAAGTTTGGTTGTTCACAGTCGAGCGGCTAGCTCAGCAATCACTTTGGGATGCACAACAGCTAATGGGGATGAAATGGCGACTTACTGTTTAATGGCATCTTCGTACTTCATTCCACTTTCTTGGAGAGCAAGTGCTACCAGTACAGCAGCCCTAAGGGTTTTAAAAACATACTTTTTAAAAAAGTTTTAAAAAGTGAACAAGACAGACATAAGTATTGCAATTACATGCAAAGTTACTCAGCCTCTCCATAGTGAAAAATAATCAACTCCTTCTGCCAAATACCAGATACACTTTACACCTTTCATGCTGGGAGTATGTCTCTAAGTACTTGAGAATGCTGAATGAGCTGGGGTTGGAGGCTTAAGGTGACCGAAAAAGGTTTGTTCTCTGACGTACTTTGGAAGAGGGGAGGGAAGGATCAAGTCAGAGGGATAGAGGGATGAAGTTCCAGAGAACTGGGTCAGAATGGCTGAAAACTCACCCACAGATGGAAGAACGGAGAGGGCTGAGCACATGAAGCAGGCCAATCTGTTTGCTAAAATAAGTAGACAGTCCAAGGGATTTGAAGAAGGGTAAATGCGGATCGGAAAAGGAAATGGGAAACACTTTTGCAGTATAACTGGTGGCGGGGCAGGGTCAGAGTTACTGTGCAACAAGCAAACATGATCTGCATGTTGTAGTGTTCTGTACACTAATTGTGCAAGGCCATAGACGCAGTGGATAACCACACAGCTGCTGAGGTCTTCACAAAACTTAGTGCTAAGCAAACTCTGCCAATCATCTGTGTTTCAGAAGCAAATGGAAGCACACAATACACATCACAAACTGAGTGTAGTAATTTTGGACCTACCCTGCGTGTCAGGTTGGGGTCAACTTTCATTGCCAAAAGCAGACAATTTCATCTTTTGGGTCACAGCAAAGTGGGGGAGTGAGTGAGCTGACATCTTCAGTGATATCACTGTGAAGTCTGCTGGCAGCTAAACTGGTGTCACAGGGTCATGTGACCGTGAGCAGTTTGGTCCAGCCATTGATTCCCACAACCATTCACAATACCAGCAATTTCTGATCCATCTTCTACTGAGAAACTAAGAGTGAAGGTCCATGTGGGGCTGAACTGAAGATCAAATTCACCCGGACTTTGACTTCCTCAGCCTTCAATATTATTCAATTAAATTCTTCCAACTTGGGGTTCCACAATTTTGTTTTCCAAGTAAACACAACAGTTGCTGTGGGGAAGGAAATTCAGCACAGCATGTGCCAACCCCCTCCCACATGCAACTGCTGCCAACTTGCATACACTCAACTCTTACTCAAAGATCCATCACTGACATCCTTCCCAGTGTCATAACACACACAAAATGGGATGAGAGTTTAAAGCAGGCGGTCCAAACGTTTCGCTGCTCAGGGCCGGATGTGCTATTTGAGAAACATCCGTGGGCTGCATAAGCAATGTTTTTTTCTAAAAAAATAACATTTACACTGCACAACTTTGTTGGATGGTGTGAGATATATCTTGATGTTTTTCGGAATTAAGTGCTATCACACAATATACGTCACACACACAGTGCAGGTTCTTACCCTGCCAGTCAAGTTGGGGTCCACTTTCTTTGCCAAAGTGGCGCGACCATCCTGAAATAAAAGAATGAGCAACATGTTACCACAAAGCCAGAACATTGGGGGTGAGCATCACCTCAAATTGTAAGAGCTTAAGAGGAAACGCTTACCACAAGAAACACAAAAATATACCTGATGCGGCCTTCAGACATTCATCAAATATTTTATAAATTCACTCCTCACATTGCACATATGGATTCGGGGCCCTTTCCACGACACACAAAATGAGCTGATAGTTTAAAGCAGAGGTGTCCGATCTTTAGGCTCGAGGGCCGGATTCCATATTTGATGAATGTCTTCAGGCCATATGAGGTATATTTTTGTGTTTCCTTTACAGAAACATAACATTGGCACTGCACAACTTTGCCCTCTTTATTTAATGGTGTGGAATAAACCTGGTTGTGTTTCAGAAGCAAATAGAAGCAGAGAAAACACATCCCGCACGCAATGCAGTGATTGTTGACTTACCCTGCATTCAGGTTGGGGTCCACTTTCTTTGCCAAAAGCAGCCAAACAATTTCATCTTTTAAGTGGACAGCGAAATGGGGGAGTGAGTGAGCTGACATCTACAGTGAGACCATGTGAAGTCCGCTGGCGGCTAAACTAGTGTCACAGAATCATGTGACTGCGGGCAGTTTGGTCCAGCCATTGATTCCCACAGCCATTCACAATACAGGCAACTTTTCATCCACCTTGTACCGAGAAAGTGAGACTGAAGGTTTATGTGGGGGATGAATTGGCGATCAAATTTACCTGGATTTTGACATCCTCAGCCTTCAATAGTATTGAACTAAATTCTTCCAACTTGGAGTTCCACAATTTTGGATTTCCAAATAAACACAACAGTTGCTGTGCGGAAGGAAATTCAGCACAGCAAGTGCCTCCCCCTCCCACACACAGTTGCTGTCAACTTGCAAACAACCAACTCTTATTCAAGGCTCCATTAATGAACCAGTGTCGTAACACATACCAAATGGGATGATAGCTAAAAGCACTGAAGTCCAACCATTTGGCTGCCGAGGGCCAGATGCACTGTTCAATTCAAAAAAACTCCACGGGCCATATAAGCAATAGTTTTGTGTTTCCATTCCAGAAGCATAACACTTACACTGCACAACTTTGCCTTCTTTGTTGGATGGTGTAGAATAAACCTCCATGTGTTGCGGAAGCAAATGGAAGCACACAATACACGCCACACACGCAGTGCAATGACTGAAGATTTGCAATGCCGGTCAGGTTGGGTTCTGATTTCTTTGCCAAAAGCAGCCAAACAATTTCATCCTTTGAGGCAAGGGCAGAGCTGTGCCTCCGTCCTGAAACAAAAGAATGAGCAACATGTGGCCAACAAATCCAGGATTTTAGGAATAAGCTTCACATCGAATCGTAAGAGTTTAAGAGGACATGGATTGTGCATTTAGTCCATTCAAGGCTATTCTTCTCACAAGTATGCCCATCCAATAAGCAATGACCATTGATCCCATAACCATTGATACCAATACATTTATATATGCTCTCTTCCTAAACTTCGAATGGAACTGTTACTGTCTCTAAAACCCTCAACCCCCTTTCTCAAGTAATAGATGACATGTGAGCCTGGCACCGTTGGCAATACTCTAGCCTCAGAATGAAAAAAGGGTCAAGGTCAAGGTTAGAATTTTGAACTCACAGTCCAGGTTGACAATGGATTGCAAAGGGTAGGAATGGAGGAACCTGCATTGGTGGAGTGAGCACTCATGTAGGCTGAATGGGTCAATTGGTCTCATCTGGACTATATTAATAATAATAATAATAATAATCCTTGCATTTGATATAGCGCTTTTCACGTTGGGAGGACGTCCCAAAGCGCTTCACAGAACACACTGTAAAGTGAATTGACTGTATATTTGTGGGCGAAGGCGGCAGCCAATTTCTACGTGAGTAAAACAAGATCTGAATGTATGAAAATCTATGGAGATTTTATAAATTCCCTCCTCACATTGCACATATGGATCTAGGGCACTTTCCACGACACACAAAATGAGCTGATAGTTTAAAACAGTGTTGTCCAACCTTTTGGCTGCCGAGGGCCGGATGCCATATTTGATGAACGTCTGCGGGCCACATCAGGTATATCTTTGTGTTTCTTTTGCAGAAACATAACATTGACAATGCGCAACCTTGCCCTCTTTGTTGGATGGTGTGGAAAGAACCTGGATGTGTTTCAGAAGCAAATAGAAGGGCACAATACACGTCACACATGCAATGCAGTGATTGTGGACTTACCCTGCGTTTGGGTCGGGGTCCACTTTCTTTGCCAAAAGCAGCCGAATACTTTCATCTTTTAAGTAGACAGCGAAGTGGGCGAGTGAGTGAGCTGACGTCTACAGTGATATCATTGTGAAGTCTGCTGGCAGCTAAACAAGTGACACCGTGTCATGTGACTGCTGGCGGTTTGGTCCAGCCATTGATTCCCACAACCATTCACAATACAGGCAATTTCTGATCCACCTTCAACTGAGAAACTGAGAGTGAAGGTTTATGTGGGGAATGAATTGACGATCCAATACACCTGGATTTTGACATCCTCAGCCTTCAATAGTATTGAATTAAATTCTTCCAACTTGGAGTTCCACAAATTTGTTTTCCAATTAAACACAACAGTTTCTGTGCGGAAGGAAATTCAGCACAGCAAGTGCCTCCCCCTCCCACACACGGTTGCTGTCAACTTGTAAACAACCAACTCTTACTCAAGGCTCCATCACTGACATACTAACCAGTGACATAACACACACCAAATGGGATGATAGCTAAAAGCACTGCGGTCCAACCATTTGGCTGCCAAGGGCCGGATGCGCTTTTTGATTGAAAAAAGTCCATAGAGGCAATATTTTTGTGTTTCCATTCCAGAAACATAACACTTACACTGCACCAATTTTCCCTCTTTGTTGGATGGTGTGGAATAAACTTTGATGTGTTTCGGAAGGAAATGGAAGCACACAACACACATCACACACGTAGTGCAGTGACTGTGGATTTACCCTGGGTGTCAGGTTGGGGTCCACTTTCTTTGCCAAAAGCAGCCAAACAATTTCATCCTTTGAGACAAGTGCAGAGCGGTCCATCCGTCCTGAAACAAAAGAATGAGCAGCATCTGACAACAAAGTCGAGACCTTGGGGATGAGCTTAACCTCAAATTGTAAGAGCTTAAGTTGACATGGAAAGTCTATTTGTTCCATTCAGGGCTATTCTTCTCACAAATATGTCCATCCAATAAGCATTGACCATTGATCCCATAATCATTAATCGCAAAATATTCCCTCTACATATGCTCTTCCTGAACCTCAATTGGAACTTTTACTGCTCTATAACCCTCAACCCCCTTTCTCAACAAGCAGATGACATGTGAGCCTGGCTCCATTGGTAACACTCTCGCCTTAAAGTCAAAAACGGGTCAAGGCCAAGGTTAGATTTTTGAACTCAGAGTCTAGATTGACAATGCATTGCAGAGGGGAGAAGTGGGGGAGCTGAATTGGGTGGAGTGAGCAATCATGTAGGCTCAATTGGCCAATTAGTCTTGTCTCAACTATACTGTAATTCGTGACTAAAACAATATCTCAACGCATGAAACTGTTTGGTGATGCTCTAACGTAACTCCTCACATTGCAATTATGGACTCAGGACCCTTTCCAAGACACACAAAATGTGCTGATGGTTTAAAGTGGGTGATCCAACCTTTTGGCTGCTGAGGGCCGGATGCCCTATTTGATGAACATCCGTGAGCTACATAAGCAATATTTTTGTGTTTCCATTCCAGAAATATAACATTTACACTGCACAACTTTGCCCTCTTTGTTGGATGGTGTGGAATAAAACTTGGTGTGTTTCAGAACCAAATGGAAGCACACAACACACAATTGCAGTGCAGTGACTGTGGACTTACACTGGGTGTCAGATTGGGGTCCACTTTCTTTGTCAAAAGCAGCCAAATAATTTTATCTTTCAAGTGGACAGCGAAGTGGGGGAGTGAGTGAGCTGACATCTACAGTGAGACCATTGTGAAGTCAGCTGTTAGCTAAGCAAGTGTCAGAGGTTTATGTGACTGCTGACAGTTTAGTCCAGCCATTGATTCCCACAACCATTCACAATACAGGCAACTTCTGAACTAACCTTCCAGTTAGAAACTGAGATGAAGGTCCGTGTGGGGATTAAAGTAACAATCAAATTCACCCGGACTTTGACCTCCTCAGCCTTCAATAGTATTAAATTAAATTCTTCCAACTTGGGGTTCCACAATTATGTTTTCCAAGCAAACAAAAAAGTTGCTGTTCGAAAGGAAATTCAGCACAACAAGTGCCTCCCCCCTTCCCACACGCAGTTGGTGTCAACTTGCAAACACCCAACTCTAACTCAGGACTCCATCACTGACATGCTGTCCAGTATCATAACACAAATCAAATGGAATAAAGCAGGGTGGTCCAACCTTTTTGGCCTCCAAGGGTCAGATGCCAGTTAATGAACGTCCACAAGCCACATAAACAATATTTTTGTGTTTCCATTCCAGAAAAATAACATTTAATTTTTTTTGAAACTATATTGATTGATAAATGTAATATCTAGTAGAGCAGAAATCTAAAACAAACACATCTTGTTACAATTTTTCCCTTTTGTCCCGATAGAAAAAAAAATTCTGTTGTTTACGGCACATTCCTTCACCACACATTGGTTGTGCACACGTTTTTTGGAAAATTCCCTTTATCACAGTCAGGAGTCGCCCCTGTGTACACCACATCCATGTGCGCAGCCAAAGACACCCTGATAAGGTGCACTTTCCGCATTCGGAAGGTGCCCCGATGTGCAAAGTTTGCACACATGTTTAGCATAAATACATTTTCGTGACGCTCTTTGGTTATATTTCGAAAAAAAATACCTTTTACACTGCACAACTTTGCCCTCTTTGTTGGATGGCGTGGAATAAACTTTATATTTCAGAAGCAAATATCGGTGGCCGGGCTTTTAGCCTCTCTGCCCCCACATTCTGGAACTCCATCCCATGGTTCCTTTGCCTCACTTCCTCCCTTGCCTCCTTCAAGGCCGGTCTCAAGACCCTTCTCTTCGATCGTGCCTTCGGTCACCCTCCCACCTCTCTGCCTTCCCTCACCCCTACAACATCACTCCCCCGTGCTTGGGCCCCGACACATGACTGTTCAGCGCTTTGGGATGTCCTCCCAACGTGAAAGGCGCTATATAAATCTAATTTTGTTGTTGTTGTTGCAAATGGAAGCACACAACACACGTCACACATGCAGTGCCATGACTGTGGACTTACCCTGCATGTCTAGTTTGGGTCCGCTTTCTTTGCCAAAAGCAGCCAAACAATTTTGTCTTTTCAGTGGACAGTAAATTTGGGGAGTGAGTCAGCTGACATCTACAGTGAGACCATTGTGAGATCAGCTGTTAGCTAATAAAGTGTCAGAGGTTAATGTGACTGCGAGCAGTTTAGTCCAGCCATTGATTCCCACAACTATTCACAATACAGGCAACTTCTGAACCACCTTCCAGTTAGAAACTGAGATGAAGCTCCGTGTGGGGGTTGAACCTGACAATCAAATTCACCACGACTTTCACCTCTTCAGCCTTCAATAGTATTCAATTAAAATCTTCCAACTTGGGGTTCCGCAATTATGTTTTCCATGTAAACACAACAGTTGTTGTGGGGAAAAAAATTCAGCACAGCAAGTGCCTCCTCCTCCCACATGCAGTTGCTGTCAACATGCAAGCACCCAACTCTTCCTCAAAGCACCATCACTGACATGCTACCCATTGTTGTAATGCAAACGAAATGGGATGATGGCTTAAAGCACTGTGGTCCAAACTTTTGGCTGCCGAAGGCCAGATGCGCTCAGTGGAGTCCTGTAGCTCAATGGTTAGAGCACTCGCTTTGCAAGCGAGAGACCTGAGTTCAATTCCAGGCAGAGGGCGAAACCTTGGGCAAGTTTCCTTACTCCACACAGAGCCTAATAATAATCCTTCCAAAACCAAAAACAATAATAAATTGGTCATTTTCAATCTACAACTGTTTGTGGGACATTGCTGTGCGCAATTCGCTGCCACGTTCGCCCACAAATATACAGTCAATTCACTTGACAGTATATTCTGTGAAGCGCTTTGGGACGTCCTCCCGACGTAAAAAGCGCTATATCAAATGCAAGGATTATTATTATTATTATTTGATTAAAAAAACCTCCATGGGCCATATAAGCAATAATTTTAGTTTTCTGTTCCAGAAACATAACACTTACACTGAACAACTTTGCCTCCTTTGTTGGATGATGTGGAATAAAACCTTGATGTGTTTCGGAAGCAAATGGAAGCACACCATACACGTCACTCAAAGTGCAAATAATGTGGACTTACACTGCCAGGCAGGCTACGGTCCACTTTCTTTGCCAAAAGCAGCCGAACAATTCCATCATTTGAGTGGGCAGCAGGCAAGTGCAGAGCGGTGCATCCGTCCTGAATCAAAAGAATGAGCAGATTGTGACAACAAAGCCATGACATCGGGGTGAGCATCACCTCAAATCATAAGAGCTTAAGAGGACAAGGAGAGTCTATTTATTCCATTCATGGCTATTCTTGTCACAAATATGTCCATCCAATAAGCATTGACCATTGATCCCATAATGATTGATACCAAGACGTTCCCTCTACATATGGTCTCTTCCTAAACCTCGATTGGAGCTGTTACTGTCTCTATAACACTCAACATACTTTCTCAACAAATAGATGACATGTGAGCCTGTCTCCGTAACACTCTAGCCTCAGAGTAATAAAACGTCAAGGGCAAGGTTAGAATTTTGAGCTCACAGTTTAGGTTGACAATGAATTGCAAAGGGGAGGAGTGGGGGACCTGCATTGGTGGAGCGAGCACTCCTGTAGGCTCAATGGGCCAATTGGTCTCATCTGGATATGTTGTAATTTCTACGTGAGTAAAACAATATCTGAATGTATGAAAATCTATGGAGACTTTATAAATTCCCTCCTCACATTGCACATATGGATTTGGGGCACTTTCCACGACACAGAAAATGATCGGATAGTTTAAAGCAAAGTTGTCCAAACTTTTGGCTGCCGAGGGCTGGATGCCATATTTGATGAACATCTGCGGGCCACATCAGGAATATCTTTGTGTTTCTTTTGCAGAAACATAACAATGACACTGCACAACTTTGCCCTCATTGTTGAATATACCTGGATGAGTTTCAGAAAGCAAATGGAAGCACACAATACACGTCACGCATGCAATGTAGTGACTGTGGACTTACCCTGCGTTCGGGTTGGGGTCCACTTTCTTTGCCAAAAGTAACCGAACAATTTCGTCTTTTGAGTGGACAGCGAAGTGGGGGAGTGAGTGAACTGACATCTACAGTGAGACCATTGTGAAGTCCGCTGGCAGCTAAACAAGTGTCACAGTGTCATGTAATTGCAGGTGGTTTGGTCCAGCCATTGATTCCCACAACCATTCACAATGCAGGCAATTTCTCATCCACCTTGTACCGAGAAACTGAGAATGAAGGTTTATGTGGGGAATTAATTGACGATCAAATTCACCTGGATTTTGACATCCTCAGCCTTCAATAGTATTGAATTACATTCTTCCAACTTGAAACTGTTTGGAGATGCTATAAATTAACTCCTCACATTGCAATTATGAATTCAGGACCCTTTCCACGACACACATACAAAATGGGCTGATAATTTAAAGCTCGATGGTCCAACCTTTTGGCTGCCGAGAGCCAGATGCCTTATTTGATGAACATCTGCGGGCTACATAAGCAATATTTTTGTGTTTCCATTCCAGAAATATACCATTTACACTGCATAACTTAGCCCTCTTTGTTGGATGGTGTGGAATAAAACTTGGTATGTTTCGGAAGAAAATGGAAGCACACAATACACATCACAATTGTAGTGCAGTGACTGTGGACTTACCCTGCGTGTCAGGTTGGGATCCACTTTCTTTGTCAAAAGCAGCCGAATAATTTCATCTTTTAAGTGGACAGCGAAGTGGGGGAGTGAGTGAGCTGACATCTACAGTGAGACCATTGTGAAGTCAGCTGGCAGCTAAACAAGCATCAGAGGTTCATGCAACTGCTGGCTGTTTGTTTCAGCTTTTACTGAGAAACTGAGAGTGAAGGTCCATGTGGGGCTGAGCTGGAGATCAAATTCACCCGGTCTTTGACCTCCTCAGCCTTCAATAGTATTCAATTAAATTTTTCCAACTTGGGGTTCCACAATTTTGTCTTCCAAGTAAACACGACAGTTGCTATGGGGAAGGAAATTCAGCACAGCAAGTGCTGTCAACTTGCAAGCACCCAACTCTTAATCAAGGCTGTATTACTGACATGCTGCGCATTGTCAATTCACACACCAAATGGGCTGATAGTCCAACTTTTTGGTTGTCGAGGTTCGAATGCCATTTGATAAACGTCTGCGGGCAACATAAGCAATATTTTTGTGTTTCTATTTTAGAAAAATAACATTTACTTTTTTTGGAAAATATATATTTATTTTCACACACACAGTGCAGAAACTGTGGGCTTACCCTGTTGGTCAGGTTGGGGTTCGCTTTCTTTAACAAAAGCAGCAAAAATTTCATCCTTTGAGTGGGCTGCAGCCAAGTGCAGAGTGGTGCATCCATCGTGAAACAAAAGAATGAACAACATATGACAACAAAGCCAGAAATTTGGGGATGAGCTTCACCTCAAATTGTCAGAGCTTATGGGTTAATGGAAAGTCTATTTAGTCTATTCAAGGCTATTCTTCTTAAAAGTATGCCCATTCAATAAGCATTGATCATTGATCCCATAACCACTGATCCCAAGATGTTCCCTCTACGTATGATCTTCCTGAATCTCAATTGGAACTATTACTGTCTCTATAACCCTCAACCCCCTTTCTCAACAAATAGATGGCATGTGAGCCTGGCTCCGTTGGTAACACTCTAGCCAGAGACAAAAAAGGGTTAAGGCGAAGGTTAGAATTTTGAACTCACAGTCTATGTTGACAATGCATTGCAAAAGAGATGAGGGGTGTGTAGGGGGGTGGGGGTGATCTTCTTTAGGTGGAGCGAGCACTCATGTGGGCTCTATTGGCCAATTGGTCTCATCCTGACCGTACTGTACAGTAACATAATATTTCAACGTATGAAACTGTTTGGAGATGTCATAAAATTCCTCCTCAGGTTAAACTTATAGTTTTAGGACCCTTTCCATGACATAAATACAAAATGGGCTGATAGCATAAAGCAGAGTTGTCCAATCTTTTGGCTGCCGAGGGCGGGATGCCCTATTTAATAAAAAAAATTCCACCGGCCACATAAGCAATATTTTTGTGTTTCCTTTCCAGAAAGGTAACATTTACAATGCACAACTTTGCCCTTTTTGTTGGATGGTGTGGAATAAACCTCTATGTGTTTCGGAAGCAAATGAAGCACACAACACACGTCAGAAACACAATGCAGTGACTGTGGACTTTCCCTGCCTGTCAGGTTGGGGTCAACTTTCTTTTCCAAAAGCAGCCGAATCTTTTGTTATAAATTCCCTCCTAATGTTGCACTTATGGATTCAGGACTCTTTGCATGATACACACACAAAATGGGCTGATAGTTCATTAAGGATTCCCTCTTTACACATGCATTTACATATGTTTAGTGCGACCAACAAATTACACTGTACATTGGCATGCAATAAAGTGTTTCTTCTCGCATTGCCTATGAACAGCCCATTAACTATCACTTTCTCTGCTGCGTCTAATTTATTCTTATCAAGAGAAAGATGAACGAAGTGGCGAATGGAATCACACTTTCATTTCCATGACAAAAAAAAGCTGTAGCTGGGCATCTTCAGTACATTTTTTGCTTAAGGTGTCAGCATTTATTCACTTCATTGCTGTTTGTTCAACATTGTTGTGTGCAAATTGGCTGTTGTATTTGCCTGCAAATACTACATTTTGCTGTAAATCCTGTGAACCTTTTTGAGATTTTTCAATAAAGTGATGAGGCACTATATGAAATGTATGAATGCTTATGATCAGCGTAATGAAAAAGGGAATAATAATTAAGACGCTTCTTTCTATTTCTTTTCTCTTTAATACATGCTGCTTTTAATAGATTTCTACAGTTTTATTTGGGGAATTGTTGCCAGGACACCAGAAGAAGTAACTGCCTTCTCTTTTTGAATCGTGCCATAGAATCTTTAATGTCCACCTGATCAGTTAGATGGGACCTCAGTGTGACTGTAAGATTATGTGAAGTGGTTTGAGATATATTGATGATGGGACACTGTATCAAGTGCAAGGAACATTAACCTTCTGGCTCAGAGGTGAAAGTGCTACCAATTGAACTGGACTGACACACATTAAATAGTTTTTTAATGTGTACTAATGCTCACAGAATGAATATGGAAATCCTTATGCAACCTTTTCACTGCTATGAAATCTTTGTGATATATTTTATTATCGCATGTTATCAGCTATTCCCATGATTTCTGTAGAGTACTCTGAGCCTGCTATCTTGCTTGGAGGATGCTGTTTAAATACAAGGTGTTAAAGGGTTTCATTTTGCATTAATTGCCTACAGAGATCCAATTAACCTAATCTTTGGATCTCTTGGGTATCATGCTAACATACAGGTGTTGAAAATCTACACTGACTATCACTACACAAGAAATCTTTTAGCCATTTAAAGTGTGTAAAGATATTAATGCAGATCATATATTTGTAGTAACTCCCTAACTGTTTATGCAATTTGAGATTGTAGTAAATTTCAGTGCCTTGGGATGTTCTCCCAGTGTGAAAGGCGCCATTTAAATGTAAATTTTGTATTGTATTCTTGTTATGATTTAGTGTTTGGGAGCCAAGACCTACAGAAGTACAAATGAGGAACATTATTTTAACTACATTTTATCCTTTATGTTTTTGCAAGGTTTATACTGAATTCTTGTAAGTAGGGGCTAATAAAACATTTTGTACATTTGCTACTCAAATGCTGTGCTGATGACAAAAATACTAATATTCCAGTAATAAAGCATGCGCATAATAATAACCTTTGCATTTGATATTTACTTTGGAAGCACGGCACCACAAAGGTAAAACAAAAATCAGTGAATGTAAATCACAGCAAAACATCTCAAAGTTTTCTGCATAGTGTAGTGGTGTTGTATTTTGCAGGTGAACCTGGCTAACACTTTGCAAACAGTAATGTCCCATCAATAGTCATGAAATGAATGACCAATTTTATTTGGAGGATTGTCAGCCAGGACAACCGGAAAAACTCTCTTCACATTTTCAACAGATTAATGTTCCCCCAACACTGCCCTGCAATGTCAACCTGATCCATCAGCTCAAAGTCTCAAATTGGGGCTTGAATAGAACAATAACAACTTGCATTTATACAGTGCCCTTAAGTAGGTTAATGTCTTGGAGTACTTGGAGTGAGGTTTGATGCCAAGCAAAGGAGACGGGGGAGTGAGGGAAAAGGTATGGTTGTCATAGATGTGTTTGAGACGGTACGATTTGAGGTGGGACTTGATGACAGTAAGAGAGCAGGCAAACACAGAGTTGAAGGGAGCGAATTCCAGATGTTAGGTATATAAGAACTGAAGCTCAGTCACTAATAATGGCATGGAGAGGACAGGCAACATGCAGAAAACCCAGGTTAGCTCAGTGGAGGGGGCGGACGGAGGAGTAGGATAGGAGATTGCAGCGTCAAGGAGATGCCAGGAAGTTGATGGATTTGCAGTTGAGGACAGGAATCTTGAAATAAATCCACTGGGAGACAGTAGACTGGGATGATGAGAGTGCAGAGTTTGGTGTGGATAATAATAATAATATAATAATTATCCTTGCATTTGATATAGACATCTTCTTGGCGTCTCAAAGTGCTTCACAGAATATACTGTAAAGTGAATTGACTGTATATTTGTGGGCGAAACGCGGCAACCAATTGCGCATATCAGTGTCCCACAAACAGTCGTGGATTGAGTGACCAAATTATTATTGTTTTTTTTGAAGCATTATTATCCCCGGAAAAGCAATCCACCAATTGACTAACATCCGGATTCCTACTTACTGCTGGGTAAACAGAGGCATGTGGAGTAAGAAAATATGCCCAACATTTCGCCCCGCTAGGAACAGAACCCAGATCTCTTGCTTGCGAGGTGAGTGCTCTAACCACTGAGCTACAGGACTCATAGATGATGGTGCAGGTGGCAGCATTTTGAATGAGTTGCACCATGTGAATGATGGAGCTGGGGAGACCAGCAAGAAGTGCATTGGAAAAGTGTAAGCGGAATATGACAAAGGCTTGATTGTATATTTCGCCAGAAAACAACCTTCCAACCCAGAGGCGAGAATAATACCAACTAAGTCAAATTGACACAAGAAATAGGTTAATTTGATAAATTAGATAGGATACCTTTGAAGATTTGACTCTGAACACAGCGAAGCAATCATTTGGAAATCACTACACTGCTGACTGGATTGATACACAATAATGCAATGTGGACAATGATTTTCAAAGAAATTATCAAATGTCCTTCTGTACTTGTCTGTACCTATTAGCAGGCTGGTAATGAGATGTTGATTCCAACATCTTAATTTGCTTTGAGACAAGCACTCCTTTTGTCAAATGCCAGCTGTTCTTTTAATTACCTACTTCCCACAGAGTGGCACTTGTGGATCAGACTTCCGAAGCATTTTGAATAAAACTCAATACCCTTTTTGTGGTAGAATTTGCTGGTTAGATTTGCCTTTATACTTCAGCCCTCCATCAACGAGACGTTTTATGCTCAATCGATTTGAGAGTAATGCACTGAAGAGTATTATATTTTTTGATAAATTTAGCTTTGTACAATCCACCAAGACTGAAGGTACTTTTTATTGAGTTGAAAAATGCGACTTTCAGAACAAATTGAATGTGGTAATTATTGGGCGGAATTTAGGCCGATAATTCACTGCTCCTGCGCACCACAAAGGTCAGTCATTGAAAAACGGGATGCAAAGGATAAACTCTGAAAGGCAAAAGTCTTCTGAATTGTAAAAAATGAGAGGTGTGTCTTCAAAGGAGCTATCATTTTTTCAACTGACTATCCAACCTATTAATGATCACCATTGTTATCACATCAAATCTGATCAACAAAGTCAGTTATCTAAAGGCCCATTTCTCTCCCCCCTTTTACTTTTATGATGTTGGTGTGCACAAAAGGCATCCTCTTTTACCCGCAAAACTCACATTCACTCCACTTTACATCCTGTGAAGTGCTTTGGGATGTCCTCCAAACGCGAAAGGCGTTATAACAAATGCAAGGATTATTATTATTGTTATAATTAGATAAACAGGATGTATCTCTCCAGGGAGAGCGCGCACATTCCATTCCAGATGTAGGGAAAATTCCATGTGTAGTTGGCAAGAAAATGTGGAATTCGCAGTCTGGTTTCGATACTCTTAAGCATGGTAATGGGAAATTGTGTCAGACACCCAGCTGGTCTAAACAACCTGCTCCCTGACTCCATTACAATGTGACATTGCACTTCTACCCCATGGATTCTGGCATTGAAATGCTGGTTCACTGGATATTGGCTATATCACTCACAGTCTTCAGCTAGCAATTGGCCTTATTGCCTGCACTTATTGAAGATGTGATAAGTACTGTGACAATTATTAAATCAGATTAAATTAGTACATCACACATTATAATATTCACCCCATTATTAATTTGGATCCAAGGGAGTTGATATATAATATACATAATATATATAATTTCCATCCTTCAGATGAGATGTTAAACCCATCTGATAGTAAAGATGGCCTTTCAGATCCCACGGCCCTACTTGAAATGAGAAGGGAGTTTCTCCCGGTGACCTGGCCATCAATCTTCAAATAAAATTGGTCATTCATTTCATGGCTGTTTGTGGGACAATTTGCTGTGTACAAATTATTTGGGACAAGTTGACATACTTCACAGGAAAATCCTGTAAAGCGCTTTGATTTGTCGCCACAATGTAAAATGAGAAGCTATATCAAATGCAAGGATTATTACATCTTGTGTACAAAAGTTGCGACTCAGTAATGAAAATAAATCCTGGCAGCTCCAATCAAATCCTTATATGACATTGTTTAAGTACTGCCGACGCATTTTAAATTTGCTCTTGCCTCTGGGACAAGAATTCAGATTAACTTTTCATTAGAGTATTGCTGCAATGACTGTCTGTACCTTTGACTGCAAACAGAGGGTCTAACTGTACTCAGTTAATGTATTTATATTTAAAATTTAGCACAAAATGTGAGCTTGAATTATTACAGGATAACAAGAGCCTGAAAAGTTTTGAAGTTAAACCCCCAATTTATATAGAGCAGCCTCAGAGATAATATTTAAATCACTGCCAAAACTGCCCTGAATATATGGAGCTTGAAATGCTATATGTTTGAAAATTCCTAGATGTTATTATTGTTAAGAACACTGTGATTTGGGTTGAATTCTCTGTACAATGGAGGGTGAGCACAGCACTGAATCATAATGTACTTTGGTTTACACCAGCCCTGTCACTAAGTACAGAAATAGACTGATATTGATTTACCAGGACTTTCCCTTCATATAATGAACACAACAAATCATTGATACAATTCAGCAGTAAAAGAAGGTATCAAATTAATTAATTCCCCTCGACAAATATTGACATTTAGTTGGCATTACATGAACTTCAAACATCATAAGGGTCTTTACAGTATTTCACTGCAATCTTTATTCTTAGTTTCACTGTCAGTTTTTTGGATACTAACACTGTATGTCACTTGAGTTTATGAGTTGAGTCACTTGACTGCAATGTGTTCCCTTTCTCTGAAACACGGTTTGCTGTAGTGTGGTCTAGTAGTGTGTATGAACTCTCTTGAGGTGATTCACGCTTGTCTCGAATCCAAAATCAAGAGGATTCATTCGGCTACCTCCCCACCACCTACCTCACCGAGCCAGTCCGAAACCTTGGTGTCCTTATCAACCCTCAGCTATCCTTCAAACCCCACTTTCGTGCCGTGATCTGTTTTGCCTTTCCCCATCTCCGCAACATTCCCCGTCTCTGCCACTGCCTCTCACTGCAGGCCGCCGAGACACAGATCCATGCTTTCATTACTTCCTGGCTTGACTTTGCCAACTGCCTGCTCACTGGACTTCTCAACTCTTCCCTCCACAGGTTGCACCTTTTTGGCCTCAAATCCCATTTCGGGACCAAAAGCCCTGATTGTCCAGTGCCCTAGGATGTCTTTCCAACATGAAGGGCACTATGCAAGTATAATTTGTTGTTATTGTTGTCTCCCCCTCTTCCCTCACCTCCATTATTTAAAAAAATGAAGCCCACCACCTGCTCCCTCGACCCTATCCTCACCCCTCTCTTCACCTTCCAGCTCCACCTCTTTGCCACTCATTAACCAATATTATCAACCTCTCCTTATCCACTGGCACTGTTCCCACCCCCCTAAAAACAGCTGTTACTTACCCCCATCCTCAAAAAGCCTTCCCTTGATCCATCCCTACTCTCCAGCTATCGCCCCATCTCCAACCTCCCATTCCTCTCCAAAGCCCTGGAATAAGTCGTTGCATCCCAGCTTCACTCCTTTCTCTCCCACCATTCCCTTTCTGAAACCCTCCGCGCTGCCCACAGCACTGAAACAGCTCTGGTCAAAGTCACTAACGACATTCTGAACATCTTTGACCAGAACTCTCTGCCTGCTTGTCCTCCTCGACCCCTCTGCTGCCTTTGACACCGTCTCTATCTTCCTTCACGGCCTCTTGCCTCAGCTCAATCTTCATGGACCGGTCTTTGCCTGGTTAAAATCCTACCTCTCCCACCATCTCCACTTTGTTGCCACTAGCGGATTCTCCTCTAGCCCCGAACTACAGGGCGCTGTCCTTGGCCCCCTCCTTTTCAATACCTTCATGCTCCCTCTTGGTGATATCATCCACAGACATGGGGCCAACTTCCACAAGGATGTGGATGACACCCAACTCTACCTCTCTGTCTCCACCCTTGATTCCAGGACCACTGTTGCCCTCACAGACTGCCTGTGAGATTGAGAGGCAACATGATTGCCGACTTTAAGATTCTAAAGGGGCAATACAATATAGATCATGACAGGCTGTTTCAACTTGTCCAGAATAGTAGACCCAGAGGACACGGCCTGCGATTGAAGGGGGTTAAATTCAGAACAACTCTACACAAACACTATTTCACTGAGCAAATAGTGAACCTGTGGAACAGGCTCCCTCGGGAGATGGTTGAAGCAGGAAGTGTTGATTCTTTCAAACCTAGATTAGATAGGTTTCTTTTAGGAAATAACATATGGAATACAGTACATAGGTAGTTTGGGACATATGTGCATGTGACCACCAGGAAGATGGAAGGCAAACTAGATGGACCTTAGTCTTTTTTCTTCTAGCATTTCTTATGTTCCTATATTCTTATGCCTGTCAGACATCAAGTCCTGGATCAGTGATAACGTTCTACATTGAATGTCAGCAAGACCGATCCTCTCCTGATTGGCTCATGCTAGCGCCGCTGCACCTCAGGCACTGGCACATCAACATCCGCGGATGCATACTCCACCTCACCAAGCCAATCAGGAAACTAGTCATCTTGGTCAATCCTCAAATGTCCTGTCTCCCCCACATCCATGCTGTGACCCGCTCTGCCTTCCCCCATCTCTGCAACATCACCTGACTCCGCCACTGCCTCACACCGCAGGCCGCTGAAACTCTCATACATGCCTTCATTACATCCAGGCTCAACTCTACCAAAGTCCTGCTTGTTGGGCTCCCAACTCCTCCCTCCATAGGCTGCAAATCATCCAGAACTCTGCAGCCTGTGTCCTCTCCCGCACCAGGCTCCATGATCCTGCCACCCCCATCCTCGCCTGACTGCACTGGCTTCCCATCACACAGAGGATACAGTTCAAGATCCTGGTCCTCACCTTCAAAGTTCTCCATGGTCTTGGTTCCCCCTAGCTTTGTGACACCCTACCAACTTGCCTGCTCCCTCTGCTCAGCGGGCTCCAGCTTGCTCCACATCCCCGCCTTGCCCGCCTGACCATTGGCCTTCCCTCACTCTGCCCCGACCCTCTGGAACTCCATCCTGCAGTCCCTCCGCCTCACCCCCTTCCTTACCTCCTTCAAGATCTGTCTCAAGACACTCCTCTTCGACTGTGCCTTTGTTCACCCTCTTTCCCCCCTGCCCTCCATCGTCCCTCATCCCGACCCCCAGCTTGGGATCTGAAAAACTGATTGATGAGCACCTTGGGATGTCCTATGTGAAAGGCGCTATACAAATGTAATTTTTGTTTGTTGTTGTTGTTAAGTGCTAGACTTAGCAGCCTTTGCACCTTCATTTATCCTACTTCATCCAGGAGACTGGATTGTTTGGTCTCCATGTTACTCTGCGTTAACCAACATTGGCTCTACTGAGTGAGTTTGGGGTGACTCTTCAGATTTTGAGTGACCTGCTACAGGAACATCACCCATTTGTTTATAAAAGACATAAAAGTTGTGAAATCAGTCAATCAACCCCTTCACGTCTGGGTCTCCATCTCACCAAAACATTCCTATCAATCGAATGCAATGGTACTATGCTTAGTGATAATAATCCTTGAATTTACTTACAGCCTTTCACGTTAGGAGGATGACTCAAAGAGATTCACAGGGTTTATTGTAACGTGTGGTTACTGCGTATTTTGAAGGCAAAAATGTAGACAATGTAGACAGCCTGTTTACTTTCACAATGTTGAGATAACAGAAACTTGATTAAAGTGGAAGAAATGCAGGCCAGAATTTTACCCGTTGGAGTTGGAATGGGGGAGAATTCTGCTGTTTCAATAGTTCAGTTAACATCTGATTATGATACTGAGGGTATGTCAGCAGAATTTAAAAAAATACAGGGTTCTTCAAATCATTAACCAGCTGAGTGTGTCTGTGAAGAGCTTGACATGCTAAGAGCATAATAAATAATAATAGAAGATCCAACAAAAGGACATTTGGCTCATTGAGCAGTCTCACTCGACAGACCTTGTGCATTATCATGGTTTCTATTCAATTTATTTAATCTCCTTAGGGAAGTGACGATAAAGATAGTAGGCTTTCTCACTGAACTGACGTCATTCAACCTTGAGTACTAGAGTATATTTTCACGGTCCCAGCAGCACAGGAGTCAGTCATGTTCTACAGTCTGTTTGACTGGGTTTTATTATCACCTTTATTGCTGTCTTGGCTACAGTGTTTTGTACTTTGATGTTGATTTTGTACAGTCTACTTTTATTGGATGTCTATCCACATACTCCCCACAAAAAAATAATCTCCAGGCATTGTCTGAGACTTGGTTTGTTTCTCATGCCACTTTTCCTCCTATCTTGAAGACATCTGAATCCCTTTTCCATCCACTGGGATTTAGTTTCACACATGTTCTCCCTGTGTATTCTGGCATACTGTTCATTAAACTAGAATGCCAGTTATCTTCACATCAATTTTCCAGAAGTCCGCTTATCTGTATAAGGCTCCAAATGAAAGCCTTACCTTCATTATGCTCACAAATACCAACAACAACTTGCATTTATATAATGCCCTTCATGCGGAGTAGTATCCCGGAGTGGTTCACAGTGGCAAAGTCTGACAATGAGCAGTTTTTACGACTTTATAATACCACAAGCGATAATTCAGTGGCAGTCTTAAGTTTCCAATTCCAACACTTCCACCACACACAATGAGCTATGAACACTGTATAGACTTTCTGCACCACAAACACATTACTTGTATAATAAGCAATATGCAATAGAATTTATTACTCCTAAACTGTTAGGTAAAATCTCAATAACGAGGAACTGAGAAAGTATTGTCTGTATTTAGTTATCATCATGTAATTTCATGTCATAATGTATCATATCTTCCTGGGTATCCAGTGTCTACTAAAAACAAATCAATAAACAGAAAAGGTTTCAATAATGTAACAACTTGCGTTTATATAGCGCGATTCACACTAAACGGCAGAACTTTCATAAATAATTTATTTGAAATTAAAAAAAAACACTGTTCTTTGTTCATTGGGAAATTAAAACAGAAAAGAATACAAGCTGATAATTTAATATTTATATAAGGTAAAAAAAACTTTCATTTTCGTAATTTTAAAAAATGGAAGTAAACAACAACAATTTGCATTTATACAGCGACCCTCACGTAGGATAGAGTCCCAGAATGTTTGACATAAGCAGAGCACAACGCTGAGCTTGGGGGAGGGGAATGTCAACATAGCCAAGATCAAAGAGGACCGTCTTCAGGCATGGCCTGAAGATGTGGAAAGAGGAGGCAAAGCAGAGGGATAGAGAAAGAGTGTTCTAACGTTTCAGGGCATAGTAGCTGGAAATGCGGCCACCGATGGTGGATCGGAGGGCACGAGGGACAAGCAGAAGGCCAGAGCCTGTCGAACGGAGGCAGTGGGTAGGGGAGTCTGCAAGAAGAGCAGTGCAAGTGAGAAGCGAGCTTCACAAATCCATGGGAATTGTATGAGGAGATAACTCAATTAGCAGAAAGAGCTGTCCTAAGGATACCATTTACTTGTACTTTCTGAAAGCATTTGACAAATCCCACATGCACATGCAGAAGATTAAGATTGTTGAATTAATACAAAATTAGCTAGCTGGCTTTGCAATAGACAGCAGACAGTGATGATAAGCAACTAGCTGAGGACAATGTTTCATTGCCTTCTACAATTTAATGCTGGAACTGTCTTGCTCCATATGTTTTATGAATATGGTAAACTGTTCATTTACTATTATTACCTTCTGTTTTGTATTGCCAGCCAATATTCAGCCTATCTGAAAACAATCCCTTCGCTTGACATTAATTGTTGTAAAGCACATTGAGATAGCTTAATGTGATAATGCACTATAAAAATGCAAATTCTTTTTATTACTTTGATTGAGTCAAAACCAAGACTTCTACAATATATGCAACCATCATAGAGGCAATTCAAATTAAAAACTTTACAATTACAACTTGCACTGATATAGCGTCTTTCACGCAGCATAACGTCTTAATAGCATCTACATAAACCCGAAGTAGGTAAACACTTCTATATGATTTGCTAGAGGCTTTTAAAGATTTGAGTTCCAATTGCTTTTCTAACGTATGTTTTTTTTCCAACTTTAAACTTCTGTGTAGAGGCTAAACTGAATTTTCACTTCAACAAATGGGGACCTGAGCTGATGCTGCCTCCAACTGGCTGCTTCCTTCAAATTTCAGTTACCCTGAGCTCTGCCTAGAAAAACCTTTTTTTGCCTTTCTATGCACAAATTGTGTACGTGCACCATTTTCAAAAGATGAATTGGTGTCAGTACAGTCTGTCTGTTTTCATTTAGAGCATTACAAATCAATTACAAGAAGAGATCCTTTGACTTGCAGTCAAAATCAATGTATTTTTCAAAATATTTCAAAGCGTCAAACTAACAATGTGTTGTAAAAATAAAATGTTAACGCCATTTAAAATTAATGCACAGTTCTTTGTGTCCACGTTTCTCTTAATAGATCGATGCTCAATTTCCTTTCTTATTAGAAGGGAAAGATATATGGCCACCATTGATCTTTAGAAGACTACAATTCACTTAAATATAATTTATTTTATCTGTGCAATTTGCTGGGTCTCAGGGTTAAAAAAAATACTATCTGCCCTTTGACCATTGACTTGAGCCACTAACGCAACATGTTTGACCTTCAGTTGAAACAAATCCATCTCTGTAATTAAATAGATCTGATTGATACAAAGGTCACAAGATCACAACAGAAATTCCCATGAAAAAGACTCTTCGACCCATTTGATCTCTTTGTTCCACTCTTTCCTTAAATCAGAGCAGTCTCCTATCCTCAAACCTCAATTCAAACATGTGAATTACTTCCTCCACAGGCTACAGATCATCCAGAACTCTGCAGCCTGTGTCCTCTCCAGCATTAGGTTCCACACCCCTTTCGCCCCCATCTCACCCGACTCCACTGGCTTCCCATCACACAGAGGATATGGTTCAAGACCCTAGTCTTCATCTTCAAAGCCCTCCATGGTCTTGATCCCCCCTACCTCTGCGACCTCATAACCCCCTACCACCCTGCTCGCTCCCTCTGCTCAGTGGACTCCCGCATGCTTCACGTCCCCCACCTCGCTCGCCCCACTACTGGCAGGTGGGCGTTCTGCCACTCTGCCCCCACCCTCTGGAATTCCATCCCGCAGTCCCTCTGCCTTGCCCCTTCCCTTTCCACCTTCAAGACCCATCTCAAGACCCTCCTCTTTGACCGTGCTTTCGATCTACCTGCTTCCCTTCTGCCCTCCACCCTCCCTGACCCCCAGCTCGGGTCCGAAACGCTGTCTGTCCTGCACCTTGGGATGTTCTCTCAAAGTGAAAGGTGCTATAAAATGTAATTTTGTTGTTGGTATTTCAGCCTTCCACTTTGAATTTACATCTTGTGATCAGCATCAAAACTACTTTTGCCTAAATACACTAGTAACTTAAACACTTGCCAAAAAAATGTTTAGCTCTTTGTGTGTCAGCTATCTCTTAGGCTAACTATCAGCATAGTTGTCAAGGATTCTGATGAAAGGTTATAGACCTGAAACATTAATTCATTTACCTCTCTCCATAGATGCTGCCTGACCTGCTGCGTGTCCCCAGCGACTTCTGTGTTTATACCAGATTTCCAGCATCTGCAGTACTTTGTCTTTTGTTAGTAGTTAAGGGACGTGGGCGGAAGGTGAGAAAGGGTAGAAGTTATGGAAGAATCAGCAAAGCTACTTGTTTCTGTATTGAAGATTTCTCAGTATTAGATGTGAAGACTGCAGGAGAAATATTTTAAAGTCTTCACCCTTTGACTTGTGCATTGTTTTCTGAGTAGATATAAATTGACTTTCAATCTCCGAAAAGCTGTGAGCAAGTGTTGGTTTGGCTCAGATTTTAGCAGTCTCACCTCTGAGTCAGAAGATTGTGGGTTCAAGGCCTATGTAAGACGAAAAACCCCATCCACCTCCACCACTTCTCCTCCCTCATCACCTTAGTGAGACCGCACTCACATGGTTCAAGTTGTACTTAACAAGCCGCCAACAATATATCACGGCAAATTGTTTTTCCTCTCGCCTCCGCCCGGTCACCTGCGGGTTACCCCAGGGCTCCATCTTTAGCCCCACTCCTTTTCTTATCTACATGCTCCCTCTTAGCGTTGTCATCCACAGACATGGGGTTAACTTCCACATGTATGCAGGTGACACCTAAATCTACTTCTCCTCCAGTTGCAACTCCCAGTCCTGCCAGCTTGTTTGAAAGAGATCAAGGCCTGGATAAGCGCAAATTTCCTGCAGCTGAATGTCAGCAAGACTGAAGCCATATTTTTTGCCTCCTCCCTCTGTCTTCTCTCCTGCGGGTCCAAACTCCTGAACCTCCCTGGACTCTCCCTCACCTTCACCAAACCCATGCACAACTTAGTCATCAGGTTCGATTCCCAACTTTCCTTTCTACCCCACATCCGTTTCCTGACCAGAACTGTTTTTTTCCACCTCCGTCACGTTGGCCATCTCCTCTTGTACCTCATAACCAAAGAAGCCTAAATCCTCATCCATGCCTTTGTCATTTCCTGGCTGGACTGTTCCAATGCCCTCCGCGCTGGTCTCCCCAGCTCCACCATACACAAAATTCAATTCATCCAAAATACCCCTGCATGAACACTCACCCACACAAAACTCCATACCCCCATCCTTGTTAGGCTCCACTGGCTCCCAATTACTGAATGGATCGATTTCAAGATCCTTTCACTCATTTTCAAACCCTTCATACTCTCGCACTCTGTTTGCTGGCTCCGGCCTCCTGTTTGTCCCTCATCTCCTCTGCTGTTATTGTATAAATGAACAACTTCTTCCCACAGTTCTTTCGACTTAATCCCTCCTTTCTCACTTTCAAAGACCACCTCAAGACTTATTTTAGTCATCTTTCCCATCACCACCCTCATCAGCCTCCTACCTCCCATCCCAGACTTGGGTGTCCAGCCAGCTGTGCAAATCACTTTGTGATGTCCTCCCAATATGAAAGATACTATCTCAAATGCATAGATTATTAGTATTCCTACATTACACTGGAAAGTATTTTCCAAAGCATGGGTGGAAAGTTTATTAAGATAATAATAATAATAATAATATTCCTTGCATTTGATATAGCGCTTTTCACGTCGGGAGGACGTCCCAAAGCGCTTCACAGAACACACTGTAAAGTGAATTGATTGTATATTTGTGGGCGAACGCGGCAGCCAATTACACACAGCAATGTCCCACAAACAGTCAAAGATTGAAAATGACCAATTTATTATTGTTTTGGAGGGATTATTATTAGGTTTGCAATATTGCACCACACGTGTCAGAAAAACCTCTGTGGTGGCCTTTAGGGGGCATATTAAGCTATGTAAGCAAAATCAAATCTTGATGACTGATGCTGTTGGAAATTCCAACAACTACAAGAATAATAGAGCCACTCATGTAGAATTAGGTTCTAAACATGGCAATTTGTTATACCTCACACCCAACACAGCTGAAACCCTTATCTTCATTTTTGCCACCTCTTCCTCAATTTTTTCAATTTCCACCTCGCTGGTCTCTCCAGTTCCATCTTTCATATAAGCTAATTGATTAAAAACTCTGCCACCGGCATCCTCATCCATGCCAAACCCTGCACCTTTATCACCAGGCTCCACTGGCTCTATTGCAGAACAAATCAATTTTAAGATCCTCCCACTCACTTACAAATCACTTCATGCTTTAACACCTCCCTACCTCTCTGATCTGCTCACATTCCACTCCTCTACTTGCCTCTTAGCTTAGCTGGCTGCATATTCCATTTGGTACACCATCGTCAGCCTTGATTTCAGGCAGTACATCCCAAAACTCTCTCCATCAACCTGTCCACCTTATCCCCTCTTTGCTCATCTTCAGATCACACCCGAAGACCTTCCTCTTTGACGTTACCTAAAGTCGCCTCCCTTCTCTCTCTGGCTCAGCATCAAGCTCCGCCATTGTTAAGCATTCCAAGACTCACATGAAGGTGCTGTAGAAATGCAACTTGTTGGTGTGTATATATATATATATGAAAAAATTTTGTTAAAAATATAATACAATATGATTCACATTCATACAGCATTTTGAAGGTAATTTTTAATAAAAATTTACACCCCTTAGATTTGACACATTTCAAAAGTTGCTGCTGTTGATAATGCTGGTGATGTAGACACAGGAAATCCACCAATATAATAATAATAATCCTTACATTGCTATAAGTACCTTCCATATCAGGAGGAAATCTTAGAGAGCTCTACAGGTTTCACTGTAAAGTAGATCACTATGTATTTTGTGGGAGAAAACAGCAGCCGATTTGCACACAGCTGTGGCAAACAAACAGCCATGAAGGAATGACCATCTTGACATATGAGTCCCAATGTGAAGCTTAAACTCAATGGCTCAATGACACTTCTGACTCATTGACAAGAGTGCTACCAACTGAGCCAGCTTGACAAATAAATCAATGTTAAGTGATGGCATGGGAATGTCCTTACTTGTCCATAGCCATCTTGATGACTTCCCCAATGAGTGTCAGAATTATAGGCAGTTTCATCCCGCAGATCTATAGCCAGTGGGAAATGGGTCGACGAATGCCAAACTCACTTCACAGGGGATTCTGACAGGAAATAATTTTGATGCGATCATCCTAGCTCCCAGAAAGTGACTGTACCATCACCTTGCATGGTCAGATCAATGACAGAACCAATGTGATACATACCATTTTTGAGTTGCATTACACTGTGTATCCTCTGAATTACACAAACAGGTCTATTCTCACCAGGGAATAGCGGAAACACAATTTTCCACAAAAATCAATGAAAAGTCATTTTATTTAAGAATTACAAGACACAAATATTTTAAATGAGGCATTTCACAGAGGATTGTTGGATATATGTGCCTCCACTGTGTAGCTCACCATTAATCACTGATAGTTTTATCTATTATGAGACGCTTGTGAAATATTTTACTAAAAATGCTTGCTGACATATTCTTCCTCTAGATGGTGCTGCCTCCTTATGTACTGCATCAGTTTGCAAGTTATAGCCTTTCAAACATGTACAATTGACATGTACTTACAAAATATGGATTTTATAATCAAAATATGAATTACTCTTTGGCATTTATTTATCCTCAAGATTGTAGCACTTTGATACACTAACCTGCATGAGGTGCGCTATATAAACCAAGCTGTTGTTCTTGTAGATGTTAATTAAAATTAAAAGTATTTAGGAATAATCATCTGTAGAAGTTTGAGTTATATTTGGCCTTGTTGACATGAATAAGTAGTTACATTTTTTATACATCAAGCATTGGTTCCAAGTCAGAAATCTTAGTCAAGATCTTGCAGGAGGATAGCGTTTTCAAACCTTCTGTGTATTAAATTAAACTACAGTAAAATAAAAACTGCTTGAAGATGAATATAATTCATACAAGTCAGGGTAGGTTTCTTAGATTATGAACTATGTCCACTGTAACCAAGGCTTTTTGTTGTTGATGGTTTACTGCTTTCACCTCAACGGTCTGGCTTCATGTCAAGTCTACATTTTTATTTCTGCCTGGATGGGTGCTGCTTCTTTGAGACACATTGGTAGTCATACTCAGTGAGACCATCTGGATGGCTGGAATGGAGAATACCCAAGGTTATGCTGCTATTAGTAGAGCTGCTCTTCCTGGATTGCACTTGGCCCATTATTAGCTCTGCACCGGACCTTGGAGTGTTTGATGTTAGAAGGTATTCAATGTGAAAAAATGTTCCAATCTTTATGAGGCGCACCCCACACATCAACATCCACAAGAACAACAAATTACATTTGTATAGTGGTTTTCATGTCAGGAGGACGTCCCACAAGCATGAATATTCATAAAATAAATATTGAAAAATAAGAGACATATTTCACTTTTTTGGTATAAATGTATTGATAATTTAATGATTTTTGTTTGTACATTGGAATAAAAACTATTAAAAACAAGCTTATTCTACCGCATCTTTTGTCAACACCCTAAAATTCCCACTCCTTTGCTTGATCAAACTCATTATCTTTCGGAAGTGCTTCAAGATGTTCCTTCTGTTTGTGGGATATTGGTTGCCTGGTTCACCTACAACACACGCAGCCACTACATTTTACAGTATATCCTGTGAAGCACTTTGTGACCTCTTCCCGATGTGTATTATTTATGTGAAAGATGGTATATATAGTATGCAAACTGTTGTTGCAGAAGACCGCAACATTGTAGAAGACAAATAACCAACTTTGTAACCTATAGGATAAACACTGACTGAATCATGACTCATGAGAAATGATCTGGAATATCATAGTTGAATGAATTTAATTTAATGTAATTAAAAATTAAAAATTTCCACCACTGTTGGTCCCAATTTAATTCATGTAATGCTTCAGATTTACTTAACATATTAATTTTTCTGTATGTTATAATGAGGATTTATTTTACAGTCAAACTGACAGACAGTTTCAATAAGTAATATCATACCTAGGTTAGTCCTCATAGTCTACAATAATGCCACTGTGCAAAAGCTCAACACTTCTAACTGGTGGAACCATCACTCAATAGGAAGGGATGTGTGTCTGAGCTGTGGGCAGGAAGATGGTGGAAATGCTCTCAGACATTTCATACTGAGCTGTGTTGCCCATTAGGAAGCTTGCAAGGAAATCCTGGCACCTACCACCCACCTAGTGAGGGCTCAATTCTTGCTTGCCAGATGGCAAATACCGAATTAGTGATTATCCTCCTGGTGGGGGGTTAGCAGGGTCTCCTTGGAGGTGAACTGGCTCCAAGGTGATATGTTTGGCAATGGAATGTCGGAATCTCAGTGGCGGTATCAGTAGTCCAGTTCCTGAACCAGGCAAGTCTCCAGTACTCCAGGACACTAATGATGACAGCACAGCCAGCCTGACTCATCGGCAGGGGCCAACCACTGGGAGCAGAAAATCTTCCCACTCAGCTCCTGTTAACCCTGCAAGCCAAAGCCGTAACTGAGGTTTCTAAGCATGCCATTAATATGTTTCATTTATTTTAGATTTTAACACATTTTTTAATATTTTACCTGTTTTCCAGAGGAAAATATACAAAATAAATGTATCACTATAAATGTATCAAGAGGCTCATTCAGCAGACATTTTAATGGACGCAAGATTTCACACAAAAATCAAAGTTGACAAATTACGTTTGTGCAATAACATTTATCAATTCAATGTTTTGTAATAAATCGGAAACCCCATGTTCAACAATCTTCTGAAGCCTCTGAACTCGCAGAGTAGACAGGTCTGAGAGAATACCATCATTGATCATTTACATTCATGTTATTGGTGAATTACGAGTCGCTCACACTGGCACAGCTCTGCTATAACTCACTCACATACCTTGAACTCAATGAGAAAGCAGTTAAAACAGCTCACCAATCACCTCAGCAGTAAAAGCTTTGCATACAAACCACTTCTTAAAGACAATTTGGGTGACACAATGGGTGAGAATAGTGTTTCTCAATTATCAGTTTGATTACCAGTGCTGGTCTGTGATAATCTTATAGTCAGTGTATGCCAGATATCTATTTAGATTGACTGATCTGACAGCAACTTGCATTTATATGGCACCTTCCATATAGGATATTGTCTTGATGTGCTTCACAGAGATGATGCCAGTCAAGTGAGGAAAGGGAGGGGAACTTGACCATAGGTGCAGTCAAAGAGATCGTTTCTTTGGGTGAGTTTAAACACAGATATAGCGAGGGAAGAGGAGAGATGATGGGCTAAAGGGAGGGAGTTCCAACGTTCAAAGTGTGGAGTTATAGTTCAAAAGGCTTGAGTAGAACTATTTCACTATTTTCCACCACATTTTAAAAAGAAACTCAGCCCGGTCCAGGGACCCAAAAGACTGAGAAACACTGGTTGAGAACATAATAGGCCTGTCACCTCTGGATCTGAGTTTAAAAATACAGTCATGGTATAAATGCTTCTTTCTAGGTCCTCAGAAAAGAAATAACTGTCTCCAAGCATTGACGGTCCTCACCAAATGTAAAAAGACATGTTCCACATCACAATGAAAATATACATAGAAGATGGAGAGAACACATAATGGGGGAATAATTATGTTCCTACATAATTCCTAGCAGTAGGTGTATCCATTCGGGGACCCACCTTGAATTAGGTAAGCAAGCAAATATGGAACACTCAGTCTGGTGTGGATACTCTTAAGCATGGTGATGGGTTTTTGCATGTATTGGATACCCATGCATGGTATTTTTCTTCCAAATATTTGCAAGGCAGATTCAGCACATGGAGCAATGCCTTTGCAGAAGTAACAGCATAAACAATGCTTCCCTACAAAAACAGTCACTACATTAGAGAGTAAAGACTCTACCATAATAGAGGTGGAGTGAAAACTATCAGTATTACTAAGATGTGGCAGTCTCTTCTTATTAGTTCACTTTGTCAGTGTAGCTGCACTTTGCCATATTGGAAATGATACACCAAAGCATTACACAATGCTGATTCCTGTATTTAAAATACACCCACAAATTTGATTGTTCGATTACAAATACACGGTCACTACCCTTTACAGTAAATCCTGTGAAGTGCATTTGGATGTTCTCCGAGTATGAAAGGAGCTACATAAAATTTAAGGATTATCATTATTAAGAGGTTTTATGCCCATCATTTCTGAAATAGCAGCTTTAATGCTTACTTATTTAATATTTTAATAGAATGTTTGGCTCAGTAATCATGTTATATATTTTTAATTTTAGTTTTAAAGTAGCTTTTCGGGAGCACTGGGGTCTTAAATAATGAAATAGGCTTGTGGACTCTTACAACTTGCAATAACGATGCAAACAAAAATCAATTCAAAGTGTTTGAACCAAACACTTAAAATAATTACATTGTATAACATGGTTACTGAGCTCTGCACAATGTGGGCAACCAAATACAGCAGTTTTGAAATAAGACGACAATGGTCAATAGCACCACAGAACACTCAAATTACATTTGAAAACCAAACCAAGTCATGTAAATCTAACCAAGCACCTTTCCTTTTCTTTGCTCATTACATAAGACACTGCATTTCAGCCAAATGTTTCAAGCATAAAATACTGCAAGTAGTGATCCAGAAATTCTCCGACATCAAAGAGTGCTATTGGAGCCTGAGAATGTAGAAGTGAAAGGATGGTGGGACTCAGCCGTAACTCCAGAGCAGTAAATTGTGTCAATTTTTAATTGCACTCGGTTCACTCAACCAAATATTCTGCATCTCCCACTTGCCTGGATTGCCACAGTCTTTTCTATAAGTGCCTTTTGAAAATCATAGGCAGTAAATCAGTAAATATAGGGATATGAAAGCCATTTCTGTATCTTTGAGGCTGTCATTAGTCCTAGTTGACTGTGTTTGGGTAATAGTTTTAATATTTCTTCAATCAAGTGTAACTCTGCCTTGTCTGATTATTGCCAGAATGAGCGTCTTTCCTTTGTACTTGATCTCATTGGTTTTATTATAGTTGGGCACCAGGGACTGGCCAAGATACAGCATTTTGGATTGTGATGTTGATGTAATGCTAATAAATGTGATCGTATTTCCTCCAGGCAGGTGTTAGTGACTGAGACTGTCAGAAATGGTATTTTTAATTCTGGTCCATGTTATTTCTGAAGCACTAGGGAATGGCACAAATATTACTTGATTGTGAATTTGCTTCATTGGAATGTAATTGGATTTTTTTATGGAGATTTAGGTCAGGAGTTTGACAAACTACCTGTGATACTCTGCAAGATCTAATGTATTGTAACCCCATAAAACCAAATGCATTAACTCTCTCTGTGAAGCTTAGTTAATGGAATTCAAACCTTAGTCTATATTGTAATCGTGTGACATAAGGGGTTTGGTTGATGTATTTATAACTGTTCGATGTGATAATTATTGCTATGTCACCACAATATATCACAGAATTTGTGATTGGAAACCAATCACCCCATGGCTTCTGGAGAACACTTCCTAGGGTTTGTGCTGAAATTGCCATTTGCAATCCCAAATCTCTTGCCCTCTTGTTTTGCTGTCTAGGTTCATCTGAAGTATTGTTCTGGGTTTACTTTTTCAAACCCATTTAAAATATTATGTACCTCTGAGGTTACCTCCTTTCATGACTGAAGAGCCTAGCTTTTCTAATTGTCACTCGTAGATCATTTCTCTAACACTGGGGATCATTCTCAATGCTCCCCACTTCACTGCCTCTCGGGCTTGGAAATCAGAACTCTACACAGTACTCTAGTTGTAGGCTGACCAGAGCACTATACAACTCAAGTGTATCATCTGAAGATCAGAATTCACCTGGCTTGGCAACATAGCCCAGCATTAGGCTTGGTTATTACTGCTCAGACTGTTTTAACATGGTGAGATTTCATTCAACTTCCACCCCAAGCTGTCTTTCAGCTTCCTCCTTGGCAAGTTTTATTCCATCCATGGAGTAAATATGTTTCCTATTCTTACTTCCTACATCTTGTATCTTATATTTATCTGTATTGAACTTCATTTGCTAGTTATCAATCCATATCCTATCAAGCTCCCTTTGTAGAACCTCTGCAGCCTCCTGATTCTACAGTTCTCCCCAATTTACATTGAATCAGCGAATCCAAATAATTAATACTGTATATATGTTTCAATCCCTGAAATTTTCAGTAAAGTTGTGAAACCATAAAATCACTGAAATTAGGAATCAGGGATTTCGCGAAAAAGTGATTAATTTATCATATTGATAAGCTTACCTTGACACTTGTTAGCATTATCAAAAAATAAATAACACATTACTAAAATTTATATTTGATTCACCATAAACTTCATGTGACATTTCATTCACTGATGAGTTAAATGTTCATTTGTTAAACCAAGTGAGGCTTCCATGACACCTGGAGTTACATTTTAGCTTTGCTTTGAAACATTTACGATCTGACATTTTTTCACCACAGTCACACTTTGTAAAGCCTTGTTCACCACAAACAAACAATGCAATGACACCTTCATGGACTGATGCTGCAGACAGAGGTCAAATTGGTTCCTGGAATAGTGACTCCTCCGGATGCCGGACTTCACTGCTATCTTGTACTGGTCAGTGTCTAAATCTCTATTAATGATAACACCAAAGATGTTCCTGGGATCTCGTCTACTTCTGTCCACACTGGGACCACTTTTTCACAAAATCTCTGACTCCAAATTTAAATGATTTTATGGTTTCAGGTATTTTGCGAAATCCATGGTTTCAAAACTTTACTGTAACCTATACAGGGAACAGGAAGGGTATCAGTATAGACCCTTAAGGCAACCAACTTAATACCTTTCCCTATGTTGACCTAGCTCCCTGAACAATAAACCACTCCTTCTCTCAGTCAATTTTGAATCCACCCTTGATACCCAGTGACATCGGTTTGTGAAGGAGTCTTTCATGTGGTACGTTTTCAAATGGCTTTTGGAAATTTAAACACATGACATTACCGGTTTCCGACCATCAAGTTGTCACCCCCTTAAATCTCTATCCCTTCTGAGGGCTGCCATTTATTAGATTATTTTTATAGAAGTAATGTTCCATTTCTATTCAATTGATTGACATCATTTTTGTGGTCAGCGGGTCTTTAGTTGTCAGCAATAGTTCTGTCACCTTTATTGAATATGGGAACAACATTTGTTTACTTACAGTTTGTTGTTTGATGTCTGTCAGAAATCAAGTCCTGGATGAGAGCTATCTTTCTTCAGTTAAACATCAACAAGACCGAGGCTCTCCTGATTGGCTCCCGTCAGCGCCTCCTCACCTCAGGCACTGACAGCATCACCACCCATGGTTCACACTCCACCTTGCTAAACCAGTCCACAACCTTGGGGTCTTGTTCGACCCTCAACTATCCTTTCTACCCCACATCTGTGCCATGACCCACTCTGCCTTCCCCCACCTCCACTCCGCCACTGTCTCACACTACAGGCCACCGAAATCCATATACACACATTCATAATATCAAGGCTTGACTATGCAAACTTACTGCTTGTTGGCCTCCCCAACTCCTCCCTCCATAGGCTGCAGATCATCCAGAACTCTGCAGCCCATGTCTTCTCCCGTACCAGGCTCTGCGACCCTTTCACCCCCATCCTCACCCAACTCCACTGGCTTCCCATCACACAGAGGATACAGTTCAAAGTCCTCACCTTCAAAGACCTTCATGGCCTTTCTTCCCCCTCTCTGCGGCCTCCTAACCCTTGACCATCCTGACCGCTCCATCCGCCTGGCGGGCTCCAGCCTGTTTCACATCCCCCGCCTCACCCGCCCAACCATCTGCCACACTGCCCCCACCCTCTGGAACTCCATCCCGCAGTTCCTGTGCCTCACCCCATCCCTTGCCTCCTTCAAAACCCATCTCTTTGACCATGCTTTCAATCACTCTGCTTTTCCCCCTGCCCTCCACCCTCCACCATCCCAACCCCCAGCTCGGGTCCAAAACACTGACTGTCCAATGCCTTGGGACGTCCTCCCGACGTGAAAGGCGCTATACAAATGTAATTTTGTTGCTGTTGATGTTGTTGTAACCTCACCAGTGGTGATTGACTCCCTCATAATGTCAGTTGGTGTTCTTTTTGTACAGCCTTATAGTCAGCCCAATCAATAGTATCCAGCGGTCATTTCAGCTCAAAGGTTTTTATTTCCTTCTATTGACGTGGAATATTTTCTTTGTACCATAAAGTATATTCCACCAGCATGTTTACAGTGAGGCTCTGTGATCAGGTCCTTGTGGCAGATAAAGTGATCTATCCAGTCACACTGTGGTTTTCAGTCACAATATGTCTTTGCTTTGCCTGTGCACAATCATCAATTGAATGCTGCACACAAGAGTATTTCAGATACTCTGTAAATATACTAATAAAAAAAATTCCATTGTAGCATCCCAAGTAGATTATTCTCCACGTAGAATAGATCAGATGTGGTGGAGGAAGTAGATGGTAGTTTGAGGCAATGAATATGCCCTTGCATTTTCTAATGATTTATTATCTCCATGAAACCTATCTCAGAGATGGTACACCTTTTTACTGAATTTATACTGCAGCATTCAAAGAGTTTGGACTAGGAATTTAAAGTTAAATTGGGGAAGGTATTGAACCTGTTCCAACCTCTAACTTCCCGTGGGAATCCGTCCCTCCTGCCCAGTATAATGCAGCTCAGTAGTACCTATAGAGAGGTGTTATCAATTGGCTGTTTGAGTACATTTACATCATTGCAATATTTTTATCTTTGTGCTTTTAGCTTTGTGCCACTGATTAGAAACAGATATTTAATAATACCGCAGATTTCCAATGCTAATCTCAAAAATCAAATAACCTCAACAGGAATCTGTGGCTCAGCAAGAGAATAAAGCACTTAACAGTGGAGGTCAAATAATGAACTCCTGAGGCTGAAGTGTAAGTACTCCGTGTGGGATTGATTGGTAGTTGCTAAGCAGAATAACAATCCTCACAAATGGTATAGTGCCTTTCATACCAGGAGGCTGTCTCAAAGTGCTTCATCGGATTTATTATAAAGTGACTGACTGATCTATCCCTAGTTTCAAACACTGGCCAATCTTTAAGTGTGTTGACGTAGGCATATACCACAGGCATTTTGTATTTTGTGTGTGATGGTGGAGAGAAAGAAATAGCAATTTGGAGTCAGAAAAATTAAGATGTGAATGGAGGCCAAAGATGAGGACAAAATCACATGATGAACAGTTTACCAAATTGACAGGTGCCATATAATTGAGATTTGATCACATTCTACCCCACCCTACCACTGTGATCTTCCCCAACTATATCGTTCCGGCCACTTACTTTGCTCAGTGAGCATCGAGCAGTTTCAAATCCCTGCTTAATCATAGAATCAAAGAATCATAGAATCGTACAGCACAAAAAGAAGCCATTCGGCCCATCGAGTCTGTGCCGGCTCTTTGAAAAGAGCAATGCAATGTCAAACCCACTCCCCAGCCCTTTCACCATAACCCTGCAAACCCTTCCTCCTCAAATACCCATCCACCGCTTTTTAAAAGTTGTCATCGAATCGACCTCGACCACCCTTTCAGGCAATGCGTTCCAGAGTGGAACAACTCGCTGCATGAAAACATTTCTTCTCACTTCCCCTCGGCCTCCCTTTAACCATCGATGGGCAAAACCAATTATTATTTTGATCTTAGGGGATGTCGACTGGGCTACTGGAAGATACTCACTTCTTTTTTCGAGTAGTGCCATGGGTTCTTTAATGTCCACCTGAATGAGCAGCTGAGATGTAAGTTTAACATCTCATTTGAACAGAGGATAAGTGCAGCAATTCTGACAATGCACACAGTGTTAAATATCCTTACAATGCTAATAGATTCGTCCACAAAATATACAGTAAATTGACTTTGCAATGCGCCTCTGTGAAGCACTTTAAGCATCTCAATGATGTAATAAAGAAGGCGCTATAACAAATGCAAGAATTATTATTTTTATTAATTTTACATTCTAGGTTGAAATTAAATTGAATGAATCATAAAATCAAAGATGTACATTTTAAACAGAGTGATGCATGATTGGCAATGGTGAGACTCAGCAACATTTTTAATATAACTGAATTGAAAACAATGGAAACTGAGTCTGAAGCCAAGATATCATCAATGCTTTATTGTATAGCAGCAACACAATGGAAGAAGCTGCCCATTTTCGTTGAATACACTGGAGTTTACCATCCATTGATGCACTAGCTTTGCCAAGTATAATAGAGTATGCAATCCCAAAGGTGGAAAATGGACAGCATTCTTCCTGGAATATGCTCACAATAATCAATCTCTTTCAGTTTCCTTTATCTTTGTTCATGTTTTCCAAGTTCCTATTTTCTCATCTCGCCCTTTTATGTCATTTTGCCACACACACCATTCACAGCCAAAGGGTGGAGAGACCATAAAGTCCCCTGTATCTGCCAAACATCCCTCTTACACCACATTGGCAGATGGTCAGGGGAACACCTATGAACTCCCACAGAGGATCAAATTCAAGATCCTCATCCTCACCTACAAGGCCATTCACGGCCTTGCTCCCTCCTATCTCTCTGACCTACTATCCCCCTACTTACCTGCCCGTACCCTCCATTCCTCTGGCTCCAGTCTGCTCCACATCCCCCGCCCCAACCGCCCTACCATCGGCGGCCGGGCCTTCAGCCTCTCAGCCCCCAGGCTCTGGAACTCCATCCCTCAGTGCCTTCGCCTTGCTTCCTCCCTTTCCTCCTTCAAGGCCGGTCTCAAGACCTTTCTCTTTGACCGTGCCTTCAACTCCCCTCTCGACTCTCTACTCCTTTCTCGCTCCCTCCCTTCCCTCCCCTCACCCTGACCATTTCCCCCCTGCTCAGGTCCTGACCCAACTGTACAGTGCCTTGGGACGTCCTCCCGACATGAAAG
This sequence comes from Callorhinchus milii, assembly GCF_018977255.1. Lineage (NCBI taxonomy): Eukaryota > Metazoa > Chordata > Chondrichthyes > Chimaeriformes > Callorhinchidae > Callorhinchus > Callorhinchus milii. The sequence continues at coordinate 21,487,174 of NW_024704744.1, forward strand.
GCGCTTATAAATGGAATCTTGTTGTTGTTGTTGTTGTTGTATGAGAGAATTTTCCATTTGCCACCTCCTCCAATTGCACAGTTAAGATTGCCAATTTATTATGTGTGCAAAATGGTTTGCTTGGCATAACAGAATTTCCCAGATAGGAGCCTAAAAGGATATACAGTATTTAGTTTCTGTTCTGTTCATTACTGGCCACAATTGAAAGATGCAATTGTAAAGAACAACAACAATATAACTTAAATTTATAGAACATTGCTTAGAACTAGCAACCAAAATTGAACATAATACTCTGGATGTGGCCTGGCCAGAGCACTTGAGTAAGAAACTAAGGTTTGTCAGAGCAACAGGAGAAATCTACCACAGGACAATATGAATAATATGAAACCCTGAGTCTTATCAGTTTTCATTCTTGTGGCTAGCACCTGATATGTCATCCTTAATGTTCAAGTTGGTTATCATGGTCAATTATTTGTAAACTCCATATAGTAATATTTTCTACAATTCTAAAGACCTTATACCAAGGTCATATCTGGGTTCCAATGATCTAGCTTCCATTGCACAGTAGGACAAAGTGAGGAGCACTACTGAACCACATGGTCATCCACAAGCAAATGTACATGGGCTGTTCTACCATATCTTGGAGAATGATAAACAGGATAACTTTGGTTAAACAATTTGAGTCTTAATTCAGTGTGTCAACTCTTTGGATTAGAGCGCTATGGGCTATTCTAAGCATATAATTTCATTATTGATGAATTAGATGACTGCTGGATGACCAGTAATAGTAATGGCTTTGCTAACACAGAACAGATGTGGGCAACACACCTCTACATAAATTGATACCAAACACTATCCATAGAATATGATGGTTAGGTCCATGAATCATAAAAACAGATGGTGGCTCCCAATGGCACAGCCACTGGAGAATATTGTAAAATAATTATGGAAACTCCAGAAGAAGAATATTTTGTCTGACAGTTTGACAAATGAAATACTTACAGTATCACTATCCAATAAAGTCATTTTTTAGTGTGGACTGGTTGAAAAATGACAAAACAATTCTGGACACTGAAAATAGCATAAAATGATGAATAACAATTGCAACTCTGAAATTTCAATAGCTAGGATTACAAACTGTGTGTTTTCTGTCTCACCAACGTATGTGAAAATTGGAGACTTCCTTGAAATGTAATGTGACTCTGGATTGTGAGCCAGGATGAACTATAGGAGAGATGGTCACGGTTGTTTAGGAAGAGATTTTTACTCATTGTAGAAAGGAACAGCTGGGATGAAAGTGTAGATCAGAATCAGGCAACATCAAGGCATGAAATGCAAGACTAAATCATTATCTAGTGTGGTGATTCACAGATAGGTCAGTTCTGGATAGAGGCTCCTTCAGTTCACAAAAGTGTTCAGAGTCAATCCTGTAACCTTCAACAATCAAAACCTGTTCAAAAGAACAAGACATGCTATTTATTTTTTGTATCTATCACAGTCTATTTTTCCAGGGAGCTAGGTTTGCACAACCTAAACAAATCCCAGTGGAAAGCAAGACCTTGTTCACTGTTAAGAAAAGGCTACTATGTCAGCCTTTAAGAGACAGAGGTTTAATTGCTTCTCAATAAGAATCCTGGGGGATTGGTGGTGGAATCTCTGAAGCCTGAGATTCATTATTTCTCTGTTCTGTTTCCATTTTATGGAAATTGCCTCTGGCAGGGTTATATCCACTATGAAGTCATAAGAATCCTCTTTCGAGCCCCTTGGGGTTCATATGCAGATGCTTCATGAAACTCTCCTGATCAGTGAAGGATCCTTCTGCATTATTATTAGGCTAGAAAGAAAAATGAGGCAACTGCTGAGCATTTGGATAGACAACAAGGAAGATTTACTCTTTTGCTTGGTTTGCTTCAATAAAGTATTGCCATTAGAACTACAGACATTTACAGCACAGAAGAAGGCCATTCATCCCATCGTGTCTGTGCTGTCTCTTTTAAAGAGCAATCCTTGCAGTCCAATTTTTCTACCTTTTTTTCATATCCCTGTAGTTTACCCATTTTTAGATATCAGTTGGGAATCAAACGCAATAGGATGTAAGTATTATAGATTACAAAACAACTGCCATTTATATAGTAGAAATGGGCAGACTCCACGCATAGGGCAAGGTTGATGTAACCATAGCCATAGTCGAAGAGGTAGGTTTTCAGACAAATAGATGGGCTTGAAAGATTTAAAGACAGATAGACAGGAGGTTGAGGTGGAGAGGAGAAGGAGGGAGGGAGGTTTGGACTATAGTAGCTGAGTAGTTCGGATGAAAGAGGCCCTTCAGCCCATTTGATCTCATCCTTTCAGAATATCAATCACCTTCCCATTACAGCATCAAACTCTTTTTTCAACAATTCCTCAATCACCTTTTCTGGTAACCTATTCCAGCTGTTGATTACCTGGTGTGTACAGAAATACTTCCTGAGGTCTATCCTAAACTATCCTTTCACAACCCTTAACTTGTTCTCTATGGTCCTACTGTCTTGAAGCAGTTAAAAGTTGACAAATATAATAGTGTCATTTTTCACATCTGCTCCTTTCCATTTTATGTATAATTAAAACAAAGACTCATTTGAATCATATAATTCTGCTTGTTTAAGCAGTCATCTTCACTTTCATTGAGGACCAAGATAAAAAGGCACTAAAACAATAATGCTGAAAACGTAAGTTATGCCATCAGTTGCAACACATTCTTTGGAGTACAAGGTGATTTCATTTGGCAGAAATGTATTCATAAATTTGCCAAATCTGAATTTGTAAATGAATATCAGTTTGCCATCAGGAGCTTTGTCCACTGGGTTGTAGAGTCATTTTACTGGAATTTATTTAAAGCCAGCATCACAAAAGCCTTTTGTAATGGAGACAGCGAGCAACAATTTAGCTGCCACAAACTAAGCAACTCAGGACAGAAAACTAATTTCCTAAACTCAAACTGCATTACTTTTTGTTAATGTAATATCTTCAAAAGCTAATATAATTTCGCTGAATGGAGAATGTGATATTTCAGAATTAATGAATATGTGCAGTTATGAACGATTGTTTTTCTGTATAGTAAAGTTACTCTACTGAAAATATATTAACGATTTCAATGCCATTTCTATTCATAATCCTACTGAGCATGGTCCACCCGTAATCTGTAATGCTGGAGTTGCACTCAAGTTTTAGGTTGTAATCTTTCTCAGGCTCCCTGTGGGGAATTAGATTGAAGGTGCTGGGCTAACAGAATGAGAAAAAAAATTTGATACGAGGAAGATCTCTAAAAGTAACTTTCAAGAAAGAAAGACCTTGTGTTTTTTCTAGTGTCTTATCAGCTCAAAGTGTCTCAATTGTCATTATTTACTCTATCAAAATCATTCCGAAGTATAGAAATTTCTCACTAGATCTCCCTTACTTCTATTACATCTCCAACAAAAATAATGCCAACTTTTTAATTTGCTCCTGTTACTTATAACCCGTTCGTTACCATGTTTGTCAATCTCTACTGCATCTTCTTTATTACTACAATTGTCTTCCAATAATGGAGTGCCCAAAGATGGAAGTAATATTCAATTTGTGGCCTAACTAAAGTCTTGTACAAATTTAACATTGCCTCCTTGATATTGTATTTGCTGCCCTTCTATATAAACGCAGAATGCCATTTGTTTTTGTTATGGTCTGATCTGTGCTGCAATGTGGCACAGTGAGTCTTGGAGAGTGGGTGACTCTATAGATAATCCCAGGATTATCCATGGTGTCGACATTGCTAGTCCTGTAGCTCAATGGTTAGAGTACGCGCCTCGCAAGCGAGAGGCCTGGGTTCGATTCTCAGCAGGGCGAAACCTTGGGCAAGTCTCCTTACTCCACATGCCTGATAATAATCCCTCATGAAAAAAAACAGTAATAAATTGGTCACTTCAATCCACAACTGTTTGTGGGACACTGCTGTGCGCAATTGGCTGCCGTGTTTCGCTCACAAATATACAGTCAATTCACTTTACAGTATATTCTGTGAAGTGCTTTGAGACATCTAGAAGACATAAAAAGCGCTCTATCGAATGCAAGGATTATTATTATTTATTATAGCTATGTGAGTTTCCACATTATCGTGATGCACATCCCTCATGAGTTATGTAGGATGTATAGCAGAATAGTCACTAGCAATTGGCATCTAAAGAGATTCAGAGTATTCACTCTCCCAAACTACCACTAACACAAACTGGTCCAAACTTCACATTTCTAACAAAAACGATTCCTACTACAATCCCACCTATTTATAACCTTTTATCCCTGGCATTATGTTAGCGAATATCTACCATGTAATGTTCATCGATCAAATACAGAGGCATTACATATGGCAGTAAATTCTGTGAAATGCTTTGAGATGTCCTCCTGACTTGAAAGGCACAATATAAAATTTGAGGATTATTCTTATTATCTCTGTATTTAAAATATCTCAACTTGGTCTAAGCCACGATTCAGATATGAGTCACTACTTCCATATCATGGGAGGAAAGGGGTGTCAGAGGATATTAATATCATTACCCAATAGATTTGGGAAAATCTAATCTCTCCTGCAACCTGTGAAGGTGGATTCAATTCTTGGCCTAACAAGAGTATCAAACTATCACAGATTATCAACAATGGAACCCGCCAAATCCCTCAATAACCTTCAAAATGGGCGCCACCTTCACAATAGAAATAAATGATTACTCTAAGGCTGTAACAACAACATTATATGCCATCTGGATCCCCAAAGAAATAGTTTACTATTCATAATAAAAACCCTTGTATTTGATATGATGCCTAGAACATTGTAACTTCTCAAAGTACTTCACAATTGCTGTCAAGTGTGGTGACTTTTCAATTAGTGGTCAAATATGACAGCCAATTTATGCACAGTAAGGTTCCACCTACCACCATGAAGTGAATGATCAATTTACCTGGGGTTTGTTGGCCAGGACCCCAGAAGAAACTACCTTTTCTTTTTGAATAGTGTCTTGGGATCTTCAACATCCACCAGAACATGCAAAAAGAACCTTGGATTAGACACTCATCTGAAGGCTGGTACTTTCAAAATGCAATCTGTAATACATGTTAAAGCTCGTCAGCCAAACAATGAAGTTTGATCCTTACCATTATGACCCTTTAACAAATCAAGAATTTTCATAATACTCATATGCGCTTCTTTACAGAAATACATCTGTAGGGAAGTGCTTTGGTTTAGTGATCTGGGAAGGTAGGAAACTGCTTCTGCCTGGCCTACTGGGTTGGCTGCTCATAACTACTCAGTTACTTTTAAGCTGCCATTTCTATGGGTCATCAATTGGTACAATGCAGGTTTGCATCTGTTGTTGTTGTTTCTACGGATCTATATGCATTGGATTGGGGATAGACTGCATGTGCATCTTTCAGTACAAAGTGATCACAGGGGGAACATTTCTATTGCTGTCACTCTGACTCTCCAGCTACACAAATGCTATTGGGACATACAGTAAATGAAGCAAATCCATTAATGTGCCAAAATCCGACAAACAGCTCCATTTCCTCCACTGATTTACTATTCCCTAAAACAATCCATCTGAAAAATAAAAAATGATCAGAAGAGAAGGATTGCAATACAGTAGATACATGACAAGGAAGTTTGTGTGCATCCTGGGAACTAAGCAATTTATATGTTGGTTTGTCTGGTGAGTGTTATAAAATAGTCTGACTTTGAAAGAATGGACTCTGATGGGGCCCTTAATGCCGTGTGCTTGCAATCTACAAACCTCTGCACATTTGGGAATCTTGCAATGGCAAAGAATGCTGTTGTCTGTCCACTTGCCTTTCTGTGCCCTAAGGAATGATACAGAACGTCTCAAAGTCTTTCAGCAAAGCATCAGTCACCAATGGTGAATGGTTGGATCCATAGAACATTAGTCGTTGTCCATTAAGTTAATGGCTAAGAGACTCAAAAGGAGGCATTGCAAAGCAAATCAGGGCCATGAATTTGTATTTCAGTTATGTTAGATTGTTATGGCATGTGTATATAGAGCTGTAATTCAAAGTAATTCAATACTTATTTTGTACCTCACATTCCATGTACAACATAAACGGTCCATGTTCCTTTGCTTCCCCTTCCAATTGCCTTTTCCGAAATTTCAGTGAAAAAATAAGCTAAAATTATTTAGTAGAGACCATTTTCAATTTGAATTACACAGGGAGCTAAAGATCCATGGTACACACTGGAAATAATTTTCCAAACTGCCTCAATTTTAGCACTAAGTTGCTGTCACACAGAAACTGATAAACTTGCCATTAAGTCTCCAATTGGCAATATTCCCACTGGTTTACAGTTTCCGACAGAGGTTTTATAAGGTGGTAAAATGTGAATGCTCCAGGCACAACTTTAGAGGCTTCTCAGATTCTTCCTGGTATGCTGATTAAGTTACATTTATGTATAGTAAATTTCCAACTACACTTACTTTACAATATTGTAAGATTGTAATCTAAATTTACCAGACATTTGGGACTGTTGCGTGAACATTTCAGCCTTTGGAATGATTCCAGGTTACAGGTTGTGGTTTTTGATGGTATGGTCAGTCAACAATGTCCTTTCAACCTTAGAGCAATCAAAAATCAACCATGTCAGAACACTTATAATATATAATAATAATCCTTGCATTCGATACAGCACCTTATCACAGCACTGAAACATGTCAAAGTGCTTCACAGGATTTTATGGGAAGTATTCTGACTACGTATTTGTAGGCGAATGCGGCACCCTATTTGCACACAGCAATGTCTCACAGACAGCAATATGATATGTTCAGATGTTTCCCATAGTATGTTACAAGAATGGGGTCTAATTTGTTTGTTGTGTTATTCATGTGTGACGAATATATAGAAAGGAATCATGTGGCTAGCACAACCTGCAAATATAACAAATAATCCAATCATTTTATACTACCTATATAATGTGTTAACATCAAAGAGTGCTTCACAGGCTATTGTCAAACGTGGCAGTTGTATTTGTAGACAAACATGGTAGTCATTTGCAATCAAGAAGGCCCTAAAAACAGCCATGAAGTGAATAACCAATTTTTCTGGAGGATGGTTAGCTGATAACAACAACAACAACCTGGATTTATATAGCGCAATCCATGTCGGATGGCGTCTCAGAGCGCTTCACAGTAACGGATCCCGGGACCGAGCCAGGGGGAGGGGGAGGAAGGTGACCAAAGGCGCGGTCGAAAAGAAAGTTCTTCACCAGAGACCTGAAATAGGAAGAGAGGGAGTGAGGCGAAGGGAGTGAGGAAGGAGGTTCCAGAGCCTCGGGGCATAGTGGCTGAAGGGTGTAGCGGAGGATTCGGGGGACGAGGAGGAGGCCAGACCCGGAGGAAAAAAGGCAACGGGTACTGTTTTGAGGAGAGAGGAGGTCAGAGAGGTAGGGGGGTGCAGAGGAGTGCAGGAACTTGAATACAAGGGTGAGGACCTTGAAATCGAGGGTGATCAGGGAGTGGAGTTTTGTGAGGGTGAGAATGCGGTCGGCAGAGTTTTGAATGATTTGAATTTTATGGATGGTAGTGGATGGGAGACCGGCGAGGAGGGCGTTAGAATAGTCCAGCCGAGAGGTGACAAAGGCATGGACCAGGGTTTCAGCAGCTTTTGGGGAGAGGTATTGGTGGAGACGGACGACGCACCAGAGGTGGAAGAAAGCGATGCTGGTGAGGGACCGGATATGGGGGAGGAAGGATAATTGGGGGTTGAACTTGATGCGTACGGGTTCGGAGAGTTTTAGGGGGAGGTTGGGTAGATGGAGGAGGTGAGAGCCGTGAGATTTTAGACGTTGACGAGAGCCAAAGAGATGGCTTCCGTCTTGTCAACGTTCAGCTGAAGGAAGTTTGCGCTCATCCAGCCCCTGAGGTCTGACAGGCAGACTGACACAACATCAGGGGACTGGGGGTCGCAAAGAGAGGTGGAAAAATAGAGTTGGGTGTCATCTGCATACATGTGGAAATGTATCCAACGTCTGCGGATGACATCCCCAAGAGGGAACATGTAGGTCAGAAAGAGAAGGGGGCCAAGGATGGATCCTTGGGGTACCCCGCAGGTGACCGGGGGAAAGCGTGAGGAGAAGCCGTTTGTGCAGATGTACTGCTGGCGGTTTGTGAGGTAGGACTCAAACCAGGCGAGTGCGGTCCCACTGAGGTGGATGACGGAGGAAAGGCCATGGAGGAGGATGGCATGATCGACTGTGTCGAACGCGGCGGAGAGGTCCAGGAGGACAAGGAGGCAGAGGGAGCCCTGGTCACAGATAGAGAGGATGTCGTTTGTGACTTTCACAAGCGCAGTCTCTATACTGTGGGCAGGGCAGAAACCAGACTGGAGAGGTTTGTAGAGGGAATGGGGGGAGAGGTGTGTGCGAAGTTAATTGGCAACAGCGCTTTCTAGAACTTTTGAGAGGAAGGGCAGGTTAGAAATAGGTTGGTAATGGCTGGGGCTTCAGGTTTCTAGGAAGGTTTTTTCAGGAGGGGGGTGATGACAGCAGTTTTGAGGGAGGCAGGGACTGATCCAGAGGAGAGGGACTGGTTGATGACGTCAGCCAGTAGTGGGCAGCGGAGGGGAGCTGGGTAACCAGTAAGTTGGTGGGGAGGGGGTCGAGGCAGCAGGTGGTGGGTTTCATGCAGGTTGGTGGGTGAGAGGGAGGAGGTAGAGATAGAGAGGAAGGAATGTAGAATGGGGGTGGTGGTAGGAGCAGATGATGAGGAAGGTGAGAGGGACAGAGAGGACGTGGTGTTGGGTGACAAGGGGCAGGTGGTTGAGGTTGCCTGGTGGATGTTAAGTATTTTAGATGAAAAGAAGTCCATGACCACTTGGCATTTGATATGAAGATTGAGGAGGCCTGAGGGGGAAGCACGGAGGAGGTAGTGGGTGGTGGAAAAAAGGATTTTAGGGTTGTGTTTAGCCTCCAAGATGATGTTGGAGTAGAAGGCCGTTTTTGCGCGTGTCCAAGAATGGCGGTAGCTGTGATACCCTTGTTGGAGGATGTTGCAGGATCTTAACATCCACCTGAACACACAGATAGGAGCTTAGTTTAGTATTTCATCCAAAGAATGGCATCTTCAATAATGCAGTCCTGTACTGGAAAATAACCTGTCTGCCTAGATAATAACTTCATTTCCTGACATGGGGTGCTTTGATCTCACAACCTTTTGACCCAAAGGAAATAATCCTGCCAACTGACCCAAGCTAGCTCTTTAGCTATCATTGTTCATTGATATAGCTTTGTTCAAGTCTTAGCTGTATCTTTAGAGTTTCCAAAAGATTTGTTCTGATATTTCCAAAATGATGTTACAAGAATGGAGTCCAATTTGTATGTTGTGCTAACCATGTGTAAATGGATATATAAAACTGAAAGTCAAGGTGCTCTCAATAATGTATAAAACACCAATAATTCTATAATTACTTTAATTGGTTGTTAGGGACATCTAGTATTGCTTCTACCACATGGTTAGGCCAATTTGAGATTAGACCCCGATAAGTCAATACATTCTTATTCATAGAAACAATAGAGTCATTATCTCTTCTGTATTCCAATTTGCATTATTTTCTGTTAACAGAGTATGAATCACATTCAATAGCATACATTATTTTAGCATAAATTTATCAGCCATAAAATACCTTGTTAAGATGGTAGATTTGAATAATGGCAACTATTGACTGAACATGCTTCTTGCAGTAAGTTCCTCAGTTCAAGTTTCACTGCATTTATTGGAAACCACAGCTTCTTTTTTGGGCAGGACGTCAAGGAACTTGCCACTGCTTGACTGCTTAATGAGTTTAAAGCTCACAAATTGGTAATTTATTCTCCTTTTTTGAACGGCAAAGCACTTTGATATTATTGTTGGAATTCTTGATCAGATATTGTACAGATCTAAAATATATCACTCATACATCAGAAACACCCAATATTATCCAAGTTATGAATATCATCCTTCACTGCGACTGCAAAAAATCACAGGGAAGAATATAACAAGGCATGTGTTTGTTGTTGGGAACTTGGCAGGTACCAGACATAGAACCTGATGTTTTAGATTTTCCGGTTCAGTGGGTGGAAGATGAATCATTCCTGAGAGAGGAAAGATTCATCTGTACCAGTAAAAAGATAAGGTTAAAAATAAATAAAGAATAAAAATGCTTCCTTTCAAGGAATTATGCTTTGTATCAGCAAAACTCATCCAGAGAGGTACATATTTTATAGTGTAAGACAAGTGATTTTATAATGCTCCATCTGGAATCTATGTTATGGAAAGCTCAAAGCAGGTCATTTTAAACACACTGCAGGGACTTACCAAATGTAAAGAGAGCGTAAGTGGCATGTGTGAAAATATGACAAAATGGTTTACATTAGAAGAAAAACTTCTTTCCTGTTTATGAATAGCCAAATCAACCTAATCCTTGGCTCTGTAAATTATACAGATGCAAATGAAAACTGTAGTCCAAGTATATTAATTTACGTCTTTGTTTGCTAAAACAGTGCTAACGATCTTTGAAACTGGTAAAGGATTGAATTAATTCCAAACAAACATACAACTAGGGGCTTTTTTGGTACAATAGTGACAAGTATTTTAAGAGACAAATAAGCATGCATTTCTTTGTTTAAAACAAGTTTTGATTAATTTACAATCCTCAGAAAATACTCAAGGAATGTAAGAAAGAATGACTTTGCATTGTACATCCTACAAAATGATGCATACATTTTGAGGAATATTCATGTAGAGAAAGAATTATGGGCGATATCCACATGCATGTTTTGTATGAATAGATGATGTTTTTCACGTAAGCAATCTGTTCAAAATTGCCTGTCTTTATTCCCACTTCAAAACCTATCATTGATTCATGTACTAAAACTATTCAATAGCAAACAAGAAAGATTGATCATGAAATTGTCCACTCTAATTTTTAAGGCGTATTATTTCTCTCCAGTTACGAACACATATCAATTGTGCTGGCCTCAACACGTTGCAAACATATCTGATGGGAGAGTTCCAAATTGTCAGGAAATTCTAACAGTAACCTTCCAGTAATGTAATATTATAGTCCTTTTTGCATCTCTCTAAAAACATTTATTTTTCCTGTGCTTAGTACAGCCAAAGGTGTTGCAGACCATTAGATTTCATCTTCTCTCTGCCAGAATTCTACAAAATCTGTCCTCTAGATTTTTATACATCACTGCTGAACCAAAATTACTGTACAATAAGCTCTAGGAAACATAGTGTCCATTGGTATATCCTAGCTCAGCTTTGTGCTTCGAACAAACAACAGACTATATAAAACATCAAATGTTTATTCATATAATGATACTCACTAACTATATTCTGTTATTATACTAACATACAACTAAATATAAAGTGTCACCTGCATTATTTGCTTCCGGATTATCCATATCATCTTATCTTACTCTGCATCCTGACACAGGTCCACTGACTTCTTACTCAATTATCAGCTGCCACATGTGTCTTGTAGGTATTTATTTAAGAATTGTCAGAGCTGAACTCCTTATGACAGCTCTGAACATCAGCCCTTTTAAGTAGCATAAATGGAGCATCAGAATTAACAGTGACATGACCATTTAGCTCAATCATTTTAATTCTGATAAACTATTCAAACATTTAATAGTTACTAAATTGTTTTATAGATAGTATTAATAAGGTACAAATTCTGGTATTCTTTAAAATGTTCCTGAAAATTAGAGCCAGTGCCAAATAACACTGATATCAAAACACTCTCCCCGATCCCGACCCACAGCTCAGGTCTAAATCCCTAATTGTCCAGCACTTTGGGATGTCCTCCCGACGTGAAATGTGCTATACAATTTTGTATTGTATTGTTTAATGTCAGCTAGCTTTGCACTGAACCTATTGTAATACTGCTCATATCCACTGTTGACAGAATCCCTCCCGACCTCCCTTGAAATGTCGACTGATTTTAAATCCTTAAAAGGATTTTAAATCCGCCTCAAAGTGCCACACAGGACTCACTGTAAAGTGGAGTGGCTGTTTGTATTTTGTGTATTAACACAAGAGCCCATTTGCACACAACAAGTTTCCACAAACAGTTATGAAGTAAATTCCAATTTTATCTGGGGTATTCTTGGCCAAGGCACTGGGAGAAGGTCTCTTCTCTTTCCAAATAGTGCCATGGGATCTTTAACATCCACCTAACCAGGCAGACTGGCCCTCGAAGAATGGTACCTCTGGCAATGCAGTGCTCCACCAGCACTCCATTGGAGTTTCAGTCTTAAAAAAACAATGCAAGTACAAGTCCTGACCTGGGACGTGCAATACTGTGACTGGCCTTCGGGATGACATGATTCAATCTGACTCACCCCTATCTTGGATTTTACCGTTTTGAGGCAGAGTTTTTATTTTTATTAGACAAACAAGTTTTTTTTATCTTGAAATAATATTTTTCTGGGCTGCGTGGAGTGAGTTTTGCCACTCACCTAAACATCCCCCAAAAAGTATTAAAATAAAGACTCTCTAAAGAGGAAGAAAAAAAAATTCTCATCTGTTCCATGATAACTAAAATATACGAGTTAATAATAATAAATAATTCTTGCATTTGCTTTAGCGCCTTATAACATCTTCGAGACATCTCAAAGTGCTTCACAGAATATACTATAAAGTGAATTGGCTTCATATTTTGTGGGCGAAACGCTGCAGCTATTTTCGCACAGCAGTGTCCCACAAACAGCCGTGGATTGAGTGACTAATTTATTATTTTTAAGGAATTATTACCCCCGGAAAACTGACACACCAATTGACTAACGACTGCGTTCCTACGTACTGCTAGGTAAACAGAGGCGTGTGGAGTAAGGAAACTTGCCCAACGTTTCGCCCTGCTGGGAATCGAATCCAGGTTTCCTGCTTGAGAGGCGAATGCTCTAACCACTGAGCTACATACAGGACTCCACGAGTTGGTCGGTGGGAGGGGGGAAGGTGTGGGTGGAAGTAAACAGGGAGGTGGGAAAGGGGCAATACAATGCCACCAGTGCCTACTTGAGGTATGAGGGAAATTCAGTGTGAAGCTGATGATAGATAAATACTAACAGTCAGTGAAGGTTGGTGCTACTTTAAAGAATATGTTAATGGGATAACATTTATTCTCTACCTTATGTGTAATATCATCAAAGCCTTTCTGTTAATTGTGAAAATTAATTTCAATAGGTGTTTGTCTGGGAAATGAAAGTTAATATGTTTTGCCCTGATTCCCAAACCACTTACATTTTAACTAGCAGGCTACCTACCCTCATGGAATCAGTCATGTGCATGAATCAATCTTGTACATTTGCACACCATTGGGGTATAAACTGGATTTGCACCAGAACAATATTTCCACCAGGTGCCAGTAAAACGCTTTGCTATTTTTGTGTGTTGTGAAGAAGGCTTCCGAAGTGTGGATACATTAAAAGAGGCAGATTCTGTAGATGGACATCTGGAAAGATGAACAAAGAAAAATATAATTGTTGCTGCATCTCACACTGCCTGACCTATCAGCTTATTAAACAGAGTGCTGTAAAACTGGATAGGTGCCTGTACAGTTATTTTATTGTGATGTAGCACACTTCCCTTTGGAGAAAATGCTTTATTTTCAGTCCTACTAAAAGTATCCAGGGACATTAGTATTTTCTGTGTAAATATCATTAAATTCTCCTTTTGTTTAAAACTTAATTTCATAAATGTTCCACCGATTTGGGGTGCAAGGTCATGTTATTCAATATGTTAAGTAGAAGGTGTACAGGATGCACATAGTTTAATAATACATGATAACCATTGCAAGCACATGGTAATGGTAGGGTACAAATCCTTAAATATCTGTCTCCCTAGGTAGAGATAAAGTGAGACTTTACTACTATAAATAATGCAGTTATAAAGCTCTTTGCTGTTTAGCACATTACCTTTTAAACTAATCGGTGGAAGGCTATACAGACATTTGAGTAATGTAAGTTTTTCACCCACGCAAATTAACATATATGGGATGTACATGTTAAAAGCAATTAGGCATCCAATTTATCATATTTGGTGGTTCATGACCGTAATGAACGTTTACTCTCACACGGTTAAATCCCCATTAGAATTTCTGTGCTTTGATTTATTGGAAGTAACCTGCTGGGTAGAACATGGCTGTGGAGCTGATTAATGTCAGTTTCTGTCATCAGCTTCCACTTAGATTCTTGGCCAGCTCTGACGTTGCCTCCCTCAAGAAGTCTGAAATATTCATGAAAACATCCAGCAGCTTCCCTATGAGAGATTTTCAGAATGTGGCTATGGCAAAATCTGGAAGATGAATGGAAGTGAAATCTCACATTATTTTGCACAGTGCTCGTTTCTGTTACTGCCCTCTCTGGAGGAACACAGAAACACTGGGACCACACCAAGAAGAGAAACAAATTAATAGGATGTTAGCTGGTTTTATTACAAATGTCTCCTGTTTCCTGTGCTGTGTTTTCTGTGCTTGCATGCAGCTTGTCAGAATGGAAACGAATGCCTTAAGAGTTCCGTGCAGGGGTCTTAAAAAATTATAAGAAATTGGGGAAAACTCAATAAACAATATCTAGCAGCCCACCCTTCATTACCACACACGTACTCAGGCTTTCTCTGGTTTAACTTTATGAGATTCATTCTATACTTAATATAATGGAGCAAGATAAAGACGTTATTCACAGTCCATTGATTTCATGAGGAGTAGGCAAGGCAGCACTTTTGTTAGACGTCTCTGGTTTATTTTGTAGAAGCAGATCTTTCACTGAAATTATACCACTGCCATCGCAAATTGCAACATTTTCCTTGGTACTGAATCACAGCACTCATTGAAATATTTCAGACAATCTTTGTATTCAGTGAGGCCATTAACTGAAACAGTTACTTGCATTGGTTTGAAAAGTGATCCACTCTATAGCGAGGTCTCATGACTTCCACAGTTAACCCAATGTTTACCCCGGGTTTTAAAATTTAGGTTAAATCTATACAGTAAAACTGGAAGATAAATGTCAGCTTCAAGCCTCCTCCTGTTTATTTGCTGTGTCAACAATCATGCCATTCAGAACAACAACAACATACATTTGTATAGAGCCTTTCACGTCGGGAGGATGTCCCAAGGCACTGGGAAATCCCTTGCCCCCAAAATGTTCCCGCCCTCAGCCAACTTGCATCTAATTCTAAGGTATTCAGCTATGGTCTGTCTAAGTTAAGAAAAAAAATTACTTTCAAAATTTCTTTCCTCTCTTCCTCTCCTGAAGGACTTTTTTCCTTTTAAGAATATCATACCCTTGTCTGTAGAGCCTTGCTGTTCGGAATTGGCTGCCAGGTTAGTCAACAAATACAGTCACTTCCTTTTGCAATGAGTGTCAGTCAGAAGACTGAAGACCATAGATGATGTGGAGTCCTGTAGCTCAGTGGTTAGAGCACTCGCTTTGCAAGTGAGAGACCTGAGTTCAATTCCAGGCAGGGCGAAACCTTGGGCAAGTTTCCTTACTCCACACGCCTAATAATAATCCCTCCAAAACCAAAAACAATAATTAAATTGGTCATTTTCAATCTACGACTGTTTGTGGGACATTGCTGTGCGCAATTGGCTGCCGCGTTCGCCCACAAATATACAGTCAATTCACTTTACAGTGTGTTCTGTGAAGCGCTTTGGGACGTCCTCCTGACGTGAAAAGCGCTATATCAAATGCAAGGATTATTATTATTATTATGATAAGACCGTTCGCCTAATCCTGTCTTCCCCTCAGTCCACATTCTGCAAAGTACTTTAAGACATCCTCCTAAGAATTATTATGATTATTATTATTATTATTTTTATTATTATTCCTGCAGAGGTCACAAGACACTAATCAAGAACAAAATCCCTGGTTGATTCTCGTGTTGTAAGATTGCGCCCCCGAATTTGGTAAATTTACCAACAATAAGAAAATATCCTCTTTGCAGTGAAATTCTGTCTTGACTTTATTCTTCAGAAATAACAGCTTCTATGTACTGAACTGAATTTGTGACAAAACTGTAATAAATACTAATTGCTCCGATATCTTAACTATCACGCATAGAATTAGCTGGAATAACAGGAAGATACAGTGTTTAGCCTGTTCAGTTTGATTCATTGAAGCCACATTTCAATAGCCTTCTCCTAAGAATAATTTTCATGCGTGAAAGCTCGAATACAGAACCATATGCAGGTCTACCTTTGAGTTGACTGCACTTGTTAACTAGGGGTAAAGTGTAATAGGTTACAGCATAATATTTTGTGGAAACTGTCTGGTGACCTCTACCTCTTATAGGGTTATGTTGAAGTCATTTCACTTCCAGCAGTAGAGTTAGCGTGGAGCAGGAAGCCTGAATTATTTTCCGTGCTCCACATTGCATTGATCAGGAGCTGAATTTTGCAGCAATCAACTACAACAGCAGCAATTTTACATTTGTGTAGTGCCTTTCACATCAGGAGGACGTCTCAAGGCATTTCACAGAGCCAACTGGGAGCCTGAGCTGGGGGTGGGGGGAGTTGAGGACAGAGTGGGCAGGGGAAAAGGTGACTAAAAGTATAGTTGAATAGAAAGGTCTTAAAATGGCTTTAAGAGTGGGGAGGAAGGGGTGAGATGGAGTGACACCAGGTGGAGTTCTAGGGAGCGGGGGCAGAATGGCTGAAAGCTCACCAACTGATGGTGGGACAGACGATACAGAGCAGGCCAGTGTTTGCTCAGCAGATGGATCACTGGACTAGTAGAGTTGCAGGTCACAGAGATATAGTTGGGCAAGCTTATGGGGGGATTACCCATCAAAAAAATTCAATAATATGCATACTCTTTTGAAATTATACATCATCTGAGAGCTGTCAACAGATCTAAATCCATTTTCCGTATTCCAAATTGCATTAATTGGGAACTGAATTTTGTCATAACCAACAACAACAGAATTTATACACCTATAGAGTATCTTTCATCATAATCTTTACAACTGTCTGTTGTGAGTCTGACTGAACCTGAGATCACCCTTCACAGCAGCATTGGGAGCAGGGTTCCAATGTGAATTTGTTGCCTTAATCATGATCCATACTGCACGTTTGCCACAAATTCATTGCCAGGACTATTATCAAAACTCTTTAAATGGCCAGGAATCTGTCAGCGTGCCTCATTTGGTAACACTCTCGCCAGATAATTGCGCATTCCTTCAATATCCCGGCAACAATCTCGCCTCTGAGTCAGAAGATTGTGGGTTCAGGCCTCACACTGGGACTTTTAATCCATTTAGTCTAGGCTGAAACTCCAATACAGTACTTGGGGGGGTGTTGCAGTGTTGGAGGTGTCATCCTTTAGATGAAGCATTAAACCAAGGCCAATATACCAGCTCAGGTGGATATTAAAGATCCCATGCGGTAGTTGACCAGGGAGAGTAGTTTTTTCCTGGTGTGCTGGCCAATAATTCACCAAATAAAATTGGTCATTCACAATATTACTATTTGTGGGGCATCTTTGTGTGTAAGTTTTCTGCCACATTCGCTTGCATAATGCACAGTCACTCACAGGTATACTTAATTTGAATTATTTAGTAGTTCATCTTCATGATTAAAGTATGAAAACATTTCATACAGTTTCTGAGGCAAAACTATAAACTAATAATGATTTTTTGGGTTCTGCTGAAGCTCAGTGGCTTGAATGTATCTGTGTCATGGTGCTGAGCTCTATGAATATCCTCAGTGCAAACCTTATTTGTGTTGAGTTACTTTGTCTCAGACAAGAAACTAGTGTGGTTGTTGCAGGTATCATTTCCAGCGCTAGGCAAATGTTGAGAACAATTGTTAGTTTAGCACAGATGGTAGAAGTTGTATGTAGGTCAGAAGGTTGTGGGTTCAAGCCCCACTTTAGCGCATGAGTTAATCTGATACTTCAAAACAGTATTGGATTGCATTGTTGGAAGGGTTGTCTTTTGGAGAAAATGTTAAACTAAAGTTCTGCCTGCTTTTTCAGCTAGATGTTGATGATCCCCATGGTACTAAAGAGAATTTAGAACCATAGAAATTAACAGCATAGAATTAAATCATTCAGCCCATTGTAACTGTACCGGCTCTCTGAAAGAGCATTCTATTTAATCTATTTCTTCTGCCATTTTCAAGCCCTTTTATATTTCTCCTTTTCAGATATTTTGCTAATCCCCTTTTAAAAGTTAATATAGATTATTTTGCAACCATTGTTCCAGTTAAGGCATTCCATTTACAAACAACTCGCTGTGTAAAAATAAATTCTTCCAATCTTTCCCTTGGCTCTTTTGGTATTTATTATATATTTATACTCTCTAGTTATCGATTCACTAACCAGTGGAAATAATTTCTACCTGGTTACTTTATCAAAACCCCTCATGCAAACCTTTTCTCTGCCTTTGCCTTGAAAGCAAGTCATTACACTTCATTAGTAATTATGAGGTACATGGAGATGTTTTGACTTGAAATATAGGTGCTATAAAAATGCATGTTCTTTCTCTGCTGACCCTTGTTCAGTGAGCATGAATAATCATAGTCTAGGCTCTTATATGAAAACAACAGCAGGGGGAACGACTGGAGCTCTGCCAGTATACCTCTGGAACTATCATGAGGTGCAGTCAAAGAGAGGAAGGGAGAACATTTCAACTTATAGTCATTTTATAACTGTGTCAAATTGCTTCTCTAACATTACAGAATACTGAAGAGAAATCTAATTCTATTTAGTAAGAAAAACCTATGAAACCGTGAATAAATGATGCTTTATACTATGTACATGACTGTGTTCCTGGTAATCAATGGCAGATTATCGCTCAATAACCTTGAAGTAAATATATATCCCAGCCATTAATCCTTCAGTGAGGATGTCATCACATATCAGGTGTGTCTGGGAGGAGATTTTCCTCATGCCACTAAACGTGGAGATTTTGACAATGTGTGATTGTAACGGGATTTTATAAGCGCACATCATCAAAGTTACTACACTTGGTGGAATATCTCACCCAGAGTGTTCTGGCTGTCAGTTTCGGCTGAGACAGCATATAGTGACGAAGAGCAGAGCAAAAACAAAACAAAAGTGCCTCTCAAACTATACCACACAGATTGTAGGCTGTCTCATGGCTGCTAGTCGAACTTTGCTGGCACAAATGGCTACCATGTTCACTACAACAACAGTCAACAACAACTTGTCTTTATATAGTGCCCTGTGGTGCCTTGGAATGCTTAACAGTGGCAGAGTTTGATCCTGAGCTGGGGAGAGATGGGAAGTATCCGTAAGCATGGTTGAAGAAGAAGGTCTTGAGGTGTGATCTGAAGCTGGGTAAGGAGGAGACAAAGCAGTGGGTTTGAGGCAAAGAGTTCCAGAGTCTTGGGCCATAGTGGCTGAATGCATGGCCACCATTGGTGGAGCAGAGGGGACAAGGGATGTGCAGGAGGAGGGAACCAGCTGAGCAAAAAGGGACCATAGAGGAAATGGGTGTAAGCAGTCACTACACTTGAAAGCAATTACTTGAAGCACATTGTGACATTTCAATCCATTTCTGTAATAAAGTGCAATAAAAATGCATGACTTTCTATAAGAATAAAGCAGTGTATATGAGAGTGATTTCCAGCTCATGATCTTATCTCTGGATTCAGGTGATGGTTAGAAGCTACTGTGGTTCACCAATGTAAGATGTGATCACAATAGGCTTCAGAGTGAAAAGCTGCTCTGAATATTTCCATACAATGTCAGTGATAATAATAATAATAATCCTTATATTTTATATCGCCCTTTTCACCTTGGGAGCACATCGCAAATAATTAACAGGATATACTGCAAAGTGAAGTAACTGAGCAAATCGTGAGTGAACAGGGCAGTGGGCAATTTGTACATCAATGTCCCACAAACAGCCATGAAGTGAATAACCAATTTGATTCAGGTGATTGCTGTCCAGGACCTCAGGAGAAATTCCCTTTTCTTTTTGAATAGTGTCATAGGATCTTTAATATCCATGAGCAGTGCCCTGGAATAGTGCAGACCCGCCTGGCTTGGGAACCAGACTACCGAGACCGCCACAAAGGGCTGGCTCGATTCTGACATTCCAGTGCCAGGCATGTCACCTTGGAGTCAGTTCAGCTCCAAGTAGACCCCGCTTACCACCCTCACTTCAAGGAGGATAGTCACTAGTTGGTCGTTCATCAACGATGTGTTGGATGGCATTGAGGAGTATGGGCCTAGTGTATCTGTTCCTGGCCTCATATATGCATTGTATCTCCATAAACCTTATTGCTATGAGTCCATTAAATCTAGGTAGAAGGCCTCCTATCATTGCTCATATTTCAAAATATACAATTAATAATAATACAAGATGCAGTTGTACATCAAAGGTAAACATCATTATTATACAGTAGTAAATGAACATCTTGAAGTGCTTAACAAATAAGACAGGGAGCAGGGAGAAGGAAAGAAGTACAGATAGTGACCAAAATTAAAGACTAAAGTTATGTCATAAAGAAGGGTTTTAAAAGCAGGGGAAGACAAGTCAGATGAAATACTTGGAAGTGAGTCACAGAGTCACAGAGGATGTAATCTCTGAAGGCTCTGCAACCAATGACGGATTGGACAGAGCTAGGAATGAACAATAAATCAGTAACAACAACAACAAAAATTACATTTGTACAGCACCTTTCACATTGGAAGGACGTCTCAAGGAATCAAAGAAGTCAAGGACACCATCATGAGAGGGTCCATAACTAAGGAGGGCTGAGACTGTGAAAGGATTTAAAGTTGAGTGTCCAGACAGTTTTGTAATCACTTTGGCACCTCCTCACAAAGTGGAAAGGAGCTATATAAATATAAATCTGTACTGTATTGTATTGAACCAGGATGTTAAAGTCAATCTACTGGTATTAGTCACAATAATAAACAAATAGTTTTAACCAAAGATATTGGTTAAGTACATCCAAGAATGCCTTCAAGGAATGGAATTAAATCTTTTATACTGGAACTTAATCATCATTAAAATCAAATTAATGTTCAATTAAATGCCTTTACTTTGATTTCAACCTCTTTTTAATCTGTAATTACCTGTGAGAGATAGTGTTCAGTTGCTGTATAGCCTGAATATTAATTATGTGCCTGTACATGTATCTCTCACTATATAATGCATGGCCTTCAGCACAATACATTGCCCAGTGTTTATTGGTATTCCCTGTTATACAGGATCTTTATCATTCATACTAAGGATAGGTTGGCACATTGCTATCTTAGCATTTTAGAGGAAGTCTGCAAAACATGGGACAATTTGAAAAAAATCACCTAGGTAATTATTGTTAAATATGAATCTTACTGCATTCTTATTTGGCAAAATTTATACAACTGACATGTGTATAAAAAAATCTCTACTGAAGAAAAATTAAAATTGAACAAAATCGTTAATTTATGTTAGTAACCAGTACGCACAACTTGATTTTAAATTAACTAGGCTTATATACATTCTTTTTACGAAAATACAAGTGAGGTATGCTTTTATACCCAAAGAACATAGCAATTTCTGAAAATTATGAACTCGCCTTGAATCCACCAGTAAATATGTCTTTTGGCATTGCAATACATCTGAATTCTCAAGTGCTCTGGATTTCATAAGCAGCCATGGTGCCCTTGCAGCATTGTGGTACTTAGAACCTGCAGCTTGTTTCCGTTGAGATTGTGTAATGTAACACTTTTCAGCACTAACTGGGAAGCGGGTCTGTTTTTCCTCAAATTGCAGCCTTTCATCTGTCTATGTTTTATTCAAAAACCCCATTCTTTTTCCCTCTGGTGACACAAATCAAAAACAGTCAAGTGGCTGTCAACTCATGCCCAATATACTGATGAACTACAGTACAGTGTGTGACATTTAAGGAAAAATTAGAAGTGCAACATTTACAGGATCCTGCAACCAGCCAAGTATGGCTGAATTTTTTTTAACTCTTTCTTGGCTTTGAATCATAGAATTTTACAGCATGGATGGAGGCTATTCTACCATCATGCCTGAATCTGAAATAACTACCCATTAGCTAACATTAAGCTCACTAAGCTCTCACGCTGCTGTTAAATATTTTTATTTTTTTAAATATTTATCCAATTTTTTTTAGACAGCTAATTATGTATTCTGTTTCAACCTCCATTTTTGGTTGAACATTCTAATCCTGTCAGCCTTGCTCAGTTGGTAGTATTTTCGCTGCTGAGTTGAAAGCTTGCTGGTTCAAGCGTCAGTTGGACTTTGAGTTCATCTTCTATGCTTATTTCTATTTATTTATTTATGCTGAGACTCCAGGGGAAATCTACATTGTCAGAGGTGTCTTCCTTTGGATGAGACATTAAACCAAGGTCCCATCTGCCTGTTTAGGTGAATATTACAGATCCCAAGGCATTATATGAAAAGAGAAGGAAGATTCCTCCAGTGTCCTGCCAAACCATCTCCAATGAATTGGTCACTGAGGTGCATTGATTTCTGCATTTGACAACAAATGCACAGTTACTTTACAGAGAACTCTGTGAAGTGCTTTGTGAAGTTTTGATGTCATATTTGGAGTCATATCAAATCTAAAGATTATAACAATACCTCTGTATGTAAAACTAATCTCCTAACTTCTCCCTTCGTTTTTTAGTAAAGATATTAAATTTATTCCCTCTAGTTACTTACTCGTCAATTAATGGAGTCCTGTAGCTCAGTGGTTAGAGCACTCGCCTTACAAGCGAGACACCTGGGTTCAATTCCAGGCAGGACGAAACCTTGGGCAAGTTTCCTTACTCCACACGCCAAATAATAATCCCTCCAAAACAAAACAATAATAAATTGGTCATTTTTATTCCACGACTGTTTGTGGGACGCAGCTGTGCGCAATTGGCTGCCACGTTTCACCCACAAACATACGGTCAATTCACTTTACCGCATAATCTGTGAAGTTCTTTGAGACATCTAGAAGACGTGAAAAGCGCTATATCAAATCATAGAATCATAGAACCGTACAGCACAAAAAGAGGCCATTCGGCCCATCGAGTCTGTGCCAGCTCTTTGAATAGAGCAATTGATGTCAATCCCACTTCCCAGCCCTTTCCCCATAACCCTGCAAACCCATCCTCCTCAAATACCTATCCAACGCGTTTTTAAAAGTAGTTATCGAATCGGCCTCAACCACCCTTTCAGGCAATGCGTTCCAGATTCGAACAACTCGCTGCGTGAAAAAAATTCTTCTCACCTCCCCTCTGCTTCTTTTAGAGACTATTTTGAATCTGTGACCTTGAGTCACCGACACACCCACCAGGATTATTATTATATTATCCCCATGCAAGGATTATTATTATTATTAATGTTATTATTATAGTGGAAATAGTTTTCTCCTGTTTACCGTATCAAAACCCCTCAATCTAGTCAAAACAGCACCAGTTTATGATAATATTAATAATAATAATCCTTGCATTTGACGTAGAGCTTTTCACATCTTCTAGACATCTCAAAGCGCTTCACAGAGTAGACTGTAAAGTAAATTGACTGTATATTTGTGGGCAAAATGCAGCAGCCAATTGCGCACAGCAGTGTCCCACAAACAGTCGTGGATTGAAATGACCAATTTATTATTTTTTTTTGGAGGGATTATTAACAGGGGTGTGGAGTAAGGAAACTTGCCCAAGGTTTCACCCTGCCGGAAATCGAACCTAGGTCTCTCGCTTGCAAAGCAAGTGCTCTAACCACTGAGCTACAGGACTCCAACCTTTCCTCATAACTAAAACCTCGCTTTCTTTGCAACAATCTTCATACTAATTTTCTGTAAGAGTTCAAATTGCATTTGATAAACTCCCAATAAATATTAAAGGAATGTGGAAAATAATGTTCATCACTGGAATTCTATGTGAACCTAATTATTTATGTGCAGTGCTCTCCTCACTATTGAGCAAGAGCAATTAATCATGGTAAAACTAGCTCAGGCAACTCAGTCAACTGCTGGAAGCAACTGGTTTAATAATAATAACATTTTATGTAACACCTTTGATGTCGAGAGGACATCTCAAAGCACTCCACAGGATAAACTGTAAAGAGTAATGACTATGTGGGTTTCACTTCAAGCAGTGTAAACTCAATACCATGGAGGCTGGTGTGGGACATAGAAATGTAACATTGGTGTAATAAAAGGTGTATTTGTGAGGTTAGCATCAACAACTACTATTTGCATTTACTGTATATAGTGCCTTCTTATAGAGTAACATCCAGGATAGCTTTACAGAGATTATGTGTGGAAGGAGGGAGGTGACCATAGACAAAGTTGAAGAGGTAAGCTTTTAGATGACTTTTGAATGTAAATACAGGGTGAGATGTGGTCATGTCACATATCTCTATTATATTTAAAAGGATCTGAACTCTGCCTCTGGTGGATGTTCCAGTTGTTCTGGAAAGGGTTGATTCTGACAATGACCAGAAAACTGAGGAAAAATGTTCCCAATCTTGAAAAGCACAGAATGTACCCCGAAAATTACTACTGAAAAATATTACCAGATACATTTTTTTATTCATCATCTACTTTAGCCTTGTAACAATCCCAGAACTGAAAGCCGTCTGTTTTCAATATTTATTATTTTTATGCTTGAATATTTCACTAGTTTTATTTCACGGTTATTCTAACTAGCATTAAATCTTTCTCCGTTCAGATGGAGATCTGAGACTTAGAGTGTTTTTTCAGTAAGATGCAGTTAATGTCTTAAATCATTCCATTGAAATGAGTAGATTTCCAGATCAGAACAGTTACTATTTTTATTATTAGAGATCCAATCCTTGTTCCTTTCAACCTTCCTCTTGTGCTATTTTATCATGAATTTAATTTTCCTCCGGCCGAGCCTGACAGATTAAAATAATTGGACCACGATGAGCATTTGGATTTATTGCACAGACTTAATCATTTTACATGAATTGGTCTTAAAGGAAAAGATATCCATCATATTGCTCGTTTTCAAATCTTGCAAGAAAGACAAACTATTAAGTAATAAAATCTGGCCCTAATGTTCATTCACAAAGAGGACCAGAATTCTTCAATTACACTGGACACTTGTTCCTTTGATGATTTACTTACTTTTACTTTCCTGTACCTTATGTTGTGCTCATAAATGTTATTAGTTTCTAAGTACTAGATTTAGTTCTGTATTTTTGACTGTAAGCCTTCATCTATACACAACTATTGCAGTACATCCTATGCAGTGTTTTTATTTCATATGCAGGCAGTATTTTGTTTCTTTAATCTTGTTCCAAGAAATATTGTCCTAAACAGATCATTTGAAAGAGAAAGAAAACTTGCATTCTATTGTGTCAAAACATTTCAAGCACTTCACAGTACTTACTGAACGCAAACACAGCACCAGCATTGTCCAGCAAACAGCTACAAGTTCAACGGCCAATTTATCCTTTGGATTCTTATCTAGGACACCAGGAGAAACTGATTTTTTTCAAATAATGTCACGTGATCTTTAACGTTCATCTGAACAGGCAGCCAAGACCTCAAGAAATGGCAGCATTGCCCCAATAGTGCATTAGTGGGTGTCAGCCTGGCTCATTTGGTGGCACTCTCACCTCTGAGTCAGAACATTCAAGCCCCACATCGGAACTTTGAACTCATATAGTCCAGGCTGAACACACCAGTGCAGTGCTAAGAGGTGCCATCTCTCTGATGAGACATTAAACTGATGTCCCTACACTTAACAGTATATCTCGTGAAGTTCTTGGACACATTCTCCTGATGTGAAAAACACTATACCAATTGCAATGATTCTTCTTCTTGTTATTAAAGTATCAACCTGGACTGCAAGTTCAAATAACAACACTGGGCATGAATCTACAACTTTCTCACCCAGAGAAAAGTCTTACCAAATGAGCCAAACTGACTTTCAGTTTGATTCTTATTTAAATAAAAAGAGTGGGATCCTAAATGCTGGGAGTGTAATATTTGTGGTCTCTCATTGCAAGATCCACATTTGGTTGGAACTGTGCCATGTAAAGAAAAGGAAGTCATACCAGGCACGTATCTTAAACACAAGCTTGATTGTAATCTTTCTGGGTAAAGTTCAGAATTTATAAATTAACGCTGTGTCGTGTCCCAGAGAGGAACTGTAATCACTTGACATTTTTCAGAGATTTCCGAATAAAACAGGATGGTCACAAATGAATTAATTTCACCTACATGCCCTGTGCACTGAGCATGAACCTCTTTACTTTAATTAGGTTAGATTCTCAGAAATATCAGATTACAAAAGGCTACAAGAAGCAACTGATACGTTTGTGAGAAACAAGAGCGTTTCAAAATGTCTGAGAGGAAGTTCAGGCTAACATCTGGATTAAAGTGTTGATGGGGCCATTAACAAACATGAAATGCTCTACTCCACACGTAATGATCATCCCACTGAGGATTGCTGTGTAACCACATCCAACAGAATAGGCCTACAAAATCCTTAAAATTCAAATGGTTATCTTTAGGGATGATAAACTATTTTATGTAGCATTCTGGTAAAGTCTAATTGATGGCCAAAATACAATAATCCTTGTATTCAACATAATCTCAAAGCATGGTCTCAAAGCGCTTCATAGTATTTCACTGTGAAATGTCATGACAGTATTTGTTGGTGAACATGGCAGCCATTTTGCCACTAGGATCCTTAACAGGCAGATGGACTCTTGGTCTAATATCTAATCCGAAAGACGACACCCGCAGCACTGTATTGGAGTGTCAGCCTTGACTGAGTTCAAAGTTTTGACATAGGGCTTGAACCCATAATCTTCCAACTCACAGTGCTATCGTAGAACCAAAGAATCATAGAAATGTACAGAACAGAAAAAGGCCATTCAGCCCATCATGTCTGCTGGCTCTTCTAAGAGCAATCTTTTCAATCCCATTTACCTACACTTTCCCCATACTAACTGAACCAGACTGACATCTAATGCAGCCTGATGGATAAATATGCAACTTCTAACTGAGGTTATTTTTTGTTATATTTTTGATTCTGAGCTTAGTCTCTATTTCTATCTCTGGGCAAATTCATTTATATTCCATAATTTTGCAGATGTTTCACAGTGTGTTCCATTGGAGCTCTTTGAGATGTCCTCCTGAAGTGAAAGGTGCTATATCAAATGCAAGGGTCATTACTATTTTAAGACTCAAAATGAAAAGAAGGGAAACAGAGGTTTTCACATAACTGTTCTTCACACATTAATGTATAGTGCACAGAAAGAACATCACAGTGAGTTCAAAAACATGTTGTTCACTAATGCATTATATCCACAGAATAAAACGTTTGAAAGTGTTAGCAGCTGTGAGGTATAATCCAGTGGAATTTCTTAACTAAGAGATCCAAGTGGGATTACTTATAGTTACAGGAAGTACCCCAGATTGTCTCGAGGGGACCCTGCTCTGAGAATAGATCAAGTTGGTACATTCCTGCAAGTCGGCATCAGGGAACTTCTGGATTTATTAATTGAGAAATTATATTAAGAAATACCGCAAAATTGACCTCAACTTGTGGCAGACCCCAGTGTATACATTTAATATGATGTCTCATTCTTCTCTTCAGCACATTGCCTCCAGGGTAAGTTCTAATCATTTTCTACCACATGGAATATTGTCTCTTCACCCGACCTGATGATTTGACATATCTTTTCCCGAATCTTTCCATAAGCTTTATCCAATACAAATTCCTACATCTGATTCAAATTTTCCAGATCTTAACTTATAGCAGACCTTATCCATCTGCTACAATGACCGAAAGGTGCTAGGCCCTGGGAGGAATGCTCACCAACCATCTATGTAAACCCACGAGGCCCCGCACCACTCAATCTAGTTCAGACTTGGGAGCAATATCCTGAGCATCGTTCCCCTCCCCTGGTTTCACAAGACACTTTGGCATCTGATCTGAACTCACCTTGTGTACATGAACAAAGGACACTGTACTCACCTAGACTGAGTCTACCTCAGTATAGCAGTATTAGTTTGATTTGTTTGGTAACTTTCAAGCCTCTTGCATTCATTCTGCAGCTACCTTTATAACATAAATAGTGGGATATGATAACTGTAACTGAAAATAATCATCACATTTACTCAAATTGAGAGACGATAATTATGCCTTCTCACCCAAACTTTGTACAATGGTTGGTGCGGGAGCTAGCCCAAAGCTACCACTGCAGTTGTTGGATGCTTTTGAGTACTGCTTCACCGGATGTCAGCTTCACAAGATGTCAGCCTGGCCTAGTTGATAGTAATCTCATCTCAAAGTTGGAAGATTGTGAGTTCGAGTCCCCCACTGGGATTTTAAGTCATAGTTAGGCTGACATTCAACACAGAACTGGGGGAGCGCTGCATTGTTGGTGAAATGTTAATCTGACGTCCGGTTCAGATGGACATTAAAGGTCCCTTGACACCATTTAAAAAACAAAGGGAGTTTCCCGCAGAGTCCTAGCCAACAATCCTCCAAATAATTTTGGTCATTCAGATCATGACCGTTTGTCAGAAATTGCTGTACACAAATTGACTTCCACATTTGCCTACAAATACACAAATCACTACACTTTACAAAGTACTGTGAGATGTTTCAATGATGTGATAAAATACTATATCTAATGCAATAATTATATTGTAATAATCAGAGTCTGAGTCTTTTTGAAAAACAGGTTAACATTAACAATCCTCCAGGGTCCTTAGGTACAGCTCCAATGTTCCTTACTGCCTTAGTCCATCTGCCTTATCCCCTCCTGGCCTTACTTGAGATCACGTCTGAAGACCTTCTTCATTGACCATACCTATTGTCGCCTCCCCTCTCTCCCTGGTTTGGCATCAAGCACTGTTAAGTGCTCTGTGATGCTACCCTGTGTGAAATGCGCTATATAAATGCAAGTTGTTGTTGTTTATGGTGCCTCTAAAAAATGTCAACCGGAACCCCCATTTTTGCCCTCTCAGGTCATGTTAATCCTTTAATCATTTAGTTTTTTTTGAGTAACACAAACTACTGATATCTACATGTGTTAAATATTCAATTGTTTCTAGAATTGTTCTAGAATTATTGCTGATACCGGGGTCATTCTAATATTATTTATATTAAGATATTAATTTGTACAATGATGCACAAAATATATTAAATCTTCAATCTCCTCAATTTCCATCATGTTTTATCCTATTTTATTCCTAAAAGGACCTATCGATAACAACAGCAGCTTCAATTCACATAGCATCCTTCATGCAGGATAGTGAATCAGATCGTTTCAAGCTTAACATTTTATTGCCAGTCAATGACTTTATTCCAGATATTGAGTTTGAACTCCTCAGTCATTGTTGTTTCGTATACACATGCCATTTTCTTCTGGTGCTTTGCAGTCTTCTATCTCTGACAGTAACATTTCTCATCTCAGCGCTTATATAGGGGTAACCTCCTCTCACTAGAGTGTGAGTTTACTTAAAACACTGGTCTCATGTGGATCCTACAAAATACACAGTCACTACACTTTACAGTAAATCCTTTAACAATAACCACTGAATAAAGAAGGGCTTTGTGACTTGAAATGCACTATATCAAATGCAAGGATTATGATATTATGGCATATTATTATCTTCCATGGTTACTGGAAATGTGCTACACTTACAGAATTCTGCACTCAACAGCTAGCTTCCTGCACACCACAGAGCATCCACAAAATCTTGGCAGGCCTGTGCCAGACACTGATGACCCGAAAGGTGGCTTGACAGTTTTGTTTTCATAGACACTGGACTCATTTAAAAACAGGTCGATGCTGTGTTGGGAGAACGATAGGGTGGGTATTCTGGAAGATTGAGATCAGATGGGCCACAAGATCTTCTTCATCCAAACCAACATTGTGATCTCTCCAGGCAGAGAGTATGCATTCCATTCTAGATATGGGGAGTTTTCCATGCGTAGATATCACACACACACATGGAACCTGCTTTGGATACTCTTCAGCACTGTAATGAGTGTCTGCATGAGTCAGACACCTGGCCGAAAAAAATACACAACAAACTACTATAGTGTATAAAATCAACCTCATTTGAGCTACAATTACTGCCCGGTCCTAACAATATCCCTAACATTAATCACACTAGTACTGAAGGAAACAAATCAAGCAGTAACATTAGCTTTAAAATTCTCAAAAGGAAAAGTTATTATTGCATTACCCATTAATCATCACAATCAGTTGCCCAAAATCTTTCTTGTAGTTAACCTTACAAACAGAATCAATTCTAAGCACAAGCTCAAGGACTCTTAAGGTTATGAGCAATTTGTTGAAATCTGCTCTTAAAGTATGTTGCATTTACTAGATTTACAATGCAAATCCAGGGAGATTTGAAAATGTACAAAACAGTAATAAACTATTTGACTATTGATAAGTGATAGACTACTAACTGAAAACAGCTGTATATGTGGTGAATTGCTAGTCAGATATTCAACACTGATTTTGGCATTTAATGGGTAAGAAAGTCACTCTGTAATTCAATCATATACAAAGCTTGTTTCTACTGTAACATGTTTCCATTGTACTCATGGAATTCTTATCAGATATCATTTTAATGGGAGTTCTTTTGGAAGGCCATACATGATCATTCAACCTAATCGTGTCTTAATAATACAGAAGTACAGATCACCACATAATTCAGTCCATTCCAGGATACTGCTAATAATAATAATCCTTGCATTTGACACCTGATATCTTATGTCGTCAAGACATCTCAAAGCGCTTGATAGGATACACTGTAAGTGGATTAATTGTATATTTTGTGGGCACAATGCAACAGTCAATTTGCACGCAGCAATGTCCCACAAATATAACCATGAAGTGAGTGAACAATTTTATTTGGGGGATTTATTGACTAGAACACTGGGAGAAACTTCCTTCTCTTTTTGAATAATGCCATAGGATCTTTAACGTCCATCTGAACGGGCAGGTAGGACCTCAGTTTAATCCGAAGGACAGCACCTCCGACAATGCAACCACACCCACACCCTCAGGACTGCATAGGAGTGTCAGCTTAGACTATGTGATTCCAAATCCTGAAGTGGGGTTTGAACCCACAAACTTCTGACTGAGAGGTGAGATTGCCACCACTAAGTCATGCTGTTAACTCACCACTCTATTACTATTAACCAGCATAAAAAGTGGAAGTTGCTGCAATAATGCAGATCTTTTATTTCTCTCTCATGAATAAAATTGCACTGTAAAATTGTAACAAACTATTTTAGATACAGCAGAATTAATTTATGTCCATAAGTAAATGCCATCTGTTAATAATAGTTGTCTGTCTGGCTCAGTTGGTAACACTCTCATCACTGTCAGAGGTTTTGGGCCAGGATGGAGCAGGGGAAGATCACTGAAATGCACTCAAAGAGGTATGTTTTGAAACATGCCTTGAAAGAGGTGAGGGAGTGAGTCAGAGGGAATCTGGGATGGAATTCAAGAGCAGTGGCAGAATGACTGAACAATCAAAGAGATCTGTTCTGAAATTTGGGTCCCCCTTTCAAAGTAGATTAATATTTACACTTTTCAATTTTTCACTTCCTCTTCGACCTCGCCTTCTACCCCCACCCTCCATGCCATTCACTCTGACCCCAACACCCGGCTCAGATGCACATCCTTGACCATCCAGTGCTTTGGGACATTCTTATGATATGAAAGACGCTATACAAATGTAATTTGTAGTTGTTTATTGCAAAAGATATATACACAGTGTGAGCAAAAAGAAGTCTGAAGACATATATTAAACCATGAGCTAAGTTAGTAAAAGGGAGTAACTAGACAGTTTTCCATGACACACGCTGGATTTGTCATAGGTCATAGGTTTTATCGGTCACAAATATTCCTTTAATAAAAATGTCAAGTCTTATAAATTGTTGTTCATTTAAATATTTTGGATAGTAGATAAACTTACAGGTGGCAGCTGCCACCATGAGATCAAACAAATACACCCTGAGCTGTGTCAGAATCACTGCAGAAAAGAACTATAAATTGAGCAACAGTATCAGATGGGATCTCAATATACCCATTTAGATAAACTTTGAATTCACACCAGAGCTAATACAGTCAAGTTTCAGAGAAGTGGCACTGCTGAAACATAAATATTATCCAATTGCACGGTTATTTTCGGTAATGTTTATTGCTTAGCTGACAGTGATTTTATGTTCTCTTTACATGACCTTTTAAACAGCAGACTTACTTGAGGTATTAGTCACATTAATGTCTGATGGACTGTTGTGGAGTTAAATAGTAGAATGTAAAGTGTGTGTCAAATGTTGAGTGTCACCAGCAAAAGGGTTTCTGCTCATTGTTTAATAGAAGCGAACTGGGTTTATAATATCCACAGGTTTCAACTCTCAGCCTGTTTGGAATTTGATGTTGATCTGCATCCAGCCAGGGTTTTCCAAAATAAGTGTTGAATAAATTTGTCACTGCTCACCTGAATTCTCACTCAATTTTAATAAAATACATCCCTTAAATCATGTGAAGCTATTTGAAACGTGAGCTCCTCCCTCTGTGAAAGTATTCTGTAAATATCAACTGTTGTTCTTGTCCTAGGCCATTTGACCTGTCAATCCTGTCAGTGGCGGTTCAATGACCTCCACAAAGCCATGACTGGGTAACTGGAGCAGACAGTGAGAGCTGAGCAGCATATGACACACATCGCTGGCCTGCTTCATGCCCTGATCGTTCCGGTGCTCCATCGATGGGCAAGCCTTCAGCTGCTTGGCCGCCCCCACTCTGGAACTCTCTTCCAAAATTCCTTCATCTTACCCCCCCTCTCTGCCTTCAATCCTATCTAAAGCCTCATCTCTTTTTAACCTTGTTTTTGGCTACCTCCCCCTACACTCTCCCAGCTTGAACTCCAACTCAGCCTTTGTAAAGCATTTTGAGATACTGTATTTTTCCTATGTGAAGGAGCTGTATAAATGTAAATTGCAATATAAAATTACAGAGTGATACTGCATGGAAACAGGCTGTTTGTCCCAACTAGTGCCTCCCGATGTTTATATTCATATAAACCCCTCATATTCCACTCTCTGTCTCATGTACACATTGAGATTCCTTTTAAATGTGTCATTGTGTTTTATTTCAACCACAGCTCTGGCAGTGAGTACCACATTCTCACCACCCTCTTTGTAAAGGAGCTCCTCCTAGGAAACAGAGGAATAAGAGTAGGCTTGAGTCTTCTCCGCCATTCTATTAGATCATTGCTGATCTGAACTCAAATTCATTTACTCACCTTTGCTCCATATTCCTTGATCCTAGCAAAAATCTATCAACCTCAGACTTGACAATTTCAAGTGATCCTTTTGGGAGAGAGAGCTCCAGATTTCCATTATGCATTGTGTGAAAAAGTTGACTTTTTCTCCAAAACTCCCTTTCAGAATACTAGCTATCACATTTATAGACTCTACCTTTGGACTCACCAATAAGTAGAAACAGCCTATCAAATGCACCTTATTGAAACCTTTCAGAACTTTAAACACCTCCACCAGGTCCAATTTCAATCATCTCATGATAGAAAAGCTACAACCTTCCAACTTATTGCTGATAATAAAATCCTTCTGCTTTAGTTGCAGGCCCAGGTTCTGATCTTTCAGCATCTCCAGAAGTATGGTGATGGACAGTTATTGTGGAGAGTTTTCAATTATTTGGGGATTCAGAAAGCAGAATTACAGGCAGCACAAATTACTTTATGCAACTGGCATTTTATTAACCTAAATAACCTCCATTAGCTAGCGGAGCTCTGTGTATGAGCATTGCTTGCAGAACTATGAACTCTCATCAGTCCCAGACGAGAACAAACAGGAGCAGGATTGATTGTTGTTAAGAACAACAATGATTAACAATAATCCTTACATTTTATACAGCACCTTTCATCAGGGGGATGTCTCAAAGGACCTCCTAGGATATACTGTAAAGTGCAATAACTGTGTTTTGTGGGCCAAAATTGCAGACAATTTGCTCACAGTAATGTCTCACTAATGAACACCTATATAATTCACACTTCCTGCTCCAAATCCTCATCTACTGGAAGTATATTCAGGAATCCTTTTTTGTTGCCATTTACAAATCATTTAAGTTGAGTGAAACAACTTAAGCAACTAAGCTCAGCATGGATCCTTGAGGCATTCCACGAGTCACCATTTTCTACATTGATGCAACTTCATTTATAGCAACCTGTTTCTTTTAATAATTCAGCCATTTATAATACATTTCAGAAACTCCTCTTTGGTGCCTGTTGTGTGGAATGTGTTAATAATGTTGCTGAAATCTATGTGTAATAGATATTTATTGAGATCCTCTTGAAATGGGGGTGGGGGTTGTTGACCCGTTACCTTCTATAATGAAGTTAACTGAGTAACAAATAAAAGCAAATTCCCCTCCCATGAAAAGAGATTGAGCGAGTTTGTGTGCATTTAAATAGCTCATAAACTGATTGTAATGTCCGTTAACAAGTCACAGGTGTTTCCGCATTCAGTGAAAAAAATGTGTAATTGCCTTTCGCCTTTTTTTTGTGCAAGGAATGTGCATGCGATATCTCAAACACAGTCCCTATCTGTGTGTGGCATGACTTTAAAGCTCCAGCATTACAGGGTGTGTGAAAAAGAACAGGCAATACATCTGTATCCTCCCTGAGAATGAAACAGACATCACCAAGCTAACAATCTTCAGAGCCTGCAACTCTTTGTGGAAGAGGCACATTCCCAACAGGGTTTGATCATGTAAAACAGAATATTGCAGGCTTACCTTCCTTGAGGGTGAGAAATGTGGCATTCAATGTAATAATTATCACCGGTGATATTTTGTTACCTAGTTGGAACTTTCACTTCCTGCTGATATCTTGGTTGATATCTGGTTGGATAGAAACTCCCAATCCCTCCCCACTCCCCCCACCCCGAACTACATCAAGTGCCCAAATTGCTAATGGAACCTGATGTCCCAATGATCTAGAATAATAAAGCAACCGAGATCTACTGCCATATTTGATCAGGTGACCCACTGAGTTAGGGAACCATGAGATACCAAAGTCTCACTGCTGGATGGAGCGATTTCATTCAACTTTCACCCTGAATGTCACATTCTTCAGGTTTCTCCATTCTCCATTCATATAAATATAAAATATCTTGCATTTGATATTATAATAATACCTGCATTTATATATTGCCTTATCAAGTCGTTGAGACACCTCAAAGTGCTTCACACAATATACTGTAAAATAGATTGACTGTGTCTTCGTCTTCTGGACGAAATGTGCAGCCAGTTGCGCACAGCAATGTCTCACAAACAGCCACGGAGTGAAAATAACTGATTTTATTTCAGGGATTGTTGGCCAGGACATCTGGAGAAATCCCCTTCTTTTCAAATAGTGACATGGGATCTTTAACTTCCAACTGAAGAGGCAGATGGGACCTCAGTTTAGCATCTCATCTGAACAATGGCACCTCCGACAATGCAACACATCCCCATCATTGCATTGGAGTGTCAGCTTTGTCTATGTGATCCGACATGGGGCTTGAACCGACAACCTTCTGACTGAGAGGCAAGAGTGCTACCACTGAACCAGGTTGACACACTATGTACAACAACTTGCACTTATATAGCCCCTCCATGTAGAGTAGCATCTCAGAGCGCTTAACAATGGTGGAGCCTGACTTCGAGCTGGTGGGAGGTGACCGTAACCATGGTCAAAAATGTAAAAAAAGGAAGGTTTTCAGGTAGGACTTGAAAAAGGGGAGAGAGGGGACAAGGTGGAGGGATTGAGGGAGAGTGTTCAAGAGTTTTGGGACGTACTGGCTGAAGACGTGACCTCCAATGTTGGAGCAGAGGGTGTGAGGGACAGTCAGGAGGCCGGTGCCAGTCGAGTGAAGGTGTCAGGTGGTGGATTGGGGAATGAGGAGGTCAGAGAGGTAGTAGGGAGGTGCCAGGGAAGTGAAGCAATTTGAACCCGAGTGTGAGGATCTTGAAGTCGATCTGTTCAGTGATGGGGAGCCAGGGGAGCCTGGCCAGAACTGGTGAGATGTGGGTACAGAGCTTTGTATGTGGGCGGCAGAGTTCTGAACAAGCTGGATTGTTTGAATAGTGGAGCTGGAGTGAGCGGCGAGGAGTGCGTTTGAGTAATTATACGAGAGCTGACAAACGCATGCACGAGGGTTTCGACTTCATTTGCGGTAAGGTACAGTCAGAGGCAATAAGGTACACAGGGCAATGTGCCGTAAGTGGAAGAAGGCGGACCTGGTCAGAGACGGGATGTGGGGAAGGAAGGACAGCTGAAAAGGATGCCCTTTTCAAGTCGTCAAAATGACTCAAAGTGCTTCACCAGATTTTTTACTGTATAGTCACTATGCATTTTGTAGTCAAAAGCGGCAGCCAATTTGAGTATAGCAATGCCCCACAAACAGCCATGAAGTGAATCCCAATGTTTTCTGGAGGATTATTGATCAGGACATCAGGAGAAACTCCTTTTTAACCATGATATATTTTTTAAATAGATTTTTAACCTAGATTTATGTGCATCATTATTCAGAGGCATTTCTAATGGTTACTATTAACCATGAACATCTCTCAGGGGAATCAGCGGCTATGAAGTTAATGTCATTCTTATCTACAGAATTGGATCCTTTAAAGTGCAAAGGGATTTGGCAGAAGACAGTTGACACCATCATCAACCAATGACCAGAAGAAGAAACATAATGTGCAAACATATCATTTACCTGTGCAATATTGTATTAATTCACATACATACATATCAAAAGTTTTATTTTTTTCATGGCTAAGAGAAATTTTAATAAAATTGATTTATATCTGGAATTTCACCAGTTGATGTAATCCAGATTTTTACTGTTGTACTAACTCACTGATAGTACGTGTCTTTATGACTATTCAAGCATTTCAGTTTCAACGAAAAAAGATTTCTAGTCATGTGTATATGAAACAAAATAAAAATAAGAAACTAAGATTTTACCACTGTTTATCCACACAGCAACATAACAGTGACTTAAAATAACTTTCTGGAGAGTATCAACTCTGATTAAAGTTTTGCAATGAGGAAAAGTACAGTACGTGAGTGTTGAATTAATGCAGAGTTTGTGGATTTAAACTTCACTAATCGACAGCTGTTATGCACTGCGTGCTGCTAACAGATGTGCAATAATATTTTTTTTGAGTTCCATAAACATAGAAATTTGCAATGTTCTTGGAATTCTTTCTGGTTTCCAACAGCCCATTTTGATTAGCCATGTAGCCTGGTACAGACAAATGGTTGAACTCTGTACATTGGAACATTGAAACTTTTTGACAAGTAACACTATGAACTCTTTTCTTCTCATAATTGGAGAACAGAAAGGAAAGAGCAAAGAATCCGGCTATTTATAGAGAACTTTTAGTGAGCAAATTGCAGGATATTTCTTAATACATCCTATATGATATATTCAAAATTACATTAATTTCAAGTCCCAGTTAGTTCCTTGTTTGGTCAGTATAGATGTAATGGATTCTGTCATGTGAGTCTGTTTATGATCAAACATTGATTATCCTGACCTACTTACTGAATACAACAGGATTCTATTGTATTCTGTATTAGGTATATCAGATATTTTATTGTAGATTAAGATTTGCCGCAATTGCAGCTCTAGTCTGTGAATTAGAACCACAAACTTTTACGACACAGAAAGAAGCTATTTGGCCCATAGCTGGCTCTTTGGAGGAGCAATCCATTCAGTCCCATTTAATTGCCTTTTCCCCATATCCTTAGAAGTTATTCCTTTTTGGATGTCTATCTAGTTTCTTTTTGAAAGCTGATATGGATCCTGTCTCAACTACCACACAATGCAGAATATTGCACATGCTTACAACTCTCTCTAAAAAAAATCTTATACACAAAATATTCAGCACCTTGGGACATCTTCCTGATGTGAAACACGCTATATAAATGCAATTTGTTAAATTGATGTTCCCTAGTCATGGACTCACTGACCATTAGAAGTCATTAGACATCTAGTTACATTAATATACGTTTGAGCTCTATGGGCTTTTAATACTTCTGGAAAAAATCTGTTTAATTTGCTTCATTTACCACTTGTTTTCTATGTTCACAGGGATAATTTTCCATTTTTACAATACCATTAAATACAAACTGTAGGAGCCATTTAAATTGCAGTCTGTCCACATCTTTAAAGCAATGGACTATTTCTATGCAGTTGATATAGAACTAATGTTAATTTCATAATCCAATAGGCACAATGTATTTAACATTTGTTAGCACCTTTCACATTGGTAGGACACCTCAGCACACTTCTCACAGCTGCCTGGAAGCCCAAATTCCAGAAAGGGTTGGGGATGGGCCTCCACAGCTTGGGATGTCCTCCTTGGGATGTCTTCCTGACGTGAAAGGCGCTATACAAATGTAATTTGTTGTTGTTGGACGAAGAGTTAATAATAATAATAATCATTGCATTTGATACAGCGCTTTTTAAGTCTTCTAAACTTCTCAACGTGCTTCACAGAATATACTGTAAAGTGAATTGACTGTATATTTTGTGGGCGAAACGCAGCAGCCAATTGTGCACAGCAGTGTCCCACAAACAGTCGTGGATTGAGTGACCAAATTATTATTGTTTTTTTCTTGAGGGATTATTATCAGGCGTGTGGAGTAAGGAAACTTGCCCAAGGTTTCACCCTGCTGGGAATCGAACCCAGGTCTCTAGCTTGTGAGGTGAGTGCTCTAACCGCTGAGTTAACTCTTAGGCAGGTTTTGAAAGCAGGAAAGGAAAGAGCAAAGTGGAGAAAGTCTAGCAAAGAATACTAGAGAGTGGGGCTAAATAATTGAAAATTTATCGTGGGGTCAATCTTGCGGGAACATGAGGCAGCCTAATGTGAATCCGGTTTGTCAAAATCTGGTTTAATCCAAACACATAAAAGATCAAAATCCCACTTAGTCTTAGCCTATAAAACTATTTGTCTCAAAATTGAAAAATATGGAAAATTATTAACTTCACTTTTAATCTGGAAGCCAGTTCTTTTTAAGAACTGTGGAAAACCAACTTTAAAATTAAGACTGAATTTAAGAGTTTTTCACAGTTGGAAAATGTGGAATCATAATTGTTTGGACAAAAGGGCACAAACTGCAGACAGTGCCAGTACATATCTTTTAAAACATCTCTGCGCCAATGAGAAGGAAAGTGTTATCATTAAACCCAGTAGCATAATCATTTTAACACTTTTTTTCATTTGACATTAAGTTGTATTAAAGGAAACTACAGCTTTGTACTGTATCTAATACAAGGCTGTAGTTTCTAATGCAGGGCACACTGCAATGAGCAGGCCAATACAGTATGCGTCCCAATCCGCATAATAATAATAATAATATATTTGATATAGCACCTTTCCTGTCAGGAGAGATTCACAAATAAAGTGTAGTGACTGTAAACATTTTGTGCGCATCAATGTCTCACAAACAATCTTGAAGTGAATGAACCATTTTATTTGGTGGATTTTTGGCAGGTATTGGGAGAAACTCCTTCCTCTCAAAGGGGATTTGGGCAGGTAGACAGGATGTTGGTTTAACATCTCAACCAAAGGATGGCACCTCCAACAATGCAGCACACCCCTAGCACTACATTGGAGTGTCAGTTTAGATTATATGAGGTTGATATGAAATCCCAGATTGGGGTTTGAACCAACTACCAGAGGTGAGAATTCTATGAACTGAGTCAAACTGACATGACACACTGTTAACTTGAAACAAAAATTTCCATCATTACTTTTATATTTCTTTAATTTTCAAAATTACAATCTATGAGACTTGTTTTATTTACTTCTATGGAATCCTGGGTAGATTTGATAGGACTTGCTCTGCTCAACATGAGTATCCACTGAATGACAACATAGGAAAGACTTGCTTTTACAGACTCCACAGAGAGAAAAGAACAATCAGTGTCAACTTGAACTGTACAATAAATTGGCTGAGCCTTGGCAAATCTCTTTCCTAGAATGCAGTTTGACTATGGTAGGAGGTTCTCCGGTTTAACGGGCTTTGGCCTGCCATGCTCGCCAGCCCCACCATTGGTGGGAGAGCCTTCAGCTTCTCTGCCCCCAACCCTTTGGAATTCCATCCCACAATCCCTCCACCAAGGCTCTCCCTTGCCTTCTTCAAGAACCATCTCAAGACCCTCCTCTTTGGTCACCCTAACCTCCCTGGAATCCAGAAGTACATCATTCCAATTCCATTTCAATGGGATCAGAGCTGAATTCAATGGGACCAGAGTTGAATTCCTGAGAGTTGTCATGATGTGCAGATGTACCTCTGACATTGGAAGGTAACTACTTGGATTCCTCCTTAAGGAACTCCTTTAGAAATGACCACATATTAAATCCCACTGTCAGCCCACACATTGGGTACAGCCTAGAGCCTGTCATTGCAGCCTCTACTAAAGTGAAGAATTTGAACCTTTAGTTTGTGTAGCAGTATTCTCCCCATTCCTACACTTTTGTTTAGTCAGTCGGGTATCTGGCCTACACAGAAACTCATTGTCATGATTAAGAATATCCTAAACAAACTACTGGGAGTCCTACATATGTATGGAAATGTTCCTTTGTCTGGAAAGGTGTTTGTACTCTCTACCCAGAGGGACTCAGGTTTTTCACTTTCCTCCCAGTATTGGGAAGTCCTCCCAACGTGAAAGGCACTTTATATATATTTTGTATTGTATTAGGTGCAGGTTAGCAAGATCCAAGGTTTGGAGACCACAGATTTGTGGGTAGTGCTGGATTTTAACCACCTAAAAGTTCCCCCTTGTAATATTGATATTTTTATCAAAAAATACCAATTTATCTTGCTGAAGGACATTAAGGAATAAAGGAATGGAAGGAATGGAAAAGAGCATTGCAATTATCTGGATAATAATAATAATCCTTAATAATAATCCTTGCATTTGATATAGCACTTTTCACGTTGGGAGGACGTCCCAAAGCGCTTCACAGAATATACTGTAAAGTGAATTGACTGTATATTTGTGGGCGAATATATTGTGGATGGTTCAAAAGCAAAAAATATACATACGTCATTCTATCTCTCATTTTCTTCAATCGACTTCTTTATCAAATGTCTAATATTTAATTATTGTTTATTGTATTTGCTTGAAAATAAGCCATAGTAGGCTGTAGAATTGGTGGACAACTTAGAATCAATGCAATGTAGAATTGCAGTAAAGCCTCCTTTTTTCCCCAAACACTCTCAAATCTGTCTGTGCCTTACATTTGGCAAAGCACCTTTCAAGTCGGGAGGATGTCTCGAAGAGATTCACATGTAAAGTACTTCTCAGATTTGAGTTAATACAATAATTCCCTTTCGAATAGGCCAGGATACAATTTGACTGCTTTCGCTGCAAAGCCATTCATTCTGAACTATTAGCTTAGCATAGCTGTGAAACCACATCACACGTGAGTCACTTCCATCTACAAAGCATTCCAGTGGAATCTCTGTATGTTAATATATTTGTTATACTGTGGCTCTTTTAAATCTTTTCGATCTAAGGTCCAAGCCAACGTCTCACAACCTTGATGACCCACAGGCAATTCCCTGGAGTAGGTTGTGGGTGCTCTTGCCAGCAATTGACCTCTAAAATGTTTCTAACATTCTAGACACTCATGCAGTGAGCTTAACAAAAGAAACAAAATAGTTTCCTTTGTGTTAAGCAGCAAGAGCTCAAAGGATGTTCCTGCTCAAAACTGTGTCTCCAGTGACATTGGCAGTGATCTTGCACTGGAGGTGGAAGTTCTTTTGATATAAAAAGAAAACTCGCAGATGCTGGAAATCTGGAATAAAAATCCACAGAAGACAAGAATAAGCATTGAGAATATAAGCTAAATGCTAATAGATCATAGGGCACAAACAGGAGAGGGCTCTGGGAGTACTGGTGGACTGCTCTCCAAAACACATAAAACAAGCATCTTCATTTGCCGAGTAAATCTTTCAGGAAGTGGTAGTCAACTTGTATAGATACAGACAGCTATGATAAACTGATACAGTCCCACCAACAGGAGTACTCTGTTTACAATTTCTGTCACCATATTACAACAGACATCCTGACATTAGAATGGGTACAGTGGAGGGCAACCAAATGGATACCTAACATTCGGCGACAAAAATACACAGTCATTACACTTTGCAGTGAATCCTTTGAATCCTGCTCTGAGGCCCTCTCCTGGCGAGGAAGATGCTATATCAAATGCAAAGACTGTCATTATTTTTGGGAACCGACACTTTAAAGAGAGACTATGGAAAATGAGAGAAGAACATGTTAAATAGAATGAGAAAACTGGACTCAAATAATACATTTGACATAACCATGAATTCTACAAGGAGCATAGATTGAAACTCGAAGATTTAAATCCATTACCAGAATGATGAGTATATTGGATGAACTGCACAGCTGGAGTGTGGGATGCGTCATTCATAGTTTGTTAAGATCACAAGATTGGTTTGGATGAAAAGGCTCTTTAATCCCTTTGATCTCATCCTTCCAGAATACCCAGTCAATCTTCCCATCACAGCATCAAATTTTTTAAAAAATGAGTCTAGGGTCCTGGCCTAAACCATCCTCCTCTGTAACTTGTTCCAGTCATTAATTGGCCTCTGTTTAAAGAACTAGGACTGAGCGTGATTCATACTACCATTGTGGTATGTTTATTTTTTTCAGAATTAAAAAATGCAAGTCTGAAACTCAGGATAAAGCATGAGTTAAAACAACGTTATCAAATCTATTTAGTGCTTTTTAATGTAGGCTTGGATATTGCACAGCACAAAGCATTGCTTTTAATAATAATAATAATCCTTGCTTTTGATAGAGCGCTTTTCACGTCTTCTAGACGTCTCAAAGCACTTCACAGAATATGCTGTAAAGTGAATTGACTGTATATTTGTGGGTGAAACGTGGCAGCCAATTGCGCACAGCAGTGTCCCACAAACAGTTGTGGATTGAAAATGACCAATTTATTATTGTTTTGTTTTGGAGGGATTATCATTAGGCGTGTGGAGTAAGGAAACTTACCCAAGGTTTCGCCCTGTGTGGAATTGAACCCAGGTGTCTCGCTTGCAAGGCGAGTGCTCTAACCACTGAGCTACAGGACTTTTCTCTCCCAAAAAAATCTTGAGCCATTTTCCTATAGTCTGAATATGGACTATGAGCAGTCATACGATCACAGTGGTTATTCCATCATGCAGTTGTTTGCTCCACTTTAGTACTCTGGCCATAAACAACCAGGGTGGGCCCCTCTCCTTCCCTTAGGAAGTGAGTCCTCGATTGCATTTAAATATGGAAAGGGAGTCCGCCCATGTCTGACTGCCAGGTGACCAAGGAAAATACCAAGGAATTGGCTGCACTATTGTTTGGTGTGTCAACGTTGGCTGAAATCCTTCCATCATTGCTGGCAAATTCATATTTGTTATAAACAGCATTAAAGACTATGCCCTATTTTAATGGAGAGAAGATATCTGCAAAACGTTAATGATTCAGAAAAGCAAGAGAACTATTCAGTTCCTGGGCAAGATACGGAGTGGTGAAAAGAACATAGTGAGCCTTAAGGATTGCTCTAAAGAAATTGTTTTATCTGTTTATAACATTTGTACAACCCCCTGTTTCTTATTTGAATCAATGGAGAATGACGGGTGAGAATCTGTGATGTATCACCATAAAACAGAGTTGACAACCAGTTTAGGACAACTGTAGTCAGTTCTCCAGAGAAACACATCAAAAACATGTGGACGATCCTAAGTCCTTTAATATTTGACTCATGTGGTGATCTCACTTCAATTTAATTCATTTTAACTTCACTTCTCTATTTGGGATGTTGCCAGAATCATCACCACCTTTTGCTACACACTGTTCCCAAGAGACAAGAAAGCTGGATCCTGCCAACAAAAGCTTTCATGCTTTATATCTTGTTGGCATAAATCAACCCACCTCCTTCATTGCGTTCGTAGCAAGCAACAGTACGCTTGGCTCTAGTCCAAGTCCCAGGAAGTGATGGCAAATTTGTATTGCTGGTCTGCAGCGAGTGACATTATGA
The DNA here is from genome assembly GCF_018977255.1 of Callorhinchus milii. Lineage (NCBI taxonomy): Eukaryota > Metazoa > Chordata > Chondrichthyes > Chimaeriformes > Callorhinchidae > Callorhinchus > Callorhinchus milii. The sequence continues at coordinate 21,531,294 of NW_024704744.1, forward strand.
GCATCTCACTGGAAGCCTTTCTGATGGTGTTTAATGCTTCATGCAGACATTGCAACTTCAATTAAATCATCCCAGTCTCCAGAGCGGAGGCTGTATTATGTATCATATTTAACAGTCCACCAGAACTGATTAGTGACCCGGATCAGGGTGAGCACTCCGACTCTGGTCAACATTGTGTGGTTAGATTTAATACCATGTTAAAAGCTAAGGCCAAGAATAACAATCCAGTGCACAATGTTAGGAGAGCAAATGTGAGAGCCACATGAAGAGATCCAGGAGGGACTGAATGGGAAAGAGAACTGGAGAGTAAATCAACAGAAGAAAAATTAAACTTTTGAAGTAATACAGGAAGAAAATACTGTAAACCAGGCTAATTTAGCATTATATTTGTGCTGCCCTTGAATTTAAATTTAATATAAAAAATGTTGATGCTGGTTGCAGTAAATTTAAATTCAAGGGCGTCACAAATATAATGAAGGGAAAAATATGGGTATAGCAGTGAACAGAGTGGTATTGAGAGGGGTCTGGGTAAACCAATGAGTAGAGTGAGGCTGGAGACCTGCTGTAACAATAACAGAAATTTAAATTGAGATATCAGAAGTGTATCACTGAAACATGGTCAAAATGTCTTGAGGTAGGCTTTAAAAGTATGAAAGGAGAGGCAGAGGGATTTCAAAATGGAGTTCCAGAGAGCAAGGAGAGAATGGCTGATAGCTTGGTGGGGTGGGTCAGGTGCGCATATGACGCAGGCAAGTAGGGTAAAGGTGGAAGAGGGCAGTGTGTAGCGATATGTGATTACACTCGGTTTGTACCACTCTGACTATAGATTTAGATTGAAGGTTGTGAGTTTGAGCTGACACTGGGGCCTGCACTAACAATCTGGGCTCTGGTGTCATACTGCATGAATGTTAAAAATCTAATAAAACATTAAAACTGAGGATTCATACAAGTGTTAAAGAATCCAAGGCACAATTTGGAAGAAGAGCAGTGAATTCTTCCTGTCAATATTCCTCCTTCATACAAATTTACCAACAGGATGCTTACTTCTGAGCCATTGTTGGAGGAGACACTCATTGTGTGAAACACTTGGCTTTTTAATGTGATAAGGTGCAAGCATTATTTTCTATCTGTTTATTGTACACAGAACATACTCTTATCAAAGTCACTCTTCGCTGTGATCCACTGCACTGAATTCCCTTGAGGACACCTTGTTATTTAATGGCTGTATAAACATGCTGACTACCGACTTGACTGTCAAAAGACATAATGTGTACTGTTATTTCAATACAATATCAATGAAAGTATTTCACTATTCACTTCTTCCATTGTAGTGAAACACTATCTTAAAGACATTAGACTCAATTAAAATGAACACTGTAACTAACCTATTTGTCATGCAACTGACAGCTATGGAAACTGGACAACCAGAAATATAGCAGTTAATCTTTTATATCAATAATGATAATAATCCTTGCATATGATATAATTCAATATAGTGTAGTGACTGTGTATTTTTATAGGCTAACAAATATTGCACTTACAGCGCCACCCAAATGCAAAAGAAGCTATTCCGTCCAGTTCCAAAGTGCAGATGTTTTATTTAGTTTTGATACTGAAACAATTGCAGGTCAAAACCATGAATGAAAAGCACTGACTTTTCTAATTTATGATCATTCTTGTTGGGATTCTTAAAAGGTTGCAACCTGAAGCGTATTGTGCCAACCCCTAGAAACTCTGCTTCAATATGATCTAGGTCTGGAGTAAAGAGACATGGATTATTGGGGATTCTGACAGGGTTCTTTAATTAGATCTCAATAGTACCAAATAGATAGGTTTAATATACAGCACGTTACAAGCACTTTGAGATGACCTCCTGACATGAATTGTAAATTGGATTGTATTATTGTGTTTTGTTATATAAGTTGCTTGTGTTAATCAGTTTNAAAAAAGCATTGGAATCTTTTTTTAAACGGTTCAGTGATCTTTTTACAATTTATCCTGAGGTGAGGAGAGGCAACCGGTGGTGATGGTGACCTTCCAATTTGACAAATGCAATTCAAGACAAAATGACAGCATTTGATAGAACCCAAAGATCTTACTCCTGTCAATAAGACATGTGAGTGAACAGAAGCAGGAGAAAAATACTGCTACAAACATTTAGTTTACGTAAAATATAAACTAATTTTTCACCTAGTGGATAATTATTTTATGCTTCAGCAGTTTGGGGGCTGGCAAGCATAGGTTCCATGTTTATCAGCCTTAACAGATTATCAGTCTAAATGCCAAGTAATGGTTAGTGATCAGGATTGTTACAAATATAAATTAAGATACTGGAAGTGTTGGAAGACTTTAAAAAACAATAATAATCCAGTAATTTGATATAGGGCCATATCATGTTAGCAAGACGACTCAAAGCTTCACAGGAGTTTACTGTAAAGTGCAATTACTTTGTATTCGTAGGCAAACAAAGCAACCAATTTGTATACAGCAATATCCCACAAACAGCTATGAAACAAATGACCAATTCTATTTGGGGGATTGTTGGCCAGGAACCGGGAGAAACTGCCTTTGGTTTTTGAGTAGTGTCATGAGATTTTTAATGTCTGCCTGAACAGGTAGACAGGACCTCAGAAAATCTATGTTATTTCACTCTATTCTAGGCCTTTTCTAGGCCAAGGTCAGTTTGTATCCTTTCCTGCAATAGGCTCCATGAGCCTGAAACCCCCATCCTCGCCCAGCTCCAGTGGCTCTCCAAACCTCAAAGGATTGAGTTCAATATTCTCGTCCTCGCTTTCAAACCCTCCATGTTCTTACCCCACCCGATCTCTCTGACCTTCTTAAACCCTACCAACACATATACAACACCTCAACCTTGGATTTTCCCACTGCTCTCCTGACTACTTTGCCTACAAAATACACAGTCAATTCACTTTACAATATATTCTGTGAAGCAATTTGAGACATCTCAATGACATGATAAGGTGCTATATCAAATGCAACGATTATTATTATTAATGGCATCTCTAACTGGATCATTTCCCAAACTTCAGCTTATCAGGACCTCTCCAGTCCGAGTCTTGTCCAGCACAACTTACACACTCCCACCCCTGTCCTTGCTGAGCCTCAACTGCTTCCTGGATTGATTTCAAGATCTCAACCTCCTGTCCATAATCTCTGGGCATCTCTCCTAACACCACTTCATCTCAACACTTCTTTCCTGCTTTCAAAAATTTCCTGAGAAAACGATTTGATCAACTTAAAATTGCTCCCATTTCTTCTTAGTTTTCACTGCTCCCACTGTTAAGCACTTTCAGATATTCTCCCATGGTAGACCCTCTTTTTGGTAAACCAAGTTTGACACTGAAACCCATCATCACCATGTTTAATAGATTCCAAACAAGGCTGAGAGTTGTCCATGTATAGAATGGAATGCACACTCTATTCTTGGATCAACACACCCCGCTTACCTAATTCTGGAAACTATTAGGCACAGGTTGATGAGAAGCAAGGCTTGGAGACCCCAGAGTGTGTTCTGGGTTACTGGAGTTTAACCAGCTAAAACTGCATAGCTTGCTATTGAAAGCACTGTCTGGAAAGCTTCCTGTTGTTTGTCTAGTTAAGACCATCTTACCTATTAGGGATTTGGCTTGCAGGGTTAACAGGAGGCGGGTGAGAATAATCCCTGCTCCTTATCTCCTGAAAAAAAAGTAGTAAGTTAAAAGAAACATTGTCGAACAAAATATATGGAACAGACTTCCGAGAAGGAAAAACGGTAATGTCAAGCCAATTATCTCCTTATAAAAAGCTGAAAACAGGACTAAAGTTTAGATTATCAAATGCTTTCTGCAACATGATACAATAGTTCATCCCCTGCTGGAGCCATAGAATTGACAGCCTTGAAAGGCAAATGGTTGACTGATGGAGGTTGTTAAGATTTGATAGATATATTGAAGTGTCATGTGATTATCTTTGCGGAATGGAGAAACATTTTCAGGAATTTTCATTCCGAAGATTTAAGTAGGTGGGGAGAGAGTCCTGGATGGGGCAGATTGCACACGATTTTGAAATGGTGAATCTCACTGCTGCACAAGGTGCTGATTCAGAAGGTTGTGAATCTCATGCCATCATCTCTTGGGCTCTTGCTACCTCTCCTTCTACATCATTAGATGCATTTACACATTTTCTTGCAAGAATCAAATATAATCTTTGCATTTCATATAACATCCATAACATCAAATTCAATTAAAATGAAAGGAAATATAATGTACAATAATCCTTTCAATCCATCTATTGCCTTTTATGTTGGGTGAATGTCTCAAAGCGCTTCACAAAATTCACTGTGTAGTGACTGCGTAGTTTTATAGGCAAACACAACAGCCAATATGCACACAACAATGTCTCGCAAACAGCTGTGAAGTGAATGAGCCTTTTTAATGCGAGGAGCTTGTTAGCCAGGATACCAGAAGAAACTCCTTTATGTTTTTGAATAGTGCCAAGGGATCTTTAACGTCCTATTAAACAGGCAGAAGGGACCTCAATTTAACATCTCATCAACTCCAGCACTGGATTGTCAGCCTTGACAATGTGAGTTCAAAGTCCTCAAGTGAGACTTTGTAAGTAGAACCTACAAACCTTTTGCCTCAAGGCTTGAAGTGCTACCAACTGAGCCAGGCTGACACTTAACATTCCCAATTTCCAGTCTTAGCTGCACAGACTCCATTAAGTCTCGATTCATAAAAATATTCCATAGCCCAAACTCTCCTGCACATGTGTCTACAACAAATTCAAGAACTGTCTTCTGTCGGAATCAGTTCTAAATGGAATGAGTGTTCCCACCCATGTTTTGTGGCTTAAGATTGAAGGCCATTTTGCGCACCGAATAGACTAAAACAAGAAAGGGATCATTAGAATGTTTCCTTAGGCCATTATGATCTCACGGCAGACACACGATATGCAACTTTGATTTTCTTAAACGTTTCCACACTGAACGGTGTGGCTGCCAAATGCATTATCCAGTTTGCAAGAATCACAAATCACTGGATCATTCAACCAATGAACTTGTACTTGTCTGGCTAAAAGAGCGCTTCTCACAGTCCACAAAGCATTTGTACTTTAAAGCAATCAGTGTAACATTCCTTACCTTGGCTCTCCTCTTCAAATCATATAAGTTCCTTTGGACCTCCCGGGGTGTCCTCCGAGGAGGGGTGACAGAGTTCACCCAGGAGGTCAGCTCCTGCCATGCTTGTTTCCTCTTTAATAAGTTGTGGGGTCTTCCTTGAGCCCCAAACAAGGCCTCCCGTTGGTCTGAACCTGCTTCAACTGGCTTACATTACAGAAATCTGGACTTCCTTGCCTGTCAGTTAGCTCTCGTGCCTGAATTTTCTGATTGCACAATCTGTACTAACACTGTCCTACATATTTATGGCCTTTTGAACATGTTAGCAGGTGCATAAACACTATGATTAAGGTGGCCATACTATTGGCCACTCTGGGGTTGGACATCTTTATGCATCCACAACCTCCTGGAGAGTGACTCCAAAGCACATCAGAGGGTGGATTTTCACAGGTGTGACTTGGTGTTAAATAGTATTTCTTGTTCTTATTTTTAAAGGCAAAATCATGGAGTGACAGTAATTGCCCTGAAAGTTTTGGTTGCAGGTACATTCCCTACACATCTGTATTGTGGTTTCCTTTAACTCTGGTACGGTAGTACATACTAGAACACATACACAAGTAGGTTGGAGGGGGTAACATGGGTGCAAGGCACACTAAACACATACTCTGCTCCTCAAGATAGTGCCATAAATCTTTATTAGGTGTTGGTCTGGCTCATTTGGTAGGACTCTCGCATTTGAGTAGAAACGTTGTTTTCTTAAGCCCCGAGCTAGGCCTTTGAACTCTCATAGTCTGGGCTAACACTCCATTACAGTGCTGGGGTGTGTTGTATTGTTAGCTGTCTTTCAGACGAGATGTTAAACCGAAGCCCCATCTCTCTATTCGGGTAAATGTCAAAGATCCCATGGCACTATTTGAAAAGAAAAGGGAGTTTCTCCCAGTGTCCTGGCCAATAAACTCCCAAATACAAATTATCATTTAGCATGGTGGTTTGTAGAACATCACTGTGCACAAATTAGCTGCCACATTTGCCCCAAGAATACAGTCACTACTCTTTACAGTAAATCCTGCGATCGCTTTGAGACTCCCTCTTAATGTAAAATGCACTTTATTAAATGCAATATTATTATTTTTTTTAATTACCAGAACAGGTAGATGGGACAACAGTTTCTCATCTCATCAATAACATAACATTCCCTCCGTACTGTACTGTAGTATGGGACTTGAACCCAAATTGTCTTGCCTGGAGATAGGAGCTGCCATAAGTAGTACTATTCACTTAAAAATAAGTGCACAAATATAGTATACAAGTACAGTTTGCCTGCAAATAGAAAGCTAATAACTTTCACACAAATGACTTCTGAAGCTCCTTGAAACATTTCAACATTATATGAGCTATATCAAATTGCAAGGATTATGATTACAATATTATTCTGATAAACACAGAATGGAGCAGCGTACCTCTAATTTAGGCTTATTATATGCTTTTGACTGTGAAGTATGGAGGAGGGAGGAAGAATCTTCAAGCGTTTCATTCTTGTGTTTTAAATGTTTATAATAATAGAGCTAAGATTCAAGTTTATTTTATTTATTTTGAGAGTGACATTAATTTATGAATGGTCACAGAATAAATTTAAAATCCGAACATTCGAACACAAAATGTTATTAATTGTTTTTTCTAAAGTCAATGGAGACGTTGTAAATCAAGTTGACTTTCCCAAGTTGTGTTGTAATTTTTCTCTATATCTATCATTGTCTGGAAAATGATTTTTAAAATTACGAAAGTTACATTAAAAAAAGGGAATGCAATGAAAATATATTTAACTTACATAGTAACAATGGTAAATCCTTCTGCTTGGTCAGGTCGTCTTACCACACAAGTAGTGCTATTTGAAGCAGATGAAAATACAAATGTTATTTTTCACATGTTCTCTTTTGGGAGGGTAATAAATACAAAAATATCTGTGTCTTATTTCAGTAGATGAGCTATGTGTGCTCCCCCACTGTTTCATCTGCAAGGTGGAACAGACCATATTCAAAACCTTAGCTCTCCTTTGGCTTAGATCATTTTGGGTAAACTCTTCCAGATGAGCAGATTCTCAGATCTCCAGGGTTTGCAGTTTTTTTAAAACAAAATCTCGCTGCATATTTCAGGGCATTTATCTGAAATACAGTTTAGACCACCATCACACTGTGATATTCCTTGGGGCTACCTTTAAATTTCCTAGAATTTATCAAATGTTGGAAATCAAAGACGATATTTCATTCAATCTTTCACCTGTGTCAAAAAGATTTTACAATATTTGCTCAACTGTAGTGCTATTATGCAATCAAAAAAATCCAGTACAGTAGGAAGCCTTTCAGCCCCACTGATAATATCGTACAACTTCCCCACTGGAGTTATGTACTCAAATCCCATTTCCTTGCTCTCCCCTCAAACCCTATTATATCTTTATTCTTCAAATAGTTATCTATAGAATGATAGAAAATGATGCTAGACAAAGTCCTACAATATTCTGTATAATGTATACTTGGTGACCTTACAATCACTTCACCTCCAGAGCTATTGTTCTGGAGCAGTCTTGTAGCACAGCGGTTAGAGCACTCGCCTCACAAGCGAAAGACCTGGATTCGATTCCCGGCAGGGCGAAACCTTGGCCAGGTTTCCTTACACCACATGCCTGATAATAATCCTTCAAAAAAAATCAATAGTAAAATTGGTCACTTCAATCCACGACTGTTTGTGGGACACTGCTGTGCGCCATTGGCTGCTGCGTTTCGCCCACAAATATACAGTCAATTCACTTTACAGACTATTCTGTGAAGCGCTTTGAGACGTCTAGAAGACGTAAAAAAGCGCTATATCAAATGCAAGGATTATTATTATTATAGTTGTTTACTGTACTCTTATAGGAGTCCACAGAACATCAAAAGTTTTATTGTTTGGCTGACTCAATTGTCAAATGAAATTAAACACCAACAGCTTTGTCACCAATCATCTGAAAGAAATCTGAAAGGCAGCCTAGAGCAACAAATAAACCCATTGCTTGTAACAGAACTTCCTTACAATGGTATTATACGCAGCGGGTTGGGAATGCAAAACATTTGCATCTAACTGGGCTAATTGCACGATTACTCAAGCATCTCAATTGTGGGTGCATCTCTGCTGGATATTGTCTTTATGAACTGGCTGATTTCTGTCTGTTTGGCAGCATCTTATGAGGGTTTGCATTACTTCCACATGACATGTTGCTAATATTGTCTTATATTGGAGTCCTGTAGCTCAGTGGTAGCTTAGAAGATTCACCTCGCAAGCGAGAAACCTGGGTTTGATTCCCGGCAGGGCGAAACCTTTGCCAGGTTTCCTTACTCCACACGCCTGATAATAATCCCTCAAGAAAAAAAATAATTTGGTCACTCAATCCACGACTGTTTGTCCTGATCCTTCTTCATAACATTTCCCAAACTTAGTCTCTGGTCCTGATTTGCTAGTGAATTATTTCAACAACTTGCATTTCAACACTAGTTTGCTCAAACAAAGTGGGATTTAACTTTCAACTCAAGGCAATGAGGAGTGAAAATATAGTTGAGGTGCCACAGGGCATTTTTTAAAAAAACTAGGACAGGGTTGTGTGTGCTGGTTAGACTTTTTAAAAAGTATAAATTTCAAAAATATAGGTTGCTAGTTTTTTACTTATTGCTGCTGTGCGCAATTGGCTGTCGCGTTTCGCCCACAAATATATAGCCAATTCACTTTACAGTATATCCTGTGAAGCGCTTTGAAACGTACAGAAGACATGAAAAGTGCTACATCAAATGCAAGGATTATTACATTATAAATTGGGTCTGCTCATAAATAGTTGCAACCATTCCCAAGCCACTGTAAGGTCCATTCTGTTATTGTGTCCCTGAACTATCACTATTTTTAATTTAATATCAGTCCAATTAATCATTGGGAAACCTCTTGATTTTTTTGTAAGGACATAACAAATCTATAAACCCCGGGTGTAAATTTTGCAGGAATGTTCCCATTAATATCCTAGTATTCCATGCTTATAATCATTCAGTCTTGGTTAGAAATATTTGGTCTCAGTGGAATATTATTCACAATCTCCTTAAAAGGGGTTAACATGCATGGCCATTTGATAATTATTGACTAGCTTAACAGCAATTTTCTGTGACATGATAATCCATAGGTTGCATTATCACCCCAACAGCCTGTTACAAAATTGTTATTACAAAACTGAAACCACATGAATTATAAATTAAATGATAATAATTGAATACTGTTCAGAACAGGAATCCAATGGAAGAAATATTCCTATGTGTGCTGAAGACTTTCCTTCCTAAGTTTTATTTGCAATATTGTAATTATACTATAATGGTAGAAATAATATTCTATGAGGATTGCTGTAATCATTGAATACATAGACCTATTAAAGTGGTTTTGTATTTAGATGATTAAAATAGTAACTTACCACCAAATATTAAACCTGAAAAATTGAAGAAATGTGGTCTAGTTGCTTTTTAGCAAACGATTTATCATAAAACTGTCAACAAGGTCACTTTTGGTAGAGTTTTGATTAAGTAAAGAGGAAAGCAATTGATGCACTGTGTTTTTTGGACAATTAATGTTAAAATTCTGTTTGCAAGGTAAGTGAAAAATGTTATCCTGTGGCGATGGTCCATTGTTACTCAGTGTCCTTCAGTTCTTTGTGGAATCTTTCTGTGCAAAGAATGTTTACCTACCGAAAAAACAGTCAGTATGCTTGAAAATAGATATGTGCAAAGAACTTTGAGATCTTTCAACTTGATAAGGTACTATTGAAATCTTCATTCTTTCTTTCTCTATGGAAAGAGTAACACCTGTTTTAAAGGGATCAAATGTAATCAATAAAAACATTCCCAATAATAATAATAATCCTTGCATTTGATATAGCGCTTTTCACGTCTTTTAGACATCTCAAAGCGCTTCACAGAATATACTGTAAAATGAATTGACTGTATATTTGTGGGCAAAACGTGGCAGCCAATTGCACACAGCAGTGTCTCACAAACAGTCGTGGATTGAAGTGACAAATTTATTTTAATTTTTTTCTTGAGGGATTATTATCAGGCATGTGGAGTAAAGAAACTTGGCCAAGGTTTTGCCCTGCCGGGAATCGAACCCAGGTCTCTTGCTTGCGAGGTGAGTCCTCTAAGGTACCACTGAGCTACAGGACCCAAATTCCCGAATTTAACAGATTCCCAAACCTTCAATGCAGGTAGTTCACTGTGTACCTGGAAGCCTTGGCACAGAGGACTGCAAATGGGATTGAATGAATCAGAATGTTTTGCATTCAAGCCTCATGTTGGAACTTTGAGCTCATAATTTAGTCTGAAACTACAATGCAGAGCTGCAGGAGTGTTGCATTATTGGAAGTGCAGTTCTTCAATGAGACATTAAACTGAGGCCCCAACTGTTCAGTTAAAGCTTTCGAGGCACTATTCAAAAAGAGAAGGGAATTTTTTCCATGTCTCTGAGCCACCAATTCCCCCTAACCCTCCTCCCCCCAATAAAATATCTCATTCATTTTATGACAGTTTATGGGACATTGCTGTGCACAAATTTGATATAGCGCCTTATCATGCCTACGAGATATCTAAAGTGCTTCACAGAATATACTGTAAAGTGAATTGACTGTATATTTTGTGGGCGAAACGCGGCAGCCAATTGCACACAGCAGTGTCCCACAAAAACTTGTGGATTGAGTGACCAATTTTTCTTAAGGAATTATTAATCCCTCCAAAAAACCAAAAACAATAATTAAAATTGGTCATTTTCAATCTACGACTGTTTGTGGGACATTGCTGTGCGCAATTGGCTGCCGCGTTCGCCCACAAATATACAGTCAATTCACTTTACAGTGTGTTCTGTGAAGCGCTTTGGGACGTCCTCCTGACGTGAAAAGCGCTATATCAAATGCAAGGATTATTATTATTATTATTATTATTATTATTATTATTACCCCCAGAAAAGTAATCCGCCAATCGATTAACAATCGGGTTCCTACTTACTGCTCGGTAAACAGAGGCGTGTGGAGTAAGGAAACTTGCCCAACATTTCGCCGGGAATCAAACCCAGATTTCTTGCTTGCAGGGCGAGTGTTCTTACCACTGAGCTACAGAACTCCACGATATATATGAAATGCAATCATTATTATTACTATTATTATCATCTAAATAATCTCAAAGAACTTCATGGGAAATTCCAGTGTAGTGAGTGTGTATTTGTAGGCAAACACAGCTGATAATTTGTCCACAATAAGATCTAACAAACAGCCAAGAAGTGAATGAACAATAGATTTTAGTGGATTGTTATTCAGCACACCAAGACCAAAAGTCCAGGATTTTGGTTTCAAGTCTCAACTGAAAGGTAGGACCTCCGGCAATGAAAATCGCTCTGCGCACTGCAATGGAGTACTTGTGTCCATAAATTCTTGCTTTTCTTATGCACAATAATCAAAGTCATTATTAGTTCTGTCAAAGATTTTAGTTCACCTCAGGTATTTAGAGTTCAAGGATGGTAGTTATAGCAGACCACGAAATGAGATCAAAGTGTAAATCCAGGCAGCTCATAGTGTACTTGAAGCCTTGGGAATAAACATTTGCCAAGCGCTAACCTTTAGAACAATTTCCCTGCAACCACCTCCCTGCAACCATCCTCCAAAATCCCAAACTCAATGTTGTATCCAAATAATTCATAAACAATCAGCAAAGACAGGGTTAACCTGCGAGCAAATGTTTTTCAAGCAGTTAATCCATCATTGTGAGCGCTTGTAACTGTACACCCTATGATAGGGTCTGTGCATACCCAAAGTTTCAATACACTATGGAACTCAATGTCCTTTAACCTGACAGTTGTTAGTAGGGAAAATTGTGATTACCATACAGTATTAGCAAAGAGGCAGCCCCAGACCCACAACTGTGTACCTGAAAAGCTAAATACACATCAGAGAAAGGCATATTGATCACTGATTTCAAAACCTGGCATAGAAAATCTGGTTTTGATAAACTGCTAAGCATGGACAGTGCAACATGAAAAGAAAACACTATGTCTATGAATTGCTGAAAACCAGACTCATGAATTGAGGTCCTTTCTATATTTGGGATTTTCGTGAAATGTTTTAGATGTCTTTGCTACAGGGTTGTGCGAGGACTTGGATGTGCTGCTCACACCTCAGGACCCCATTCCTGTGTTGGCACAATCTTCGGTCACCTGTTCCAATATTTTCTTCATCAACTGGATGACTGACACATTGGGAAACTCATCATTATGCTTAATAGCTTCCAAACCAGACTGAGTGTTTCACATGTGTCTCTCCACCTATAATGGAAATGTCCCTGTGACTGGAATGGAATGTACATTCTCCTTCTGGAGGACACAACTTGCTTACCTAATTACCAGAGTGTATTAGCCACAGGTTGGCAAGAATCAAGGCTTGGAGACTCCAGGGTGTATTGGGGTACTGCTGAAGTTTAACTAGCTAAAACCACATAACTTACCATTGAGAACTCTGTTTTTCCAGCTGGATCTCCCTAACAGAAAGGCCTTTAGCTCGTAGGGTTAACACAAGCACTTCCCAATAACTAGTTTGCCCCACCAAGCCCTGCCAATGAGCTGGAAAGGCTGATCTGTCAGTACTGCAAGCTTATGTGTCTCAGGAACTGGCCTTTTGAGCAAAGAGGATTGACTTGATTCTGATATTTTGTTTCCAAGCATGTCACCTTGTATTTCATTTACTTCCCAGCAACGAGGATAGTTCATGTTTTCAATTATAACATCAAATTCTCAATCCCTGACATAACCTCAGGTTTTGCAAGCTTCTTGTGAGCAGTAGTGTTACCAACTTCCTTGAGCACATCATGTATCACATTCTGCATCACCATATGTACCATTTTTCACTCCATAGTGCTCTAATACCATTACCTAATTTCTACCACTAGAATTTTACCCTGCCCAGGAATCAAACCCAAGTCTTCTCACTTGAGAGGTGAGTGCTCTATCCAATACGCTAGGTAAACAAGGCCTCAGCTGATCGAATTGAAAAAGGGATAAATAAAAATAAATATGAATATTTCTTAAATTAAATACAATGCCTTTCATAACAGGAGTACGTCTCAAACTGCCATACAGGATTTAGTGTAAAGTGTAGTGAATCTTTTCTTTGAAGGCGAATGTGACAGCTAATTTGAGCACAGCAATGTCTGACAAACAGCCATGAAGAGCATGATGATCTGGGAGTGTAGTGAATGCTGTTATATAGTCAAATCCAAAAGCCGTAAGAACCAACGTCATCTCATGAGCAACAATGAATGACAATGAATATGATTTTCTTCAGGTGTATTGAATGAAGAATCAATCCCTAATTCCTTATTGGGAACATGTCATTACTGAGATGGTCAGCATATTAGTATGTTCAAAATCCGTGATGGTCTGGTAGTAGAGGTATGGCCATCTTGTTTGCCAATGAAAACGAATGTCTACAACCTTCTGGTGGTCCTGTGCAAGGATTCCATCCATTTTCCTTGTCAGCCGTGCGGTCAGAAAGTGGTACAATTCCAATCCCAAATGATATAGTGGTGGTATGTATGGCCTCAAAGCTTGGCTTCACAAACACATTCTTCATTTAACTTTCCAGTTCTCTCACAGAGGCAAACTCATCTGTATTCCATAACATGTTTGCCCTTTGGCATGGGAACCAACTTCCAGTTATGTGGTTAAGATATATATTTAAAATCCAAAATATCCTGTCACTTAACTAGGTTCTGTTTCTCATACAATTTGGTTAAACTACATACTACACAGGCCTAAATTACATCCAGTCAGTGTATAGAGCCATTTTATTAATATCATGAAAACATTTAGAAAATTCTTAATTCAGTCTTAATTTGGAAGCTGTTCTTTCTATAAGAACTGTAGAAAAACAATTTTCAAATTAAGACTGAATTCAAGATTTGTTTGACAAATCTGTGTCACATTTCCTTATTTGCATTGATATTATTTATAGGAAACTATAGCATAATGACAAATTTGCTATTGGTTTGTTTATTGATTACCTGTTTATTTTAAAGGAAGAAAGCATCTTTTAATTTAAAGCACTCCCCGACAGGAAGACAATATGTCGTTGAAAGTATTTTCTCCTTGAAAGGAAAGCATTTCAATTCTATCGGTAAAAATATAACCTCATGGAAAGCATTCCTAACAAATACTTACATCTACTCAAGCATCAAGATCCAGCTCAATGGATTGGGAAAGATGTCTTTAACAGTTCAGTTTATCAAGAAGCCTGGGACAGACTGAATGGTCACTAATACCCTCTGAGACATGGTTAAACTTGAGACTATTATCTTGAAATTTAAAATGATGTGAAATTTAGAAAAGTCCTAAACTCAGTCTTAATTTAAGAGATGCATTTCTGCAATTCTTTTTTAAGAGGTACGGAAAACTGAATTTGAAAAGTTGAATTTAAGGCTTTTCCAGAATGTGCACAATTTTAACAACAACAACAAGATTCCATTTATAAAGCGCCTTTCACGTCAGGAGGACATCCCAAGGTGCTGCACAGTTGGGTCATGACCCGAGCAGGGGGGAAATGGTCAGGTGAGGGGAGGGAAGGGAGGGAGCGAGGAGGGGGGAAATGGTCAGGGTGAGGGGAAGGGCCTTAAAGCCTAAGGCAGTGAAGAATTTTGTCTCTCAATAGTATTTTCTAACTGAGAAACATGACGGTGAGGTTTTGAGAGGTTATATTTTACTGAGTTTATTGGTGAAAATTATAGTATATAATGCAACAATCACCACAAATCACATAAAGAGTGACCCATTATAACACTGTGTATTGGGTCATAAGCACAGACCCTTATAAAGGGCGTGCAAAAGATGGCTACCTATTAATACCTCATGGTCATCAAGTACCTGCTGATGTCACTTACTGTATAATGCGCGCATGTGTGCTATGTGCAGGAAGTAGTGCGATGTCACATTTTGAACATTGTGGATATGCACTTTACCACAAAATAAACAGTTAAACCATTTTACACTATATCCTGGAAAGCACTTTGAGTGATGTGATAAGGCTCTACATCAAATGCAAAGATTAATATTTATACCTCCATTAGTAGAGGTCCCATTCTTCAGATAAATGGTTAATTTGAGGTCCTGTCTGTCTGCCTATTGTTAAAGATCCCATGGAATTATGATAAAATCGGCCATTCAGATCATGGCTGTTTATGTACATATTGACCCCCAGGTTCACCTAAAAAACCCACAAGCCCAACAGTTTACAGTAAATCTTGTAAACTGCTTTGAGATGTCCTCTTGTTGGGACAGACAATATCAAATGTAAGAATTATTATTTTTATACAGCTGATGGTGGAAATGTACCACAGGTCCATGGTGCGACTGCTATAAGATGACTCGCGATATAACAAAGAGCTTTATAAGAGGATCGGCCTGTATCACATCACATAGCTTATTTTCACCCAATCTTTTAACAGGAAGTAAGTATTCATGACGTTTTTCCTGAGAGAGTACTTGAGATTTGAAGTGCTTCTGCCGAGTGCATACTGTTCCGCTTTGATGACTAGTTCACAGGAAAGTGCAGTATGATGGCAGACGGTGTTTTATTCATCAAGATTGAAGAATCTGTGGGTGACAGTTGTCAACAAGTGCTAAGAACTGGATGATAAATTAGTTGTTAAGATTTGGTGGCAGAAATGCCTACTTGTGTTTACACTCTGTCGACAAATCATGCAAATCAATTGCTAAACTAAATATCAGATTTTATCTGTGGCAGACATTAGTTGTTAGCAATTCTGACTGTATAGTTCTCCCAGAACTCAGGAAAATCACAAAAATCTAAATCATTAGTCATACAAAAATCACTGAACAAAACATCAGTACAAGTAATATTAAGAATAATAATCCTCACATTTGATATAGTGCCTTTCATGTCAGGGGGACTTCAAAAATTACACCCATTTTATCTTAATATGTCAGAATATGTAAATTTTGGATAATTATTTAATTCAGTCGTAATTGGATGGCAGTTTTCTGTAGGTCCTTTAAAGTATAGATTAAATGTTATTAAGTACAGTTTTAACAACATATTTCAACCATAATTCCTTTGCCGTACCTTAGTTACTCCAGCAATAATTAAGAAACTGAATGGGTTTAGGAATACAGCAATTTATCACCCAATTTGTGATAACACTACAATTGTGCACAAGTGATTAGCATTCAAGACAGTTAGTCATTAAGATTGTATACCTTTTGGTTATCGGCCCTTTCTCTGAAGCAAATGGATTGGCTCTTCCATGGAATGGAGCAGATTTGGAAGGAGATCTGCAGTGTTCGTGTAGAAGTCAAATTAAATAAATATGAAAGGAAATAAATCTATACTTACTTTTAATAAGTTGAGGATGGTGTGATAACGATAAGAAAAATACAAAGCCTTTCATTTAAATATACCTTTTAGGTCAGATATCTCAAATAACTTCACTGGAAAGTGGGGTGACTGTGTATGTTGTATGCGAATACAGCAGGCAGTTTGTGCATAGCAGTGTTCCACAAACAGCTATGAAATGAATGATCAAATTTATTTGGGAGATTGCTGGCCAGAACACCAGGAGAAACTTTCTTCTCTTTTTGAATAGTGCCTTGGAATCTTTAACATCCACGTGAACACAGATGGCCCCTGGTTGAACATTCATCTGAAGGACGGCACCTTTAACAATGTCAGATTAAGTTTAACCAACATAGGGCTTGAACCTACTACCTTCTGACTCAGAAGTAAGGCTGCCACCATTTGAGTCAGATTGACTCCGCCTGGTTTATTCCACAGTGTAGCCAGGTGAATCTAGCAGTATAAAGAAGTCTTACTGAGAATTGTTGTGTAAATGACCCTGTTAGATATTTTATTTAGAAATCAAGTCACTTGGAACCACAGCAGAGACTTGATCATCTTTCAAACAAAATGAATTGATGCAACAACAAATTACATTTGTATAGCACCTTTCACATCGGGAGGATGTCCCAATGCACAGTAAGGAATTTGGACCTGAGCTGGGGTTTGCGATCAGGAGAAGTGGAGGGCAAGAAGAGTAGAGGTAGGAGGGTAACTGAAGGCGTGGTCGAAGAGGAGGGTCTGAGATGGGCCTTAAATCCAGAACTCTGCAACCCATGTCCTCCCGCACCAACCTCCGTGACCCCATCTCCCGCATTCTCGCCCGACTCCATTGGCTCCCTATCCTTCAGAGGATCCAGTTCAAGATCCTTGTCCTCACCTACAAAGCCCACCATGGTCTCGCCCCACCCTACCTCTGCGACCTCCTAACCCCCTACCAACGCGCCCACTCCCTCCGCTCAGCCGGCTCTGGCCTGCTCCACGTCCCCCGATCCACCCGCCCCACCATTGGCAGGAGAGCCTTCTGCCACTCTGTCCCCAACCTCTGGAACTCTTTCCCCCATCACTCCGCCTCGCCCCTCCTTAGCCTCCTTCAAGTTTCGCCTCAAAACCCTCCTTTTCGACCATGCCATCGGTCACCCCCCTTCCCCACCCCTCCTTCTCCCCCCAACCCCAGCTCGGGTCTGAAATGCTGTAAACTGTTCAGCGTCTTGGGATGTCCTCCTGATGTGAAAGGCGCTATACAAATGTAATCTTGTTGTTGTTGAAGGAGGCAAGGGAGGAGGTGAGGTGAAGGGGCTGTCGGATGGAGTTCGAAACAGCCACGAATAACCCAACCTGTTACTATGGCATCTGTGTGACATTATTCAAAGCA
This sequence comes from Callorhinchus milii, assembly GCF_018977255.1. NCBI lineage: Eukaryota > Metazoa > Chordata > Chondrichthyes > Chimaeriformes > Callorhinchidae > Callorhinchus > Callorhinchus milii. The sequence continues at coordinate 21,549,228 of NW_024704744.1, forward strand.
TTAAATGCAGATTGTCAGATTCGTTCATTGAGTAGCAATCTCATCTCTGGATCAGAAAGTTCTGAGTTCAAACCCCATATCAGTATTTGAGATCATAATCTAGGCAGTCAGTGCAGCTCTGAGGGGTGGCTTAATTGCCAGAGGTGTAGGCTTTTGGATGTGGAGCATTAAACTGAGGAGTACTTTGTGCCTGTTCAGATACACGATAAAGTTTCCATGTAGCTATTTGAAAAAAGATTTTGCTCCTTTGTCCCAGCCAACAATCCCTCAGATCAATTGCACCTCATTATTGGTACAAAGCTATTTTGTTTGCTTACAAATCCAATTGCTGCACGTGACAGTATTTTCTTTGATACATTTTGATGTGACAAAAAGGAAGTTCATTCTTCATGAAAAAGGATTGCACTAAAATTGCTCCCAAAGAGCTTTATTACATGGATATATTTTCTATCATTATCCTTAATAGTCCAGAACTGGCTGCTCTTTGACTTCAATGCTATGACAATAGGATTGGTATTATGAGATTTTAGTGTTACAGATCAGGATTTTCTGGCTAGTACTTTAAGTGCCTTAAATGAGAAAAGAGTATAAAAGTGGAACAGTTAGATAAACAACAGAGAAGATAGTCTTGAAGAGTTAAAGAATATGTTTCTGACTCTGGTTGGATCCGAGCCAAACAGGATCCAGAGAGATAAATGAATGGACAGATTAGAAATGCCACTGCTGGAACTCAATCAGTGCTAACAGCAGCTGTGTTTTCTCAGTGCCTGCTATTACTCAGCTCACAGCTATTCCACTGCTTTACAAAACCACAGCCTGTCATTATATAGCCATTCCTTTACAGTACAATATTAAAACCATCTTTTAACAGTCATTTTACGAACACCAGCACCCATCTCAAATCACAGCTGAGAATAAAACAAAAACTAGCATTCCAAAACAAAGTGCTGTACTGAAAAGTGTTATTAGCACCTTATTAAAAAAAAGGCCATTCATACCATGTAATAATCCTGGAACAATACTGTTAACACTTTATTAGAGAGCAATTTTAGAACAGAGGATTTAGCAAAATAACATTGCGGATATTGCCTTAATAAAATATCTAACTGGGACATTTTAAACTCTTATTACAAAAATGTTTCTTTCTGTTAAAAATGTACTTTGAAATGATGTTTTACTCAGTTTTAATGATAAACTAAACACTTTGAGAGATTTCCTTCTTACTTAATATGATTAAAAGTATCATTCAAGAATTCTTTGCTTGTTGCTTTGTTTCACTCTCAGTGGTAAATGTTCCAGGACTAACGGAGATACTATAAACCGCAGAGGCCTCCTTCAGTCGAACAGTCAATCCACAATTTGGGAAGACAGTGTGCATGTAAGATGGCTAGTTATTACTGACAGAGTTTGTGGAGTCCCATAGTACAATGATTAGAGCACTCACCTTGCAAGTGAGAGGACTCAGGTCCGTTTTCCGGCCTAGGCGAAGTTTCCTTACACGCTTCTGTTTACGTAGCAGTAAGTAGGAAACTGGTTGTCAAGTCTAATTGGCGATCACTTTCCAGGGGTTTATCCCTGCAAAATAATTGGTCACTCAATCCACAACTGTTTGTGGGACCCTGCTCTGCACAATTGGCTGCCACGTTGTGCCCACAAAATACACAGTTATATTCTGATTAAAACTTCTGTGGATACAATGTATTCTGTGAAGTGCTTTGAGACGTCTGAATGACGTAATAAGGGGCTATATCAAATGCAAGGATTATTATCATTATTAGAGTCGGTGGACAGGATTCAAATGAATATTATCTGATCTGATTTGAATTCAATATCTTATATAAACATAGCTGAGTATCAAAATCAAAATAATATTCTTTAACAATCAAGTTTGCTGCTCATCTGAAACCTTTAGTTGATATTACAGGATGTGGTAATGTATGAAGTATTACAATGTTTAACTGTCTCTAATGCTTCAACTTCTTGGAACAAATAACCAAGACAATCAGTTCTAATATGTAGCAAAATCTAAAGTGCTCACAATTCTGAAACCATTGGGAAACCATGAATTTGCACTCGATTTGGCAGGTGAAAAAACATAATGCAATCTTTATCAGTAACAGAAGTTTAAAGTTCTTTCAAGCCCCTGTGCGGCTGCAGAATAAACAGAGCATCTCATGAGAGAGCATGAGCTCCAGACAAACTCTTAGTTTTCCAAAGGATCACCATAATTTGTGACAGCATGAAGCACTGGTATAACGTATCATTATTGGTAAGATGCTCTCCATATTTTAAGCTTATCAAAGTGAATTTAATAACTGTTTTGTTTTCTTTTCAAAATCAGCAGATTTTTGGCCAGTTATGAAACAAATTGTCCATTAGGAGACATTGGGAAATTCAGGAATGTTGTCAGTTGTGTACAAGCTGCAAAAACTGCAATATTTATGTGAAAGTCTATTAGACTATGACATCCAGAGAACATTTTACGTTTAGTGAACACGAGGCAACTGATTGAATAAGTCATCAAATGGTGAAGATTGTGATGTGTCATGTGTTAACATCAGTGGTGCTAATTAACACACATCAGGGGAAAAAAAGAAAAGAAAAACAAGTCGATGTGTTAATTATTGAGTAGTCTCTTCATATTCAGCCTGTGCACTCTACACCTATCAAGAGTGGAATATTAATGGTGCAGTGGTAGAGTTTCAATGTAGCAACCAGGGGGGGAGTCACCTGTTTCAAAACCCATTCTGAGTTGCTACTCTTACCTTGGACTGCATGGCGAGACTAAATTAGCTGTGCCCTTCCCAGAAATAGGGGAAGAATCACACCTGGGGTTCCAGATCCTGGGCTCTCTACAATACCCTCTACTGGTTGGCTGTCCATGTGGCAGGCTTAGTTATGATGCCATTCACAGTGGCACTCAGCGCCAAGACTTACACATCAACAACAGACAGCACATATTGTACTGCACTTCAGCAAGAGAAGCCAGATCAGGAACAGAGAGGCCAATGACAATGAAAGGTGCCCCAAACCTCTCAGAAATAGTGCTGCAAACAAGGCAAAGTGAACAGCTTATACTGCGTGTCCTATAGAAAGACTTATTGAAGGAATACAAAGTTGCTTCATAGGGAACTTGCCTTGGTACACAACTAGAGTAGTGGAAATAACAGATATGCGTCCAAATGCATAACTCTCAGAGGAGAAAATTGTCAAATGTAGAAGACAGACAAATTTGAGCTCTACATCAAACCCAATGCTACGAATCCTCTCAAATGGAAGAGGAAAGCCTTGTCACGTGCCACATAACCTATGATGTATTTAATCTCCTAGTTCAAAAATAATGGGATTATTTTGATGGTCAACTCATGAAACAACCTTTGATATTTCTTGTGACAGTTTTATTCCATCCTCCTCTTCTCAAAGCATTGACACTGACTGAAGAAAAGTTATTATTAGCAGGATGTCTTTGGCAGATACCATAACTGGGTTGTCATTCTTAATAGTGAAATTGCACATCCTAAGTTAATAGATCTGCCTGGAAAGATTACATATCCAGTTGGAAGGTACAAGGATATACCAAGCTCTCTTCAATTGCAAACATTCAACTCCTTGCACTGGCAATCAAATTGCAATACTTGGCACAAATGACTGGTAAACTTGCCTTGAGTGAAATCCTCAAGAAAGTTCAGTCCTACTTATCATCAGCAGTCAAGATAGTATTCTCCCAAGCCTCCATATGCTCAGTGATGAAATATTGTCTTATATTTTGTCAGGCTACAGAGAAAGGACCACCTCTCATTCCTGGTTCAAGGACATAAGACCAATGGAGTATATGGAAGAATAATCCACTCTGGAATCTAGGCTCTAGAAAACTGGAGAAACCTAATTCTCAGTCTTCCACAAGGTTATGACTAAAGCAATACCACAAAAGCCATTTGTGTTTCATCCAGATCACTACATATGCCAGCAAAACAAGACCTGTTCTTGTCGCAGCTCAATATGTTGCATCATCCAAAGCTATTTGAATGGAAGACCAGCAGCATCTCTTGCCTATAGTTTCTTCCCCTCAGTTTTACACCAAAATTCTCATTCACAGTTAGTCTTCATTTGACGAACTAGATTGAATACAATATGTATTCATGTTCAAATCATCTCTGATTTGCCAGTTGAGTTATGTCTGTAAAAAAAGTGAAACAATGTTTGTACTTCCATTGTGAACTGTATGAAAAAATGTATACTTGTTACCTCTTTAACCATCATGTCATCTTTTCCCTCTTTAACTCCTGTCCCCTGGCTCGGGTGACCAGCCAGAAGTGTAAAACGCTTTGAGATGGCCATCTGACATTAAAGTCGCTATATGCGTATAAATTGTATTGTATTAATATAAAATGAAAATAAAAATCACCACTCTAGGATTGGACTGAGGTGGGAATATCTTGCACTTTAGAGAACATTAGTTCAACATTAACAGAGTAATTTCAGGACCGACGTCAGGACCCAGGTCTAACTAACAACTTGAATGGGTTCCCAGGAAGGGTGGACTGTGGACTCATTTAAAGACAGCTTGATGTTGTAATGGGAGGACAATAGGATGGATATTCTGGAAGGATGAGATCAAATGGACCAAAGGGCCTTTCTCATCAGAACCTCTCTTTACGTAATTCATTGTATTTTAGCCTGACCAATTCAAGTCTAATGCCTGTATCTCACATATGCTAAGAGTAGAAAATACAACAACAACAAAATTACATTTGTAGAGCGCCTTTCACATCGGGAGGACGTCCCAAGGTGCTGGACAGACGAGTTTCAGACCCGAGCTGGGGGTTGGGATTGGGGAGTGTGGAGGGTAAGGGGGGGAAGCAGGGAAATCGAAAGCACAGTCGAAGAGGAGATGGGTCTTGAAGTAAACAGGGGAGGGGGCGAGCGGCGGGACTGCGGGGTGGAGTTCTAGAGGGTAGGGGCAAAGAGGCAGAAGGCCTGCCCACCTGCCAACAGTGGGGCGAGAGAGGTGGGGCATGTGAAGCAGGCCAGAGCCCACCTCAATGTTACAATGTTCTACTTACCATGTGCAACTTCTTCCTGTAGATGGTGCTGCTCACTCATTCTGTATTTTTTTGTAGTTTTTCCAATTATTTTACTCTTTTTCAGCTCAGGAGTGCCCCTTGGTAGAGATAAAAAACTATAGCCAGCTAAATTGCACATTATGTTTTCGAGTACCTCTCACTATTTTGTAAAAGGCTTGTATTTATACAATGAGCAATTCCATAAGGAACAGTGGTTTTTCCCACTTTCCTCTTGTTGTCGTCCACAAAATATACAGTCAATTCACTTGTGAGATGTCTCAATGACGTAATAAGCTGCTATATCAAATGCAATTATTATTATTTGTTGTCAATGCATATTTATTTTCCATTTCTATAGAATTTTCCATGGCTTAGTTAAACCCACTATGGAGAGCATTGCTATATTTCCAAGCATTTAGCATCAGGATTAAAACAATCTGAATCAGTTTGAATTATTTGGGGCTGTAACTCATCACAGAATCTCAAATTAGTCTACATGTAGATACTACAATCGGAAAAAGTATAACATCAGGTATAAAAGAGGACTATGAATAATGTCAAGTCCATATTAGGGAAATCTATGAGCAATATAAAGTCTCTATTAGGGAAATTGAAGAGAACGTTAATCTCCCCAGCATGGATACTCCTGGATATTTAGCTGTATTCAATTATAGTTTGTTTATTAGTTTTATAAACTGAGTCTACTGTCACCGTTTGGACCTCTCCAAGTTTCAAATGTTTGGGTTGTTCAGTAAAGCCATGGCACATCATATTTATCAGTGCCCATCTGACTGCCTACTTGCAAACATTTCAGGCACAAGAGAATGGATTTTTTTTAAGGGTAGAGACATGAATTGTCCAAATAATATGCAATGCATTATAAGGCACATATGAGGATAGACAAAAGTTCAATGCTGTATATAACATCCTGCTGAGGCTAGTATCCACTTGAGTGGATTTAATTTTCACTGAGACAAGCACTATTATCTTTTATGATTGATTCCCTAGTTCAACTGACAAACATGATCACCACAATTGACCTGTATGTGATGTTTTGCATGTCTGGGGGACGTCTTGAAGCTTTTTTTGATAGCTCAGTGGAAGTCTGGGTTGGCAAGGGTTGAGGGAATAGCTACAGAGTAGCCAAAAATGCAATTACAAAGGTAGGCCTAAAGGTTAGAGGCGGGGGAAGTGAGGGCAGCAGAGACATTCCTAGATGGAATTCCATAGACTGGGGCAGAATATCTGAAAGTTCGCCCACTGCTGGTGGGGCAGGTTGGGTAGGGGACTTGAAACAGGTTGTTGTTTACGGAATGGAGAGAACAGTAGGGTCATAGTAGCACAAGAGGAGGGTGTAGTGAGTCTATATAGAGGGTTTAAAAGCATCAGGATGAGGATCTTCAATTCAATCTGCTGGAGGTTGGGTAGATGTGGAACCGAGCAAGGATGGGAGTGATGTGCTTCCAGAGCCTGATACGGGTGAGGGTACAGGCTGCAGAGGTCTGGCTAGTCTGCAGGTTGTATAGAGAAGAGCTATGGATTCCAGCAAGCAGAGTATTGGAATAATGATAGATAGTGAGCTGTGCTTTTGACACGGTGCCTTTCACATCAAGAGAATGGCTTAATGACCTTTATTCTTTCTACTGTGCAGTGTAGTAACTGTATATTTTGTAGGTGGATAAGTGAGCCTGGTCATAATGAAGTTGTGGATGAGGGTCTCTGAGCTCTATCAAACCTACGTGCATTACAAAACGTTTGAACTCACATCAGCTTGTTAATAATTTATTTGACAGTATTTTATTGCTCTCATCTTGTGATACAAGAACTAATTTTTCCGCCTGGGTCTCCACTCACACTGATGTAGGATATTAGAGGCCCTGAATAATATCTCTTCCTCTCAGCAAGATTTTCAGAAGTATAATTTTGCCTGTGTTTTTTCTGCAGCTATGGGAACATATCAAGAAACAATATAAATCCATTTAAGTGTGGAACAAACAACTTTTCCTGATTCATCACTGGCACAGTCCCCATCTTATCAGAGAATCACAGCTGGTTGAAAAACACTGCCCCGAGGTCTCTCTTTCCCTCAAACCAGGTTCAGCTGCAGCATCCACTGAGCCAAGCCCTTCAATCTCTATCATAGCTGCTTTATATAGTTGAAACTGTTGCAAGCGTCTGCTGTACGAAAGCAAATGCATTAGTTCCTTCTGGACCTTGAATATACCAATAAAACACAGGTTAGTTTTGCACGCCTCACACTATAAAAGTCTAGTTTTCTCCTCCACTTTGATAAGTTGAAATAGTAACCTTGTGATCCAATGGGTTGCAGTCAATCATGTGTATAAGATTGCTGTCCTCCTAATTCATTGTCATTTGAACGTCGCAGCTGAAGGCTACATTGTCAGCTTTATTAGCTTTTTTGTTTACACAGAGCTTTATGCTTTCAGCTCTATCATGAACCAGCCCAGCCAGGGGCAGCCTGTGATGTTACATTGCAGCAGCTTCCTGTTTGGATAAAAGCTGTTAGGGAGAATCTTCTGTGTTCTTTTTGCTCTTCTGTTTCCCCACCTTTCACCTCCTAGGTCTCTTTGAACTTATCTTACGTCGAATAGCCCTCCAGCCTTTCCTCTATTATAATTGTAAGTGAGTTTGCACTAAATAAGCCCCTTCAATCTCCATCATAGCTGGCTTGCCTGAAACATGCTCAAATCCCTTTTTAGTCTCGTTCCATCTTAGCTCTGCAACAACAACAAATTACATTTGTATACCTCCTTCAAACTTAACGATCTGGCCACTTCCTTCGCTCAGCAAATACTGGCCTCGTTACGTCCTCTGCTCAACCACCCCACCATCATTGGACTATTTTTAGCCACTGCTTCCACTCTTAAAACTCCATCCACGAATAGAAGATAGCTTATCCGCTATTTTCTGCTTGCGGGATTCAAATAATGACATTGCCAGTACAGTATTTACGGCATTATAATTACACAGCTGGAAATTCTAGCTCGCTGTCCAAAACCTGGGGTTCAAGTATAGTTATTTAATCAATATTTGCAACTGCATGCTTATATGATCTTAAATAATTCTTACATAGATCATAGATAGTAATATTGCACTTTAGTAACACTGCATACATGAGGGAATACAAGGCTATGAGAGAGGATTAGGAGTGGTAAAGACTCATATGAAGTATGAAGTATAACCACGGACATGGACTAGTTGGGTCAAATGGTCTGAGTCTGCAATGTACAGTATATGTCATTTTTTGAAAAAGTGCAAGAAATCACAAATCTGAAATCAAGTTTGTGATCTGCTCAGCAGTAACATTCAAACAGCAACTAGGATTTGATCCAATTCATCAGTCTTGCACTTGTAAAACAAAACTCAAAACAGTACCCGTTGCCTTTGTTCCTCCGGATCTGGCCTCCTCCTCGTCCCTTGAGTCCTCCGCTCCACCCTCGGCGGCCGTGCCTTCAGCCACTATGCCCCCAGGCTCTGGAACTCCCTTCCTCACTCCCTTCGCCTCACTCCCTCCCTTCCTACTTTCAGGTCTCTGCTGAAGACCTTTCTTTTCGACTGCGCCTTTGGTCACCTTCCTCCCCCTCCCCCTGGCTCGGTCCTGGGATCCGTTACTGTGAAGCGCTCTGAAACGCTGTTTGGCGTGGAGGGTGCTATATAAATCCAAGTTGTTGTTGTGAACAAACAAGACTAACTCCCTGATCTAGAGGCCTGAAGTATCACCTGGTCCCAGCCAACAAACACTCTACACACTCATACTCCCATCCTCACCGAACTCTATTGACATCCTTATGCTCAGAGGATCAATTTCAAGATCTTTGTCCTGTCCTGAAATCACTCAATGGTTTCGCTCAGTGGTTTCGCTCCACTCTACCTGTATCTTTCACTTTCCTGACTGTTCTGCTGTTTGTATCCCACTTCCTTTGTTTACTATTGCCTTCAGACGCCATGTCCTGGACTCTAAAACTCTTTTTCAAAAAACAGTTTTAAAAGGTTCTCTACCTTCAAAAGCCCCCTGAACACATATCTTTTCAACTGCACCTTTGATCAACATCTTTAAATCTCTAATTTCCCTGTTCAGTGAACACCACTATATTTATAATAATCCTTGTATTTGGTGAAGTGCTTCATCATGTCAAAAGGTCTCAAATCGCTTCACAGAGTTTCCTGTAAAATGTAGTGAGTGTGTATGTGTAGATGAGTGCAGTGGCAGTATTTCTGGTGGTATTCAGCATACAATATGTCAGCCTGTCTCAGCTGATAGCACTCATTTTGTGCACAGCAACATTTCACAAACAGTGATAAAGTTAATGACCATTTTTTGTTATCTGGGGGATTGTTGTCCAGGACACTGAGAGAAAATCTCTTCTCTTTTTGAATAGTGCCAGAGTTTTTTAACATCCACCTAAGAGGCAAATTGAACATCAGTTTAAAATCTCATCCAAAGTTTGTCACCTCTAGTAATGCATCACTCTCTCAGCACTGCGATACAGTGTCAAGATTGACTATTAGCTCAAAGATCCGACACGGGACATGAACCCACAACCTTCTGACTGAGAGGTAAGAGTGTTATCAGCTGAGCCAGGCTGACATATTGTATGCTGAATACTGCCAGAAAATATTTTTATTACAAGAAATATTTGTGGAAGACCCTTGGGTTTTTAAGAAGAAATCCCACTCCCGATTTGAGATTTTACCGACCACACTCAGTAATTCAGTAATTCAGTCATTCTGAATTAATCCCTTGAAATATAAACTCAGTCTCCTCATTTGAATGTTTCAAAGAACCAGAAGCTAATGATGAAATCAATTTTCAAACTAATCTTTTGTTAGATTCACTTAATGACATTGATGACAGGACAAATGGTCCATATTTTACTTTGTTTAATGGGGGCATTTCCTGTGAATATTTCTGTTGATGCTTGAAGTGTGCTTTTGTACATGTGTTTGTGGTTTAATGGAAGCAGTCAATTGGAAGTCTGGTCTCCCAACGTCAAGGTCTCCCAGGATAAACTGCAATAAAGTGCAAAAGTGGTTGTAATACAGCTTATGTTCAAGTTAATTATTTAGGAATCATTGTGTGTTAGATGTTGACAGTTCCATTTGATATGATGTGAGGAGGCTGATCAGGAGCTTACAATATCTGGACAGAAAGACAGTTGTCGTTTTCCCATTAATCCTTATCTGGTTCTCTTCCTTAGCCTTTTCCAGCTGCAAAATACATTTCACACACTGAATTATTATGCTTTATTGAAGATAAAATATAACTTTTCTGCTGTTCATTTTTCTCCTTTTTTGTGAGGCCCCACCCCATTTTTCACTGTATGCCAACAATAGCCGATGCACAAAGGATGGTATAAGAAAATAAGTTGTTACTTTTCTTAAAAACATCTACAAAGTTTATCTTGGTTTAGACTTCCAGATCTTATTAACTCACGAAAAATGTTTACATCAAGCAAATCTTCCATAATTTCTTATACCTCCACATCTCCACAAGTCAGTCCTGGCCTCCTTCCTTCCACAGACAGCATTATTTCATTATTTCCCCCCACCTCACTCTTTCCCCAGCAGAACACAACGAATACTGCTTTCCTCAATGGCCCTACCAGCTTATAAGCTTCAACTAGTGCATAACTTTCTGTATTCTTTCCTGCACTAAGTTTCCACCCATCACTCCGATCATCACCAGCTCCACTGCTCCCCAGTGAATTGACTTCAAGATTTTTGTCCAATCTTCAAATGTCTCCATGTCCTTGCCCATCCTATCTTACAATCTCTACAGCTCTATTCCCCTGTCCACTCCCTCCATTCCACAAATTAAGGCTTGCTGAATGGCATCTTGCCCCCACACACTTTCAGCCAAGCTTTCACTATGATCTTTTTAAAACCTTTTCTAAAATCCTATCTGTCTGACTGTGCCTTCAGTCAACTCCCTTCTATCCCATCACCAGATTTCTCAACTTGTTTGTGTAAGCACCTATCTCTGTAAAGTGCTTTGAGATGTTGTCCTACAAGAAAAGCACTATACAAGTGCAAGCTATTGTTGATATACAAGACTGTATTAGAAATTAAATGTTCTCAGTAGACAAAAATACAATAGTAAGTCTCGGTTGAGATTGCTACATCTTATTTAACCTACAAATAATTTAGGTTATATTTAGGACTTTTATATTTATTCCAGTTTAATAAAGTTAAGAACTACAATTTCTACTTAAATGCACCACATGATATAGTAGTAAGGACTTGCCAACTCGAAGCTCAACTTTCTTCAGTATAGTTTGTTCTCCTTTATGTAGCATTACCAACTTCTGATGAAGTGCTAAATATGAATGAATAGAATGGAGTCCCACTATATCAAATGTAAGGATCATTATTATAGAATAAAGCAGTCAGTACAAGGTCAGGTGGCACTGCATTCATTCAAACAATGCAACTATGTGGGATTGTTTTAATTGGTTCCTCTCTTCATATAGCTTATAAAAGCAAATTAAATCAAATACATCATTTGTTTCATGCACAATGACAACTTCAAAAAGGTGATGTCTTATATGACTTTGAAGTACTTTGGTGATGTACCATGAATAAATAAAAATCCCATTGTAAGCACACATCAGAATAGATAAATGCTAAATTTTCTACCACATGGATCAACAGCCAATANCCCCCTCTCCCCCCACACACAAATACTCACATCCATAATTTATTAGCAAGAAGGTTATTTTTTCAGCATTAAACATCTTTGAACCTAGCAATGATGTACAATTTTACTAACTAGTACAGATGGAGAAAGTTGAACTAAGACTCAGAAGTGAAGGGAGTCTTATTTTAAATTGCATTCAGCTACACTTGGGTTTCTGCCACCAGGCTATGTTGTATGTTATCAATCAAATGCTGCCAAGACAGTCACCAAAATTGTTTCCATCCCTTGTAGAGATGAGTATTGTGTAGGTTCCAGTATTCAACATCTCTTTGTCATTTTTTCATCACCTAATTATCCTGTTTTTCTCCAGGATTCTTCTTTCCAGAGACTTAACTTTTGACCTACTGCAAACCAGTATTTTTCCATATTAAATTTCTTATACATTTAACCTTTAAGACTAGAATTCCTGTCCATTCCAGGCTCCCTTGAACCAGCCAGTTGTTTTCTGCTTGCACCCATGTTGGTGAAATGCATCCGAATATAGCAATAAAGTTACTTTTAGATGTCAGAAATCACTTTATTATCATCCCTGCAGTAGTATTGTCAAAAATAAGTACTAAAATATGAATAAAGATGACTTCTTTAGGTTCTGTTTCTGCTAAGTTTCTGCTCCTTTTATGATTTTAACTTCATTCTAAATATATTCCTAACTGATAGACTAACATTTTGGTTGCTTTCTTCTTGTTTTAAGTTTGAAGATATTACTTATTGTTTTTCATGATTCTCCAGATTATTTCCAAATAATTTCTGCCAGTCCAGGATAATAGCTGCAAATTAACATGACAATTTTACAGAGCTTGCAAAGTCAATCGGCAACCCTTTTTTAAAGGACTGCTTGACACATTACCTCAGCATCAGGCAAAGATTCATAATCCCCCCTCTCACACACACACACACACACACACGATAATTTACTGTGGGTATTCCAAGCATTAGCATTTATTGTCACTTGAGAGGAATGCTTGTAATAACTCAATTGTGTGTCAGCCTAGCTCAGTTTGCAGTACTCTCCTCTGAGTCAGAAGTTAGAAAGTTTTGGGTTTGGGGAATTTGAACTCATATGGTCTACGCTGACACTCTAGTGCAGTACTTGGGTAGGGTGGGGGTGGGGGGGTGCATTGTTGAAGGTGCTGGCCTTTGGATATTAAACTGAGGTCCCATCTGCCAATTCAGGTGGATGTTAAAGATTCCATGGCACAATTGGAAAAGAGGAGTTTGTCCCGGTACCTGCCCCTAAATGAAATTGATAATTCACTGTTTGAATGCCTGTTTGTGGGACATTGTTGTGGCACTACACTTCATAGCACATCCTGCAAAGTACTTTGAGATATCCTCCTAATGTGAAAAGCTATAAAATAAATTGTTTATTTTATTCTTTTAACATATAACTGATTGCAGCAATAATAAATATCATGAGGACTTATCTACTATACTTAGTACACAATAAGCAATGGATTCCATCTCAGAGTTCAATGGCAAATGATGCCTCTAGTCGTTATATGTTTAATCTATATGTGTGAATCTCTTGATATTTTAATACCACTAATTTCACATCAGCTGTAGGAAATAGTTGGTGGGAGAATCATAAGCTTTTAGTGTTAAGGTCAGTTTCACTTCAAGATCTGTACCTGAAAACAACTTGCAAAGTTCTGGTCCTGTAAGTGTAGCGCCATTGAACATACTTTAGTTTCACCAAAACTATTTGTTCTTTGATTTTTCCTCCCTTATCTCCTCCCTCAATCTCTCCCTCCACTTCCACTCTGCCACCCAAGTCCGCATGGTCACCCCTCGACCTGGTGACCACTCGGGGCCTCACTGTCTCGGACCTCACCATTATCGACAAAGAGATCTTGGACCATCACTTTATTTCCCTTAACACCTCAATCCCTCTCCCTACCACCATCCAGCCCACCGCCATCTCCTAGCATCCTGGAAAAAAGTCTCTCTGCCCTCTCTCTCGGCTGCCTTGGAGTCATCTGAAATCCTTCCCCTCTGGGCTTCCTCCTGCAATGAGCTATCCTCCTCGGTCACTCTTCTCCACAGCTCCCTCTCCTCCACTCTCGATTCCCTTGCTCCCCTCTCTTCCTGAACCATCTCCTATTCACGTAAGTCACTAGGGTAACCAGCCACCTCCACTCCCTTAAAGCTCAGGTGCATGCTGCTGAGCGCATCTGGCTTAAATCAAACTTAATGGTCCATCAGCAGATCTGGCTGGACCATATCAAATCCTACCGCTCTGCCCTCGCTGCCGCTAGATCGTTGTTCTACTCCAAGACAATTTTGGAGGCTGACAACCCCAGGCTCCTCTTCTCCATCACAAACTGCCTCCTCCGCCCTCCCTCTTATGCCTCGGGCATCTTCACCTCAAATACCAACTGCCAGGTGATACAGAACTTACTCGAATCCAAAGTCGAGGGAATCCGCTCAACTGCCTCTGCCACTGCATCTGCTACGCCCTCCCCATCTCCTCCTCCCACCACAGTCCCTACCATCCCTCTCTCCATACCTTTGAACCTGTCTCCCCCTCCTCTCTCATCACCACCATAACCATCATGAAACTAACCACCGGCTCCCTCGACCCCTTCCCTACCCCCCTCCTTATCTCTCAGCTCCACCTCCTTGTCCCACTACTCACTGACATCATAAACCTCTCCCTAACCTCTGGTGCTGTTCCCACCCCATTAAAAACCGCCATTATTACTTCTATCCTTAAAACATCCTCCCTTGATCCTTCTCTACTCCCAAACTCCACCCCATCTCCAACCTCCCCTTCCTCTCCAAGGTCCTGGAATGCATTGTTGCTTCTCAGCTGCGCTCCTTCCTCTCCCGCCACTCCCTTCTTGAACCCCTCCAAACGGGCTCCCGTGCCGCCCAGCACAGAAACAGCCCTGGTCAAAGTGAGAAATGACATTCTGCCTCCTTGTTCTCCTTGACCTCTCTGCTGACTTCAACACTGTTGACCACTCTCTCCTCATCTACCACTTCTTCTCTCACCTCTACTTTCATGGCTCTGTCCTTCACTAGTTCAGACTGTACCTCTGGCACCACCTTCATTTCATCTCACAAATGGTTTCTCCTCCTGGATGAGAACTAACTTTCTTCAGTTGAACGTCAACAAGACCGAGGCTCTCCTGATCTTTGCTAACAAATCAGGTAAATTGCCTTCAATGACATAACAAAGGTAAAATTGCTTTCAAAATACTACTAAGTTGTAAACCACATTTCAGGGTGCTTAAACTTCATAATTAATTAAAAAGACACATGCTAAAAGTGGTCAGCAAAATATTGATGCCCTCTTTCATCATGTTTGGTCACTTTGTAATAAAAAATGAAATGTACAAAAACTAACAGGGTTGCTAGGGAAAGCTGGAAATGGCTTAACAATGTTAAACCACGGTAAGGCTCTTCCTTAATGACTCAGGTCTAGTAAATAGATCTTAATGACTCAGGTCTAGTAAATAGACCTGAATCATTAAGGTCTATTCTTAATGATACATTGAATGACCAGCTATCAGTGGAATAGCTCGTTTCACACCCACTAAAAGAGTCACTATTTTCCATAACTATATACAATTTCCCATTATAGCCAATAGATGGCAATATGACTCTACTATACTCTGGGTGTGTAATTGGAGTTCTCTGGCATATTCTTTCTCCAGTGTACAGTGGTACGCTTCTGGAGTCTGCTCAGCTTCAAGGAGACTCTGCTTACCACCCCTGTGAAAGCATAAGGAAGGGTTATTAAAATCGTTGAAACTGGATTAGATCATCGGTATTATCCTGTGGGGACCTCTACTAGAGTCCCCATTATAGCTGCAACCAACTGGGACACGATTTCCTTAAGACCCTTTGTTCTCCAAAGGTTTTTCATCACTTGGAAGACTTTGTGCTTAATCCTGATGTGATTGGATCTGCAATTATTTTGCATTCCATACCGACTTGTCCACTCCCTCTGTTAATAATTCGACAGGTGGTGGTAAGAGTATAGAGTTTATTGCATAAGATGAAACATAAGGTTTAACAATCTGTAATCAAATTATACTACATACAACAACACAATAACAGTACAACACATATACGTGAGCAAAGCATTTACCACACACCATGCACTCAGCAGTTGCTCAGTACTCCAGACAAGCAACACACCCCAAAATATACAGCAGAGATCAGCCCTTGGAAATCCCTCAGGGACAACTGATTCTCACAATCTTAAGGTTGCCCAGTTCTCCAGACTGACAACGCTCTCTGGGCCTCACTTCATACTCTAGACGAGCGGTACCCGAGACTACACTTTGATGAACCTCTGCAAGATCAGCCTCTGGAATTACCCCTCAGAGACAACTGACTCTCATAATACCAACACTAAACAGGGACTGGCGTCCAGTAAACCCTCGGACCCAACCAGTCATACACAACCACAGTAGTACTGACGATACAGCGACGACAAAACGTATCCAGGCACTGTTTCGTACTCCAGACTAAACAGTAGATCTGGGGTCACACCTTGACATAGAAAAATCATAGAACTATCACACAGAATCACAGAGGTTGGCTCCTGGAACTCAACAGAAACAATCAGCTCTTACCCAGTACCTCACTCGTGCTGCTGACCACTACTCTTCTTTCACTTCTGATGGTCACTTTCTTACTGGAGGTAAATTCCCTCACTCCTGTACACATACATAGATACAGTAGAATCGATATCGATTCCACTGGGAAGTGCTCTGACCCTCTACACAATTCAAACTATTCCAAAGTTACATCTTTTATGTGTTTCTAACTCCACCTCCCCTTGTCACAGAGATAGCCCCCACCCTTCGCAGACTGCTTTGCACAGAGAGAAATATGGACAACTTCTGGGCAGCCTTCCACAGCCTACTTGTTTCTCAGGCTTGAGATAGGCAGGTGTCTGAGGCTGCAGCCGTTCCTTTCTGCGATTCATTGTTCTTACAACTATACTCAACAACAACAGATTACACTTGTGTAGCACCTTTCACGTCAGGAGGACGTCCCAAGGCGCTGGACAGTCAGTGTTTTGGACCCGAGCTGGGGGTCGGGATTGGGAGGGAAGGAGGGTGATCGAAGGCACGGTCGAAGAGGAGGGTCTTGAGATGGGTCCTGAAGGAGGCAAGAGAGGGGCGAGGTGGAGAGACTGCGGGATAGAGTTCCAGAGGGTGTGGGCAGAGTGGCCAATAGTGGGGCGGGCCAGGCAGGGGACGTTTAGCAGGCCAGAGGGATTTCCCTGAGGGAGTTGTCCCTGAGGGATTTCCAGGGGCTGATCTCTGCTGTGTATTTTGAGGTGTGTTGTTTGTCTGGAGTTCTGAGCAACCCCTGAGTGCATGCTGTGCGGTAAATGTTTTGTTCACATAGATGTGTTGTACTGTTATTGTGTTGTTATATGTAGTATAATTTGATTACAGATTGTTAAACCTTATGTTTCATCTTATGCAATAAACTCTATACTCAAGGAACCGATCGCTCATTATCTCAGAGGAGTGAACATCTTCCCAGGAAAATATGAAATGTAATCAGAAGCTAACCTCAGCCCATCCAGCAAAGCTACTTTTAACCATTTAACTATCAAACCTTCTGGAACATTCGGTTGCTGTTTGAAATGTACAATTGTATCCCAAAGTGATAGTCAATATATTTCAACATCTCTACTCCATTGGCCTTCAGCCTTTCTACCCCCACCCTTTGGAACTCCATCCCACAGTTGTTTTGCCTCCCCATTTCCCTTGCCTCCTTCAAGACCCTCCTCTTCGACCGTGCCTTCGATCACGCTCCTTCCCCTCTGCTCTCCACCCTCCCTGATCCCAACCCCCAGCTTGCGTCCAAAACACTGATTTTCCAGCACCTTGGGACGTTCTCCCAATATGAAAGACGCTATACAAATGTAATTTTGTTTGTTGTTGTTCTTGACAAGTGCTAGACTTAGCAGCTTTTGCAACTTCATTTACCCTATTTCATCCAGGAAACTGGATTGTTTGGTCTCCATGTTACTCTGCATTAACCAACATTGACTCCACTGAGTTAGGGGTGACTCTTCAAATATTGAATGATCTGTTCAATTCTGCCTTCGGTCACTTTCCTACCCCTTCCCTCCCTATCCTCCACTTCTCCTGATTCCCAACCCCCCAGCTCAGTTCCAATTCCCTATCCAGCGACTTAGGATGTTCCCCTGACACGAAAGGGGCTATACTAATGTAATTTGTTGTTGTATTAGATTTGTCCTAATTTGGGGTTAGTAACCCCTTAGAAGGAGGTTTAGTGTGTATCTGTGTGGGGTGGGAGGCAGGAAAGGGTAGAAGGGTTGCTGCATTCTGCCCTTTTACTTTACTTCTTTGAATTTGTA
Source organism: Callorhinchus milii (assembly GCF_018977255.1). Taxonomy (NCBI): domain Eukaryota; kingdom Metazoa; phylum Chordata; class Chondrichthyes; order Chimaeriformes; family Callorhinchidae; genus Callorhinchus; species Callorhinchus milii. Next base: position 21,567,364 of record NW_024704744.1, read on the forward strand.
ATCAGCCTTTTGTATTTTAATAAAGTCATTGAGTTTCTTCTTTACATTTTGCCTTTTCCTCAAACTCTTCGCCAAATTTGCAGCTGCAGCATCAGTTTACCAGAAGACAGAAAACACTTGCCCATCCATCTCTAGCTGAGCATTCCGCAGTTGATGTAGAATTTAAAAACAGAAACTGGCACAAAATTGATGTTTTCAATTCTCCCAAGACTCAAGAGAAAAACTGCTGTTTTTACAAAACGGTAAAAACCTGTGATGGGATCTTTTTTCAATTTTATTTGTCTCTTGTGGTGCACAGCCTGTGATTGATTCTCATGGCAGAAGAAAAAAGAACTAAAGCTGACACATACAGGGGCAGTGTCCCAGCTAGTCTCAATGCCAAATGTAATATATTTAACCATGAAAGCAGTAAATATTCTGACTATGCAAGTCTCTCATTTACATCATAAGGGACATGCAGCAGAACAGTTAGGATTTCAAAGGTTTAGAAACATTTTCATTTGTGATGACTTACTGAAAATTTCAAGTAGTTTTTTTTTACAAATCCTTTATAGTCTATTCTGTTATTTATGGATGAGTTAACACATGTACAATAGTTTAGCTACTAATTGTGACTGGTGTGGATGTCAGTGATACTAGTTCACCACTTACGATGAACTCAGAAATATGTAAAACTAGAAATACAAGAATCACACATTATGTTGGTGTCAGCCTGCCACAGTTGGTGACTCTTACCTCTGGGTCAGAGGTCTGGGATTCAAGTCCCACATTGGGACTTTGAGATCATTCTAGGCTGAAATTATAATGCACTACTGGGGGAGCACTGCATTCTACAAGGTGTCGACCTTCAGAAAATGAGTTCCCAGCTGCTTGTTCAGGTGGCTGTTAAAAGATTGCATGACGCTATTTAAAAAGAAAAGGCAGTTTCACCCAGTGTCCTGGCCAACAATCGTACATTAGCCGTTTACATCATGGCGGTCTGTGAGACTTTGCTTTATGGAAATTGGCTGGCACACTCGCATACAATTACAGACACTGCTCTTGACAGCAATTCTCTGTGAAACAAGTTAAGACATTCTGATGTTAAGACCCTAAATCAACTGGAAGGATTATTAAATACATAGATCAAAATCAATGCGGTGGGAGTGATATTGGGTACTTAATGTGCACTCATGTTAAATATAAAGATAATCATGTCCATTAAACAGAAACAGGAAGGTTCAATGAAAAACAGATCAAATGACACTTTACTACTTAGTGATGGCTGCAGACTTTGCTGCTACTAATTACCACTGAAGCTAAATCCATTTTGTTTTAATGCTGCAGGCTAATTTCCATTTCAGAGCACCAACATCACCATGATAATTTTTCTAATAATAATACTTACAATTGATATAGTGCCATTTATGTTGGAGGACATTGCAAAGCTCTTCTGAATATGTATTTTGCAGGTGAATGTGGCAGCCAATTTGCACACAGCAATGTCCCACAAACAGCTACGAAGTGAAAATAAACTTTTAAAATCGTGCTATGAGATCTTGAATGTTCATCTGAATGGGCAGGCGGGACCTGGATTAACATCTCATACAAAGGATGGCACCTCTGACAATGCAACACTCTCAGCACTGCATTAGACTCAAATGCCCTGCATGGGGCTTGAGTCTACAACCTTCTGACTCAGAGCCAAGAGTGCTGCCAACTGAGCCAGGCTCTAGTGATTTACTATTAAAAGTAGTATTTTTCAAATCTTAAATCAACAAATGCAACCCTAGTAAATCCATACGCTGTGATTAAATAATTGTTAACTATTTTTGTGTTAATGTGTTCTATCAGCCCACTGAGCTTTAATTTTATTTTTTAAGCAAACTTAAGTGTCTCCTGTGTACCCCACAATATTTCCTTTGAGAATTATTTTAATATATTTTTCATAGCATATACATTGTATCCTTTGTACTCATACAGCGTAGTAACTATGTTGACTATGTTCCCAGGTTGGACTGACCTTGATGTGAAATATAAGGGACATTAGATATTCCAACCATATTTTATAGCTTAGCCATATGGGTTGTAAAATGGTTGTAAAACATAGGTCACTCTGCCATTAGCTTCTAAACACAAGGTAAATGATAATAATAATAATAATAATAATAATAATAATCCTTGCATTTGATATAATGCTTTATTACCTCTTTGAGACGTCTCAAAGTGCTTCACAGAATATATTGTAAAGTGAATTGACTGTATATTTTGTGGGCGAAACACGGCAGTCAATTGCTCGCAGCAGTGTCCCACAAGTAGTCGTGAATTGAGTGACCAAATTATGATTATTCTATTTATTATTTATTTGTTTTGTTTCTTTCAAAGGGATTATTATCCTCGGAAAAGCGATCCACCAATCGACTAACAACCGGATTCCTGTTCCTCGGTAAACAGAGGCAATGTCGAGTAAGGAAACTTGCCCAACGTCTCGCCCTGCCGGGGAATCAAACCTAGGTCCATTCGATTGAGTTACTATTCTCACGGTTAAGATTAGGAAATGATGGGTGTGAACAGGGTAAAGACAAAGTGCTTTTATTACAACAAGCAGTCACAAAGGCTGCTTTCTCAAAGACTGGTTTAAATAATGTGCGCGTTTAAAAGATGCGATTGTTCCCTTGTTAAATAAACCAAACCAAACAGAACAGGACAGAACAAAATATGTGCTAGTCAGTTATGCAGCACGCATATGCTTTATAGCTCAAACTCACAAGTGATATCAATCCAATAATCAAAGTTTACCATCAAGCAAGTGGGCAAAGTGTGGTGTTTTTTTCATTAATAATTTTATTCCAGTTTGTATTTTTGTGATCTGAAAGAACGTATTAGTGTATTTGAAGCAGCTTGGACTTCTTGCCATTCTTTTTTTTAAGTTTACCATCCTGAAGGTGCTATTAATAGAAATTTAAGCTAAAACCTACAAATGGGTAAAACCCATCAACTGAATCAGTTAATATTTGAAAAATGTAATCTTTAATCTGTAATTTTGGCTCTATCATTTTAACATCACTATATTTTATCAGTACTATCTCTGGTAAAAGCAACGCATTTCCCCATAATAATCTGTATCTTTATAACTGAATACATCTTAAGAATGATAGAACATAGCTTATTAAAAAAAGTTGAAAACCTTTCTTACAAATAAAAAATAATTTTCTTACCCCTCGTTTATAATTTCCCATGTATGAGAGGAGAGGTAATCAACCTATGTTCAACTGTTTGAAGCTCTGGATGGACAAGAAGCAGATCTTCAATGCAGATAACAGAAACGTACCTGTCATATTCATTCCTGCTGGGATACACCAAATATCTACTCAGGATCAGGAACAAATCACATAAATATGTACGGGTACCATTTTTGTGTGTCATCCTGGCTCAGTTGGTAGGACTCTCTTGCCACTGAATTAAAACATGGTTCAACAACAACAGCAAAATTACATTTGTATAGTACTTGGAACCTATATAGTCTAAGGTGCTGCATTGTCAGAGGTGCCATCCTTCAAATCTGACATTAAACTGATGCCCTGTCTGCTTGTCTAGGTGAATGTTAAAGATCCCATGGCACTGTTCGATGAAAAGGGAGTTATTTCCAGTGTCCGGTCAACAATCTTCCAAACAAAATTGGTCAATCATTCCATGGTTGGTTTTAGGGTACTGATTGCACAAATTGGCTGCCACATTCGCCCACAAAATACAGTCACACCACTTTTCACTTTTCTCTGTTTATCATTTTGAGACAGCTCAATGATAATAATAATAATCCGTACATTTGATATAGCGCTTTATCATGTCTTCGAGATGCCTCAAAGCACTTCACAGAATATACTATTATTATTATACTGTAAAGTGAATTGACTGTTTTGCGGGCGAAACGTAGCAGCCAATTGCACACAGCAGTATCCCACAAACAGTCGTGGATTGAAGTGACCAATTTTTTTTCAAGTAGTTATTACCCCCGGAAAAGCGATCCGCCAATCGACTAACAACCGGGTTCCTGCTAGGTAAACAGAGGTGTATAGAGTAAGGAAACTTGCCCAATATTTCACCCTGCCGGGAATCAAACTCAGGTCTCTAGCTTGCGAGTCGAGTGCTCTAACCACTGAGCTACAGGACTCCATGTGATATGACAAGGTGCTATATGAAATTATTATCATACATTATATATCTTGATTGGCATTGTTGGCTGGCACACAAAGTTTGTTTTTCTTTAATTAAGTTATCAAGGTTTCTGCTCGCCCCCCCACCGAGTTCTGTCATGTACAAAATAATGCTTGAGTTATAGTATGTAGTAAATGTTAGTACATTTACAATGAACAAAATCTGTCAAGATGCATAACAATTTTAAATGTGTACTTAATATACCAAACATGTGGTATGGGTGTGCAGTGTGCATTGCGGTAACAGTATGGATCAATAACTGAGGTCAAGCTCTTTAACATTTAAGAAATACTGGTTCTGCATCCAGAACCTTGAACAATAAATGTTGACTCCTGCTAAAGAACATCACGCATCAGTATTACATTATGTTTTGGAAAACATATTGAATGCTGCACAGGGAATTCACTAGTCAAAAGCGAAAAGTAAAAAATACCAGACTTGCCAAATTCAACACCATGAAAGGAATTCAAAACAGAAAAAAATGATTTTTCACTCACACATGTACTTATTTTAAATTGACAACTTCCCATCCAAGTGTGGCTGTGTCAATTACTGGGACTATAAATTCCACTTAAGGGACATTTTTGTAAAGTGAAGACAAATTGGAAATCCAAAACCAGTTTCCGTCTGAAACTATTAAGTTCACTTTTGTTAACACAGTTTGTGTGCTCTCATTAACAAGTGGGGATTTTTTTTACACAAATCAATGTTTTGCTGCGTTTACAGCCCAAACTACAAAATCACTTTCTGTAAAACTTGTTAGTTGGCTCCTACTATCTCTACAAAATAAGGCCAAATACAAATTATAATGTGCAAGGGTTTTTGGAAGAACTGGTGAAAATTGAATATGGAAAACTGAAACAGGAAACTAAAAGTGTTTCAAAACTCATTCCAGACAAACATAACATTGCTGCAACATTTACTGAACAACAGTTAATCAACTGTTTACTCATCAAATTAGTTCATTATAAACACACCACATAATATGGCCCTACGTCCTCCCAACATGAAAGGCACTATATAAATGTAAATTTGTACGTCACACAGAACCGGAAGATTTCAGGTTTCATCTCTTCTGTGTGGAATCAGCTTTGTGGGTTCCAGAACTAGTCTTAAGAATCTCAAACAGAGAGGGACAATCAGCTGGGGTTTCCACACCTTATTTGTATCCAGCGACCTCTGTTGGAAATTAATGAATGTGGATAAAGTGATGACAGAATTTAGTTTTAGCCACGATGGCTTTGCCCCAATGTCAAATACCCTGTCGACACAGACTTCAGCATTACAAAGAAAAAAAAGGTCACGTAGGAGAGCAGGTTTGTCTAAATTGTGGAAAGCCTTTACAAGTAGATAAGGCCTTGAATAATACTGAACGTTACAACAGCTTCATCAACATGTAATCAAGATAATACTTGTGTTTGTGACAGCACCTTTAATGTCAGGATGACATCCCAAAGTGCTTCACAGGATGTGTAAATAATGTGCAGCCAAACCCAGCATTTTTCGAATAGTCCCATGAGATCTTTAACGTCCAACTAAACAAGCTACTTAGGCGGCTACTTAGTTTAATGCCTTACACTAAGGACGGCACCTCCGATAATGCAATGTTAAATTTACATAACGTCTTTCACGTCGGAAGGACATCCCAAGGTGCTGGACTGTCCATTTTTACCCAAGCTGGGGGGAATGGGGTGGGGTAGTGAAGAGGGAAAGGTGGTCAAAAGCGTGATCAAAGAGGAAGCTCTTGAGGCGGACCCTGATGCAAGCAAGGGAAGGGCGAGTCAAAGGGACTACAGGATGGAGTTCCAGACTGTGGGGGCAGGCATAGTGAAAGCCCGGTCACTGATGGTGCAGCAGATCCATGAAGCAAGCCGGTGCCTCCTACAACAACAACTTGGATTTATATAGCGCCCTCCACGCCGGACGGCGTCTCAGAGCGTTTTACAGTTTAGGATCCCAGGACCGAGCCAGGGGGAGGGGTGGGAAGGTGACGAAAGGCCTGCTGAGAGGAGGGAGCAGCCAAGTTGGTAGGGTTTGAGGAGTTCGGAGATACAGTTCTTATTTTGACAGTGTAGTGTATTTATATTACACTGCATATAAAAAAAACTTTAAATTCTCTCCCTTAGCCACACATTTGCCTTAAGCATTCAATTACCCATGCTCAGAAGTATCCTGCTTGTGTACTACTGTAATGTTATGTTTCAGTGGCCGTCTTAAGTTCCAATTCCAGTCCCTCCACCAGATGCAATGTGCAATTTGTCTCCACGAACAGTTTCTCTTCAAGCACCGGCAGTCTTGTGTGGTGTTCCTTAGGGCTGTCCTTGGTCTCCTCCTCTTCAACCTCTACACGTTCCCCCTTGGTGACATCATCTGCAGACGTCCACATGTACGCGGATGACAACCAACTCTATCTCTCTGCCTCCACCCTCGATTCCAGGACAACTGACGTCCTGACAAACTGTCTGCCTGACATCAAGTCCTGGATAAGAACCAACTTTCTACAGCTGAATGTCAGCAAGACTGAGGCCCTTCTGATTGGCTCACGCCAGCGCTTTCGCACCTCAAGCACTGGCATCATCAGCATCCACGGATGTAGTCCACCTCACCAAGCCAGTTAGGAATCTGGGTGTCTTGTTTGACCCTCAACTGTCCTTTCTCCCCTATATCCATGCCATGACCCGCTCTGCCTTCCCCCACCTTCGCAACGTTGCCCGACTCTGCCACTGCCTCACCCCTCTGGCCACCGAAACTCTTATAAACGCATTCGTCACCTCAAGGCTCGACTACAGAAACTTCCCCCTTGTCGCCCTCCCCAACTCTTCCCTCCAAAAGCTGCAGATCACCAAAACTCTGCAGCTCGTGTCCTCTCCTGCACCAGGTGATCCCATCACCTCCACCCTTGCCCGACTCCACTGGCTCCCCATCCCTGAGGATAGAATTCAAAATCACTGTCCTCTTTCAAGGCTCTCCATGGCCTTGCCCCCTCCTACCTCTGACCTGCCGACTCCCTCCCAACCTGCCCGTTCCCTCCAGCCTGCTCCAGGTCTCCCGCCAGAGCTGCCTTACCATCAGCGGCCGAGATTTCAGCCTCTCTGCCCCCATTCTTTGGCACTCCATCCCATTCCCTCGCCTTGTTCCCTCTCTTGCCTCCTTTTCGATCGTACATTCAGCCGCCCTCCTACCCTCGCTGCTTTCCTGATCACAACCCTGTCTCCCCCACGCTCGGGTCCGACGGTTCAGCGCCTTGGGACGTCCTCCCAACGTGAAAGGCGCTTTACAAATGAAATTTTTTTGTTGTCGTTCAGACGTCCTGTATTTTTTTAAACTTGCAAGGCATTATCTTCTTGGTAGCCTGTTTGAATCTATAGGCCAGAACTGGTAAGGTATAATCACATTACAACTATATAATGTTAATGTTATAAAGAAGTTAGTTCCTGCGGATCTAAACTCCTCAACCTACCTGGGCTCTCCCCAGACTCACCAGACCATTGCGCAACCTAGGCATCGGTTCGACCCCCAGCTGTCCTTCCTCCCCAAATCAGTCCCAAACCAGAACTGCATTCTTCCAACTCCGACATTGCCACCTCCGACTGCACTTTACCCCCCAAATGCAGCCGAATCCTCATGCATGCGTTTATACATCCCTTGGATTACTCCAACGCAACTCCTCGCTGGTCTCTCCAACTCCACATTCACAAGATCCAGCTCATTCAAAACTCTGGCCGCTACATACTGACCCGCACCAAACTCCATACCCTCACCTCACCACTTCTGGCCAGCCTCCGCTGGCTCCCCATCACCGAATGGATCGACTTCAAGATCCTCACACTCGTGTTCATATCCATTCACCCCTTGACACCTCCCTACCTCTCCAACCTCCTCACCCCAATCCACCACCCGGCGCCTCCGCTCTACTGGCACCGGCTTCCTGCTCGTTCCTGCGCACCATCGGAGGTCGCGCATTCTGTCACTACGCTTCAAAAACTCTGGAACACTCTCCCTCAATCCTTTCGCCTTGACCCCTCTCCCCTCTTTCAAGTCCGGCCTGAAAACGTTCCTCTTTGACCGTGCTTACGGCCATCTCCCCCTCCCCCGGCTAGGAGTCAGGCTCCACCACTCTTAAGTGCTCTGACACGCTACCCTACGTGGAGAGCCCTATATAAATGCAAGTTGTTGTTGTATTTAGTGCGGGAGATGTTTTGACCAACTGAAAGAGCGCAAATCAACTTAGATGTCTGAATCTATTCCTACAACTTAACAAACATATAAAAGGGCAGACTCCAACACTAAGTTTCAAAGTTAGTATTTATTTGCTTGAAAACATTCAATGTCAGGTAAATCATGTTAACACTTATTTTATTACATCCTGATGTGGAATTTTCAACTTGAAAGAAACAGTTTTTTTCTGGCTGCATTTAACAATTATATATATATAGATGTTCTTATTCACTTAAACCACAATTCACACAAAGTTAATATCTGAATTCAAGTTAACACATTGGATTATTGGCATCAAGTTATCAAATTAAGTCAATCCCAACCATTCTTTCACTGACTTCCACAATTTCTTTGCAACTGCATCATCCTTTGCTTTTGGCAACAATTCCTCCTCTTTGCAGTCTCCAAAATACTTCCCGGACACTTGCTTCACTTCAGGAGCTGTAGCCAGGTAAAGTGGTGTCTCTGCTCCTTGCAATGGAGTTTTAAAGAAAGCCCAGGAAACCATTTTGAAGAGTGGCATTCCAAGCATAGGGATATTAATATGTTTCCCAGGTTTGTGCGCACAATGCCTGGATGTAACACGTTAACAGTTACACCAGTGCCCACCAGACGTTTATCCAGTTCATGAGTGAACAGGATATTGGCCAGCTTGCTTCTGCTGTAACTAAAACTCTTGTTATAGTTCTTCTCGCTATTCAGATCATCGAAGTTGATCTCACCATACTTGTAGAGTTTGGAAGACACCACTACGATCCTGCTTGGGGCTGATCTTTTGAGGAGATCAAGAAGGAGGTTAGTCAGCAGGAAATGTCCCAGGTGATTCACCCCAAACTGCATCTCAAAACCATCCTCAGTTTTCATATAAGGGCACTGAAAGATTCCAGCATTATTGATCAGCACATCAAGCCTCGTCTCTTCCTGGAAACAGGGAGGAGGAAGAGATCCACTATTATTTACCATGATTAGACAACAAAAAGAGACAAAATGTGTTAATTATTTTAACGGCAGTTTTAATTTTTTATATATATATACACACACATATATATAAAATCGCTTTGGCTCAAATCACTGTTCCAGCATGTCACACAATGCTCTTGCCATCTTTTCACGATAACTAAAAAGATGCACAAATGGTGACAGTAATGTTGCTGTTATACTTGCTGCACACCTGCTGTACTGCTCAAATTTGTATAGTGTTGCACAGAAAAAGTTTCACCACAGGGTAAGATGTACCTCTGAGTGCACATATTCTGAGTGCTTCTTATTATCTAAATTTCTTGCAGAAAAATCAGCTAGTATATGAAATCAACTATTATTTCAGAAAAAGTAAAAGTTTAAACTGATATAAGTAAAAGGCAGCATTGCAATGGAAAGATTATTGATTTTGAAAAAAATGCACATCTACATTTCACTAGAAAAAATGCATTAACAGGAAACTGATAGTAATCCTTGTATTTGATATAACATCTGTCGTTGAAACTCGTCATGGAAATTACTGGAGTGAGTGCAGTAGTTATGTATTTGCAGGTGAACACTGCAGCCAATTTGCGCACAGCAATGTTCCATAAACAGCCATGAAGTGAATGACAATTGTTGGTTGGTTTACCGGGAGAAATTCCCTGATGCAAATGATTATATGAAGTATGACCTGCTCCATTCAGGAACATAAGGGCTTGAAAGTATTCAAGGCCCAAACATGGTAGTAATAATCTTAAATCCATCCAACTGATAAAGGTGAAAGATATGTCTATAATTTCTTGTAATAAATACTGCAGTGATCCTAAAATAATTGGACAAACCCAATGTGTTTAATCCCAATGCCTTTTCAAAAAATGTGTGAATTCCTTTCCCCCATTAACAAGTGGCAAAACAAGAAAATATATTGTTGGTTGTCTTTATATTAAAGACACTGATTTATAAATATGAGAATGAAGATAACCATAAGATAACCATAAAAGGCCTTCTACTGATTCTAGAACATGTGGTCTGTGAGACTACATGTTGTTTAAAGTGTACCAAATAAGATGCCAGGAATAGAGGGGGCAAGAGAAAACAAAACAATTAAGTAAAAGAAACTCTGAAACCTTATAATGTTAAAAACACTGATACATTCTTTGACAAAAAGTTCACGTGGATATCTCACGTATCAGGAATTGGTGCATGGTATAATTTCACTAACAACCTAACAAGCTAGATTATATCTGAAAACATTTTAAAATAGTTATCGCAAAACCGTGACAGATTCAACAAGCATCAGTTATTTGGCACCATAACTCTCTTGCCAGACAATAATCTCCTTAAATTCAAAAAAGCTTTGTCATTGTCAGTTCGAAGGTTACATAATATGCCATCACTTTGCATTTCTAAAGGGTGAAGAGTTTGAGAGCCTCTGACTAATATTTGTTCCTAAGAGTATATTTTGCAATATTTCAGTCAGAGAAAACTTGTGGCAGTTTGCCTGCGTAAATTTTTAAAGTATATAGTCTAGTCAAAGATGTAAAATGAATGGCTTGCTTTTCATCTGTCGTTTTCCAATCTTCCTAGGCAAAACTCATACATCTGTCTCTGGTTTTACCAAGTTCATTCACAGAATGATGCCAATATCTGGATTTCAATGTCAAATCAGTTGACTTCAGAGTCCCAAGACATTATGGCCAAGCTTTACAGAGCTCAGGTCAGGCCTTGTACTGAATAGAGTACTCAATCCAGGTCTAAGTCACAAAGAAGCTGCCAAACCCTATAGGATTGCTGCGGAGAACAATAAGGCTGATCACAGTATTAGAATTATTCTATAAGGAACACCTAAATAAATTCGGGCTTTTCAGTCTTGAGAGCATATCATTGAAGGGATCTTCTAAAACTGTTTTAGACGATAAGTGAAAGAGAAAAAGTAAACCAATACTCATTTAAAAAACTGAATGCTGCAACCAGTTTGTAGTATTCTTACCTCTGTGCCAGAAAGTTGGGGGTTCAAGCCCTACGTCATGACTTGAATTTATAAATTAGGCTGGCAGTTCATTACTCTCGGGATCCTGCTATACTGGAGGAGTCTTTATTCAGATGACATTGAAACAAGTGGACGTTAAAAATAGGTTATTAAAAATGATTAAATTAAATATTTAAAAATCCCATGACATTATTTGAAAAGATAAGTTTCACCCAGTGTCCTGGTCAACAGTCCTCCAGAATAATTGGTCATTCATTTCAATGGCTGCTTGTGGGAATGTGCTGGCGCAAATGGCTGCTGCATATGCCTACAAAAACAATCACAATACTCAACAGTAATTATCTTTGAAGGGCTCGGAGACGTTTTGACATGATAAAGTGCTTTAAAAACGCACATTTTTTCTTCCTTCAATAATTTCTGGAAAACAGGAACAAGGGTGATGTGGAGAATCCAAACAGGAAGGGGCTCACCAAGCTATTGCTGAAATGAGATGGATTGGCCTCCACTTTAAAGCTCAGACATCATCAGTCTCAAATGAAGGGGATTTACATCCACTGTAACTGAGATGGAAAATGGTGAGGCTTGAAAACAGATGGAATCAAAAAATGAACAAACATAAAGTAGGGGAATCAAGAGGATTATAAACAGAATTGCTGAAAATCCACAGTAGATCAATCACCATCATAAAAGAAAGGTAGGTAACCAGTTTGGATAGAACATTTTGCCAGTTCTGATGAGAGGTCATGTCTGAAATGCTATCCTATCTCTCTTTCAGGTGCTGATTGATCTGCTGTGAATTTCTAGCATTTAATGGGAATTTAAAGGATTTGCTAAAACATTTAGCTGCTTTTGATACCAGAAAATTGTACTTCAAAAACACAAATCAAGATGATTTTGCAATCTCTTCCACTGCTAAAGTCACCACTTTGGTGCCAAACATTCATTTTACTCTTGACTTAACTCTTTTACAAGACCTAGGTCGATGTAGAACAAACTAAGTCTGTCGTGATGTGAAATTCATCCAATTGCATTCCAGATAGATTCTACAATTATATTAGTGAGAAATTAGCCCATCCTAGAAAGGGCAATAGGAAGGAGAGTTTAGGAAGGCTTGTACAGTAGTATCAGTTGGACCATAATTTAATATGACTGATGCAAAGTATGAGTTATGTCAAACTTGCATAAATTGTATTATGTATGACTCATATAAAGTTATATATTAAGGCGGATTTTATATAACTTACACCTAACAAATACACAAGTACTGAACTGCCCAGTGACATTAAGGCAAGGTTTAAAAATGGAAATTTTCAGACCCATCATTTTCCGGAACAACCATTTTCATTTACTTTTTAATCTGTTTTATTATCTATAAATGTTTTATTTGAATGTTCCTGTTGACTCCCTGATTTTATTGCATTTTTCTTGCATTGGGAGATGATACAAATGTGTAAATTATTAAGAGTTGTAGTGGGATGTTAAGGGTCCACTTAATTGTCTTAATTATAAAGGGAGGTATGTGTTCTGTTTTAGTTATGCGCGGGAAACAAAGGTTTGACCTTGCACCCG